>NC_000068.7:161321849-161696849 GCF_000001635.26 Mus musculus | reverse complement strand
CACTTTTGAAACTTGTTCTCAAGAGGAAAAAAAATGCCCCCAAAGACAAATCCACACTCTACTCAAGGAGTCACAGGAGTACCAATGAAAATAAAAATTGAAAGCCAATGTCCTCATTCCCAGCTGATGATGCAACAATGCTGGCACTGGCATCTCAGCTATGTAGCCATGAGTACATCTTTCCCCCTCTCTCTCTCTCTTTTTTCAAGCTTTGATTCAGCCAGTCTTCTTTCTCACCAGGGTATCTTCTTGTTAGCACTTGGCCTTTTGTTAATATAATTTGTCTAAAACCATCATTTCTTTTCTAAAGTAACCAGTGGAATAGCTTAAGAGTTAGGATTCTCAACCAGCTATCGATTTTCCCACTGAAAAAAAAATCTCGAGTGGAAGGAAGGTGCTATGTTATCACTGGGGATAAAGAGACTCCAGAGGGTTCACTTCACTGTTATCTCATCATCACTGATAAAACGTGGCCATGCTGTATGTCCCAGCCACTAATCAATCAGCTGCCATTATCTGAGGTGGCGCATATGCTTTGAGTTCTCTGGGAGTGGTAAGCATATTGCACATATAAGATCACTGACAGGTTTCTTAGCCTTGCTGGTGTGTTAGAGGCAGAGGTGAATCTGGGATTGTCTACATGGGAGAAGTGGCCAATTTAATGGAGTTGAATATCTTTGATAGACCTGAAATTTTCTGATTCTTTGCCACTGATTTGTAAGTCAGATAGGAACTTCCAATTTTGCTCTTTCTAAAGCCTGGCTTAACCTACGTCACCATCGACTGTGAGCTTGTGGGGAAAAAAAAAACCTTCACTTCCTTCTCAGCAGCTATTTTTGAAATGTGTGATTTTTTCTGGGAGGGAGGAAAGAAGTGGTTTTCTGTTTCTCGGGTAAGAGCACATATAAAGCGAGTCTTCCGTGTAGATTTAACCTCTTCCGGGTATCTTTATCGCCCCACATGTCTAGAAAACTGTCAGACACAACCAACAGGTATCACATGATCACTATTTCACACCCTTCCCCCGAGCAAATTTCAGACCCTATAGCAATGCACAGCTTGGGGCTGCTGATCTGTACTTACATATGTTACATATATGGACATGTTTCTGCTGGTGGAAAAGAATATTTCAGAGATGGGTGAAGTAGGGTGGGGGGGTAAAGAAGAGTAGAGGAGATTTAGGGGCAAGAGGAGAGAAAGGAAGGGAAGAAAGGTAAGGCAGGAAAGGGAAATAAAGAAATTGAGCTTGGGTTTGCTTCTTTCTACTAACCTACAGAGTTTCCCAATGACTAGAGATGCCTGGAGGACAAGGAAGGCCCCAGTGAACTCAGTCCTTCTGTGGGATTCTGCTGACTCCAGCCCAATGCATCACTATGGGAACATTAGCCAATTTAGTACACTACTGGCCTGCTGCTAGCCAAAATGCTACCTGTAGCACACTGAAAGAGGGACATTTTAAGGAACAGGAACCCTGGAATAATAAGCAAATCACTCCAACTCAGGAGTCCCACTACCACCTCCAGTCTCTAAGTCCTGAATTGATTCTACCATAGGTCTTTCAAGGCTATAGCCACAGCTGTGTTTTCATAAACACAGTTGTCCCTAGATTCTCCCTTTCAGGGGTTCACTACCACTGGAAGGCTTACTTGCCACTCTCCTCTCTGTCTCCTTGCTAGGAAGTTCCTGGATAACAGAACTAGCCAGCGAATGTATTTAAAGTGCAAAGGATATAAAGGGGGACTTAGTGAAGAAATTAATTTACATTTGTATAACTTAAGAAAGGAAGCAAAATAGGAAGGAAAAAGCCAATAAAACGTGACAAATGTTTTATGATCTTACCTTGGCCTTGTTTTATCCTGGAGAGAGGGTTCTTTGGAGCTAAAAGTCAAATACTGTTGTCAATGGGAGGCTTAAGTAAGTTCTTTTATGGTTTCCAAAAGGCTCAAGTTAAAGTTTCAAATTATTTTTGAATCACTCTTGGCTGATCTTCTTTGATTGTGGTGCATTATAATATGCTAATATAATAATAAGCATATGTAATCTGGGCATTATGAAAAGAGGACCCTAAGCCCTTCTGACACAATTGATTTCCAATGTGGTTTTGGCTATGCTCGCTGAAAACTACCCACCCTTTATTCTATCATTAGTGAATTATTCTCTTTTGCTTCCGGATCTACCAGACTGTTCCAGAAGGGATGATCTAAGACAGACACCATGCTATTACATAGTAACACATACCACTTTCTTTCTCTTTCTTTTTTCCCCCTGAGCTCCTGATGATGATCAGTCCTCATTGCTAACACCTCTATGCAGTCCAGAGTTCATCCTACACTTTACTTTCTCCCTTTAGAGTCCTTAGACTGTCTCCTCCAAAGAAGAGCAAGCAAGAGATTGCGAGGCTGCCTAGGTTGTTCCTTACCTAATACCATAGAGCACTGGATATTCTTTATGCAAACTAAGATACAAAGCTCAAGTCATTAGCCATTCCCATAAAGAACCTCTACAAATTAGTGTTTGTTGGGTAGTAACATTTCATGCACAAGTTTAATGAAGGTCAGAGTCAAGCTGCTTTGGGATTTTCTTCCTGGAACCTGAGCATGGAATCTGTTGTAGTTTCCTTTATGTTGTTGTGATTAAAATAACAAAACAAAAACAAAACAAAACACAGTCTAACCAATGCAACTTAAGAAAAAGAAAGCTTTATATCAGTCTACAGATTACAGTTTATCATTGAGGGTAGTCAGGGCAGAAACTCAAGCAGATTCTTGAAGGCATGCTTACTTACAACAACAACAACAACAAAAACCCCACAGAAACAAAAATCAAAATCAGCAAACCAAAACAGTAAGATAAAACATGCCAAAACTAAGCCAAAACTCACCAAAAAAAAAAAGAAAACAAAAGCAAATACATGGAGTTTGTTTTGTGTTATGTCCAAGTCTTACAGGAACTATTCAGACCTTGTTCTTTATACCTACGTACGGAATTAGAATGCTTTACACCAACAGGAATATTCACCTTACACTGTAGCAAATTTATTCCAAAACTATCATCAATGTGCTAACAGCAATGCTGCAAATGACATTCACACACTGACCTAATTTCTTCATTCCACTTAAACTGCAGAGTGTTGGGATTGTCACTGTCACCCTTCTAATGATCGTGTCTCATAGAACTGATGGCACTTCTATTTTGCTCGTGTTTTGTTCTTAAAACTGGAAACTGAAGCTCAAAGGGGTTATATGAGTTGGCCAAGGTGCTGGGATATGTTTAGAAATAAATCCAGACTGTGATTCCGGAGCCCAAGATGCTAATTTTCACCAGTCCTGAATGACCAATAGAAAGCAAGTGAATCATAGAGCAGGAAACAGGAGCTTTGGTTCAAATATCACTTTCCCTCTCTTAATTTTGCTATACTCAGGCTTTGGAGATATGATTCTCCCAATGACATATTTCTTTACCTACAAGAGTCTTATTAGTGTCAAATGTTGACCCCTACCCCTAAGTTCTTCTAAATATCACTACCAAGTATGATGGCCTAGGAATGTCTTCCCACATTCCTACCCCATTGACAATCCCATTGTCTTCCTAGTGACAGACAATCCATTGCATGCAGCCCATTCCCCATATTGCCGGCTCAAGTCTTCTTCTGGGTGTTTATCACATAACCTGGTGCTGAAGAAAGAAGTAGCCCATGAGAAAACCTAAATATAAGCAAAAGAGTGAGATAAACTGGACTAGTTAAGAGAGCCTGGGCATGTTATTGAGTAAGTTTGTGTGTGTGTGTGTGTGTGTGTGTGTGTGTGTGTGTGTGTGTGTGTGTGCATGTGCGTGCGCACTCATGTGCTGTATGTCATACAACTGAAACAGAAAGTGTTAGGAAATTACCCAAAGTCACATGACTATGTGACAGTAATGTGTCTCAAACTGAGTACATCTGATATTGAAGTTCATACATACTCTTTTCAAACTCTTAAATAATATTATCTACCCTAGATTAAATTGGGATGCAAAATTGTGTGCCATAATTTTGAAAGGGTCATTGAGGTGAGAAACAAACAAAACCAACGAATGAAATCTGTCATCTTGGACCTACCCTGTGCTGAACAGCTGCTTCTCATATACTCAGCAAACAACTCTCCCATCCCCCTTTCTATTTGTGCTTATACCAAGTCTGGGTGCTTGAAAGCCTGTTTCCATTTGCACACACTTAGACACCTATGACTGTGTATCTTAAGCTTCTTTCACATTTCCCTTATTTCCCATCCCATGATTATTGTGAAGAACGTGCCCCACATCTCATCTTGACTCTTGTTTTATCTTTAGAGACCACTGTCCCTTTTCCCTCCAACTTTCTCTTCACACGACCCTTATGATCATTCATCTAGAACAAATCTCTCTCCAGATGACTTTTTGGCTTTGCCTTTAGGACAGAGACAATGTTCCTTTTCATATCGTGACATTTGTACTTTACTAGTCACCCACTTAGGCCAGAAAACAATTCCATATACCTGAAAATAACCACTCACAAGCCTGGCTTCTCTGTGACTTTATCATTCAAACATGGAAAAAAAATGTAGCCCAATGGTTTGTGACATTGGCTCTTGAACTAAGATGGCCAGGACTCTAACACCTGCCACACTACTTGCCAGTTATGTAAATCTGGGAAAGTTGATTCTTTGAACCTCACTTTCCTTGTCTGTAACATAAGGATAACAATGTTTCATAGGGCTATGGTAAGGATCAAAGAAGTAGTCCACATGATTTACTTACAATAGTATCTGGTACATAAGTAATACTCTACTGTTTAAGTAGTAGCTTTTTTTTATTACATTTAACTTTCATTTTTCATTCCTTGAGAATTTCACACAATGTATTTGATGACATTCACCCTTCCCTCCACTGTTCACACATCCAACATACCTTCCCTACCCACACAACTTTATATCCCCTTTAAAAAACAAACACATCAAGTAAGGTTGATGCTCCTCAGATACCCTTGCATACGTGGTCTTCTACTGGAACAGGTTAGCCCATCAGGGACTATATACCCTTAAAGAAAACAAAACTGATTTTCCTCCCAGCATCCATCAACTTACAACATCTCCTCATAGAGGGCTTGGACTTTGTGCCCACTCCTCCCTCTATGCTGAGATTATATCTGGCTTGAGCTGTCATGGGTCTTGTACATGCTATATCATCTGCTGAGCATTTATGCATGCAACTGCCCTGCTGTGTCCTCTGTTTCTATCAAGTCATCTACCTCCTTTGGGTCTTACAATCCCTCTGCCACCTCTTCTGTGATGGTCTTACACTAATATCTGATACATAAGTGATTGCATTGTATTAAAGTGCTATCTATTATTATTGCCTCCTCTATAATTTTTCTTGCCTGGCTTTCATATTAGACCAGGTGGGCTGGATTAGAATATCATTTGTCTATTTAAAGTACTTGGCAGAGACGGGTATATTAGTAGACTCCCAGGAAATTTTTTTAATTAATAATGAAATGATGTTTGAATAGATAATGAATGTGCTGTTGGATGGATGACGGGTGAAGTGAGTGGATTAAATAGATGAATGGGTGGGTCTATGCCCTGAATGGATAGATAGAGGGATGAATTGTTAAGTGGATGGATGGATGGATGGATGGATGGATGGATGGACAGACAGACAGATAAGTTTATGGGCCAGATAGATGAGTAGATGGCCATATGTGTGGTTATATAGACAAGTCAGCACTGTTAAAATGATATAAAACAAAGAGAAACCCGAAGCCAGTTTTGTCAGCTAGCTAAAAAGGTGATTCTGCAGTATTTGATTTATTAAATTTGGGGATATTGTGTTTTTCCTTTTCTTTCCTAAGCACAGCTGTCTTTGTGTTCAAGAGTTTTGGTTTCAGGCAATCTGTTATCTGCAGTATCAGTGTATCCTTGTAAATTCAGACCTTCAGTAAATCTTCTTCAAGGTTTAGAGAATGCACACATGTAAACTGTGTTATGGTCACAGAGTAAATGCCTGTAACTTTGCAACTTGATTGAGAAATGATTGCCCGTTATTAGAAGACCACAGACCACTACCATTCTAGAAGTTTCTTTGACAACGGTTCAAAGACAGCACTAGTTTTGGTGACCTCCACGATAACTCAGGAGAAGTTTCTGGAACAGGCCATCTATGTTTGAATGGGAAGAAACGTGTTGTTAGGATGAGGTGGTCCCAAAGAAGTTAACCTTGAATGTTGAGAGCAGAAAATAGAGAGGACCAGAATATTGAACACAGTCTGCTCCCTAAGAGGGAGTAGCTGCAGATTTGGAAGAAACCCAGCCCAATACAGGAGGTTTCCAGTATCTCCCAGATGGAGAGTCTGTGAGGGGTGCCTTCTTAAATCCTTGGGCTCCTCAATTAAAATTAATAGTAACTTTGTCTGCTTTTGTAAGGAAGATTCAAATAGATGAGGCATGGGACATTGTCAGCGTTGGTCTACTCTTGGTGCCCCATTTTCTTATGCCCTCAAGCAGTGTAAGCTACATGGTGGTTAAGAACATGACCTTTGGAGAGATGATGTCATCAAATTTGCATACTGGTTGCATCATCTTCACCACATTTGCCTTTGTTTCTTCTTCTGTAATGTGAAGGTGATAGGATCCTTCTCTTCAGACATTTGTAAGGAATATACAAGTTAATCTGTGGTAAGGTCATAGAATAGTGCTGGTACCTAGTAAATTTTATATTTTAAGTAATATAGTTATATATATTGTATTATATATATGTGTATATATATATATATAATTGATAACTATTTTTACTGCCTTCATTATCTTGGTGATGAAAGAAAGAGGCAACAAATTTTATATCTGTAGATTTTTCATCTATGCTTAGCCTATTCCAAATATAGATTAGTATTAACTAATATTAATTTAGCATAATTTCTGAAAAAGACTATATACTCTGTTTTATATTATTTGAATATAATCCAAATAGAGAAATCTGATGTGAATGACCACATACCCATGATTACTCTTAGGAGTAAGCAGTCACTGCTTCCAATGTTTGAGTTGAAGAAATTGGAACAAGGGCCTACATAATTACTTGCTCCAGGCTACTCCGCTGTAAATGGTAGTACCAACATGTTGCAGCTTCTTGTATTTCCATGACCCAAAAGCTATTTGACGTGTCTGTCATCTGTGGCAACGACTTAGTACAAGGATCAGGAAACAGGTTGAGAGGAGGAGTCTGCTTGTCTAAAATGTCACAGTAAGCTGAAATTGCAACATTAGCCTCTCGCTTCTCAAGTTGCTTGATATATGTAGAAGAATTAATCTATTTTATTATTGTAGCAAAAGGCCTGAGATGGGGTAAGTTATAAAGAAAACAAACCTATTCCTCATGCTTCTGGGTAGATCCAACAGCAGGCTGTCAGCATCTGTTCTTCTTCTGCAAAGGGCCATCTTGCTGCAGCAGCACATGGTTGGAACGTACCATCCTGTAAACAGACTAGCTATGTATTCCTCTTCTTTCAAAGCCACTAGTTCTGATATGCCCCTGACCCTGATGTTTCCATCTCTGTCTCCACCTCTGTCTCCATCAACTTCAGCAGGTCTCTGATTGCATCAGCACATGAGTTGGGGGGGCAGGGCTCAAGTTACACTACCAGCTTCCAAGGAGACATTCAAGTCATAGCAAGAGATAACCGGATCCCGAGCTGCCTGCTTCTAAAGAATAGCATTTCCTGGCACTGCATCAGCTATTGGTGAAGCAGAAGAATGACCAGTGCCAACCATAGCTAGTGAATGGGGATTTGATGACTCATCCAGTTTCCATCCATCACAGACCTTGGTCTTTCCATTTCATTCTCGAGGGCCATTATTCATTTGGTTGAGGATTCTGAAAAACTTGGACTGGGGTTGGAGGAAGCAGGGAGCATCACTGGATCTTGATCTGCTTTGATTCATTTTCCCTACCTCAGCATACTGAGAAAGCTTGATTCTTTATGTTTTCTTACCATTCACTTTTCTTCTGGACTTTTAGGGTTATTGGTTGGGGCTTTGCTAGCCCTGCCTTGGGGGCTTTTGCTACTTCTGACTTGAAAGGTAGAAATCCTGAGCTCTGAATGTGTGTGGCTAACACATCTCTGTGGCTATAAAGACTGAATCTTCCCTTGACAAGCAAATGGGATAATAATTGCAATTAGGAAATAATTCAAGAGGGGAGGGCACTCTTCTTGCTTACTCGGGAGGATATTTGGGAACCTGAATTTCCTAGCAGTTTTTTCATAGTCCTCAAATGCATCACAATGTAGATAAAGCTGATATGAAATAAAACACATCCCTATTTATTTTTCTTACAGCGTAAGATAAATTACAACAAAGGGAATTTAGTGGACATACATAAAAGTTTGTGATTCTTTAGAAGCCAAGAACTAGTGAGGACATTAGGGAAAGCCTGAAGGCAGCCATTTTTCAAGCTTCCATTCAGGAGCCTGAATTCTTAGCCATGTGAAATGCTACATAAATAAAATAGATACTAATATCAATTCTCTGGCTTTGGTGACTAGTAGGGGGCCAACAGACCCACTTTTAGGATATCTTCCCTATGGCCTCTCTGAAGAATTCCTGGAATCTTGGAATACAGTTGGAAAAATCATTGGCAGTAGATAGAACATAGAGTCACAAACTTTATTCAAGTTAGGAGCTGTTGACACTCGGGGCTAGAATGCTTCTTTCTCAGTACATTGCTTCTTCATGATGTTAAACTTTGCCATGGTCCTACTATGTAACAACCTTGAAAGTCTAATGATGTAAAAAATTATTTTTTATTTTGCCCGGGGATTCACTCTGGATGGGACATAAAGAAAATGACATATTTCTGTTCTGTGACACTCATGGTCTCAGCTGAGATAACTTGTTTGAATTCTAGCTTGGGCTGGAAAGACTGGAAAGTACCTGGTCATTCCTTTCTCTTTGTGTAATCCCAGAGCTTCTCCATGTGTTCTCTTCAGCATGGCAGCATTGGCAAAGTTGAATTTCTTACATGGAAATTCTGGCATCCAATAGAGGGGTCCAGAAAAAAGAAACTACAAAACATCTTTAAAAATAATAGCAAAAAACAAATAAACAGAACACCTAGCTTGGAAATCCCAGACTACTATCTTACTACATTCTGTTTGTCACCTAGGTCATCCATGACTCATTATTTGGGGTAGATACTACACATGAGCCTGGGAAATGTAAATGGCAGGAGAGCTATCCAGGATGCTGCCCAGATATTTCCCTGCTTTTTCTGTGACCTCCTCTAGAATAGATTTGGAGGCAATCTTTCCTGATGAAAGGCGCTACTGCGTCTGTGTCGTTGCTTGGATCCCAGGAATACTGCAATGTGGAAGATTGGTAACCTATTTCTAGGCTTCCATGCAAAGCTTATCTAAGACATTCAAAAAATCCATAATTATAATGAAGTTTGTTTGATCTGTCTGTAAGGAAGAACTTTAAAACAGTACAAACAGCCAGCACCAAACGTGGCTTCCTCTGCGTGAGATGATGAGTCTCTCTGTCAGAGGTGAAGGTTTGCTCGCTTCTTCCATCACTAATAGCAGCTGACGTTTAAGAACATGCATCTCCTTGAGGTCAGGGTTACTAATATGATGTGCATATCTAAGAATCACGATTTCATATAAATCTAATTCTTCTTTGTTTGTCTTTTCTTTTTCCCCCTTTTGGACATTTCCTTCATCTGACTGCCCATCAATCTATAGAAGAAATGCTTATTCGTACTCCTATTACTTGTAAGTATCGAGCCGGTGTTAACTTTGTGCCCCAGAAGGGAGCCTGTAGCATGCACTTCCTCCTGCACCAACCGATTGGTTGTCTGTTGGTTTCTCATATCCACCTCTGTCTAGTCTTCTGTAGTCTGGAAGGTTTTTTATTTTGTATGGATGCCTTTCTGTTTGAAAAATGCGCTGTCATTGTTCCTGTCTATTCTGTTTCTGTCATCCTGATTTTTCCCTCGCACCTTTGAAGGTGTGAGGGGTTGGTTCTCCTTTGTGAGTGTCAGTTTCTAACTAGCAGCACCTCAGTTCCAGCAGGAGGGGAAGGTAAGACAGAATCACAGATCTCGGGAACTTCTGGGTCCCTTTGTGCCTCTTCAGGGAAGAAGTAGTCTTGGGGACTTAAGGGATAAAAAGGAGTCCATTGGCTCTTTCTGATGTACCAGGAAGACTACAGGGAGTCCTGACTATTCCAACCTAGCATCAAGGATGACAGAAACATCCAAGGTCTTGGCTTTCAGCTGAAATTCCCTGTTTGGCTTTTAACATTAATTATATCACTTTATCCATACATTTTGTTCACAGCTAATGATGGCTGCTGACTTATCAACTTTTTACAACTCACTAAATAAAAGTGATTTTGACATCAAATCAGAGCTTTTCAAAACACAAGGGTAAAGGAGAAGAAACTTTAAATAATAGATCCGTCCTGAGGAACATTTGGAAAACCACTGAAATACTCCCATATTCCCAACGTGTGTCTCTGGACTTGGAACATGAGAAATATAAAATAGAGAAATTTGAAAACCCATCACATATTCAGCTAGCATAAGGATAGGACCAGAGCTCAGAATGACAGGTTCTTAGTCAACAGTATTGCCCTCCATTTTAGATCTTCCCTTATCCTTGGCAAACACAGCCTTGTGAGAAAGCCTGGCCTCACAGTAGCCTCTGCTGAAACCTCCCCAGGTAGAGATGAAGACAGAGAGTGGCTTCCTGATCCATCCTGCTCAGTTGGTGTCAAGCTGTGAACAGAGAAAATGATACCACCACCATCATTCACATAGGGACCAATGCCCTCCACCACTACTGCCAAAGGTCCTAGAAGCTATGCCTTACCTGTTCACTTAGCAAACACACCTTGAGCATTGAGTACACACACTGTATTCCAGTTAGGGAGAATGCAGAAATAAGGACCTTCAATATCACCGTATGGTGTTCTTGCCTGTCTAAGAGATCAGCGGGAGCAAATAATAAAATACCATGTAGCAGTTTCCATTTATCACTACTCAAATCAATCCTGGCAGTGGTGGCTGCACACATTCCTCACTACCCACCCCAGTGTTCTTGGTTCTCAAATGAAACACACACACACACACACACAGCCTTTATATTCTAATATGCTTTTAGCAGCTCAATGGCCAGGCTACTTTCTAACCTCCACATGGCTAATGTACTCCCCTCTGATATTCCTGAGTTATTACTTACTAAAATCTATATTCCATCTTTGTTGCCCTAGATCCAGTGGAGGGGGGCTGGGACTGCTCTTCGCTGGCTCTTACATATCGGCTATCTCTGTTCTGTACCTCAGGCATAATGTCTCCTCTCCTTCCCCGGCATGGTGGCCAACTCTCTTCCTGCTCCTTCCTCAGTCCCTTGCCCAGAAATCCAAAAGTCCTGCCCCTGTCTTTGCCCAGCCATTGGCCACCGGCAACTTTATTTGCCAATCAAAACTAACTGGAGCAGGGTACCTCAGTGTCTTATGTGCAGGTGTGCAGATTCTCGTGCAATTTTGGGGACCAAATTTATATAATATAAGCAACGTTAAACCAAATCCACAACAATACCAGTTAAAAAATGATGTATAGTATAGGGACACCAAATTAAGTATAAGCTTATTAATGTGGATGGATACACTTACCAGTGGATTTAAAGGTAGATGTATCCAATGCTGGAGAAAAATGACCATTTTGATTGGTCTGAATGGCATTTTCAAAGCTGTGGACATACAATACAATGCATCTGTTCTGATGGAATGAGTAGGAGGTTTAGGATTTGTGTAGTTTTATACTCATGTCTTACCTTGGCAATGTTCCTAGACTCCAAGTCTCATTTTTCTGGTACTAAAGGGAAATTTCACTTAATTCACAAACTTGCCTTCAAGAGAGAATGAGATGATTTGGTAAAGTATTTCTGCTCATGAAATATTAGGTTTTTTCCTACTCCTTTTTAGAAAGAGGATAGGTTTGTGACAGTAATGATGGCCCCTGGGAGGTCCGCTGATCTTACAAGGGTTCTTATGCAATCCATAGTGGGTATGGACACATACTAACTAGCACAAATTCTGTGTATATCCTTAATCTCTGGGTTAGCTGGTCTACATTACATATCTAGACATGGATTCTCTGTTCTTTGCTGTGCCGGTACCTGTGAATCAAAGATGAACAGTTAGAAGTATTAGAGGCAGGTATTCAAATACTTGTAGCTCAAGTGTGACAATGAATAACAGACTTTCAATTGGTATGAACATGGGGTTCTGTGTGATATGTTTTAGAACATGAAACCCAACAAGACCTAGGACATGAAACTCAGGCATGTTCTGGGAAGCATATGCATGTGCATGGGACATGATGGTTCTCTGATAATATTTATACATTTATATTCATCAATCCCAAAGCACCTGTTGTGTGTCACTGTAAAGAAGTCTCTGCAGTATTTTGCCTTCCAAAGAGAAGCTGTAGGTAGTTCGGTTTTTCCTAGGGCATCATCTTTCCATACCTAACCTCCAGAAAATACTTGCTAGCATTGAAGTATTTGAGCACCAAAGAACCTGAATGGATAAGGGACACCTAATCTTCCTGAGTAGGAGAAACCACTAGTATATAACAAGTATCTGTGCATAATTAGTTTACTAAGTCCCCATCAAAGTACAGTTTTGTAGGCAAGCCTTTCTTTCTTTTTTTTTTCCATTTTTTATTAGGTATTTAGCTCATTTACATTTCCAATGCTATACCAAAAGTCCCCCATACCCACCCACCCCCACTCCCCTGCCCACCCACTCCCCCTTTTTGGCCCTGGCGTTCCCCTGTACTGGGGCGTATAAAGTTTGCAAGTCCAATGGGCCTCTCTTTCCAGTGATGGCCGACTAGGCCATCTTTTGATATATATGCAGCTAGAGTCAAGAGCTCCGGGGTACTGGTTAGTTCATAATGTTGTTCCACCTATAGGGTTGCAGATCCCTTTAGCTCCTTGGCTACTTTCTCTAGCTCCTCCATTGGGAGCCCTGTGATCCATCCATTAGCTGACTGTGAGCATCCACTTCTGTGTTTGCTAGGCCCCGGCATAGTCTCACAAGAGACAGCTACATCTGGGTCCTTTCAATAAAATCTTGCTAGTGTATGCAATGGTGTCAACGTTTGGATGCTGATTATGGGGTGGATCCCTGGATATGGCAGTCTCTACATGGTCCATCCTTTCATCTCAGCTCCAAACGTTGTCTCTGTAACTCCTTCCATGGGTGTTTTGTTCCCAATTCTAAGGAGGGGCATAGTGTCCACACTTCAGTCTTCATTCTTCTTGAGTTTCATGTGTTTAGCAAATTGTATTTTATATCTTGGGTATCCTAGGTTTGGGGCTAATATCCACTTATCAGTGAGTACATATTGTGTGAGTTCCTTTGTGAATGTGTTACCTCACTCAGGATGATGCCCTCCAGGTCCATCCATTTGGCTAGGAATTTCATAAATTGATTCTTTTTAATAGCTGAGTAGTACTCCATTGTATAAATGTACCACATTTTCTGTATCCATTCCTCTGTTGAGGGGCATCTGGGTTCTTTCCAGCTTCTGGCTATTATAAATAAGGCTGCTATGAACATAGTGGAGCATGTGTCCTTCTTACCAGTTGGGGCATCTTCTGGATATATGCCCAGGAGAGGTATTGCTGGATCCTCCGGTAGTACTATGTCCAATTTTCTGAGGAACCACCAGACTGATTTCCAGAGTGGTTGTACAAGCTTGCAATCCCACCAACAATGGAGGAGTGTTCCTCTTTCTCCACATCCACGCCAGCATCTGCTGTCACCTGAATTTTTGATCTTAGCCATTCTGACTGGTGTGAGGTGGAATCTCAGGGTTGTTTTGATTTGCATTTCCCTGATGATTAAGGATGTTGAACATTTTTTCAGGTGTTTCTCTGCCATACGGGCAAGCCTTTCTAACATCACGCAGCAATGAAAGGGGTGGAGAATAGATTGAGTTGGAAAGAGAAGCATCCATGGAAGGAAAAAATGGCTGGGACAAAAGAAGATAAATATGACCATAGATATGTTAATTTGAGGAAGCTGGTAGAATTCCCAAGTAAAAATGCCCAGGCAACCTTGAGAATACAGAAGTAGAATGTAGACAGGAAGAAGATATTTGTAACCTTACTCTGAGGGTGACAGGGGAGAATATGGGGTGGGACAATTAAAACTCAAGAAAGAATAGAAGCAAACAGAGTGAAGGGCCAAGGCTCCTGAACTGAGCATCCTTCACAATCCACAGGCAGGAGTTAGAAGGTGAATGCAGGATGATAAAGCAAATAGATGATAGAAGGGAAGAGATGTCACTACAGAAGGAGAGGTAAAAAGCCATAAAAAATGGTACAGAGGACAGAGGTGGAAGGTGAGGGGACAGTCAGTGCATTCCAATACGAAAAATCACTTGTATGTGTTATGCACTAAATGGTGGGCATGAGAGAGGCTGAAGATGTTGGACATCCGGAAACTATGGAAAGGGAGGTCTGGAGGCAAGCTGTTTGGAGACAAAGACCAGCCTAGAAGATAGAAAGATGAGTCTGGATCATTGGACTAAAAAAGACAAGGCGGAAGAAAAAGGACAGAAGGGAAATGGGTCAGCAAGATGGCTCACCAGGAGAAAGTATTCACTCGTAAGTCTGAGAACTCAAGATGGTTCCCCAGAACCCACAGTAGAAGGAGAAAGCCCACTCCTGAGGTTGTACTCTGACATCTATATGCATGCCAAAGTATACATATATGTCTGTACTCACACACACATAAATAAATAAATAAATAAATAAATAAATAAAATAAAAATTAATAAATAATAAAAATAAAATCAGAAAAGGCTGGAAGACAGACTGACAGTGATGGTCTCCACATTCCCTCCTCTAAGTGCTGGAATAGATCCTCAGTGGAAGCTTTGAACCCCCATTTTTCAGGACATAAACCAGCAACTTCAGCAACAGGAGGAACTTGTGGCAAATGCAGCCACAATCTAGAACCCAAGTAATGTCCTGAATTGGAACCTGAACTATGGCAACTCCCTTTGCTGAATTGAGTTCATATTACACTTTAAGAAGCAATAAGGAAGCCAGAAGCCCAGTTGTCCCATTTATAACAAAAGAAAAAAGATAATATTCAGCGCCTAGGAATCTAGAATACATTCTCTCTAAAATCCCCCAAATGGTGTGTGTGTGTGTATATATATATATATCACCTCTGTTGTGGTTTACCTAAACAATCTTTACTGTGAAACCAATGCTAATTCACTCAAAAAAAATAATGAAGAGCCTACTATATGCTGGACTCCTGCCAAGGTTTTAGGAATTTAGGAATAAGTACCAAAAAGAAAAAGAAAAAGAAAAAGAAAAAGAAAGAGAAAGAGAAAGAGAAAGAGAAAGAGAAAGAGAAAGAGAAAGAGAAAAAGAAAAAGAAACACATTCACTAATGTAGAAATGTCTAATAGGAGAGAGAGGAAAGAGTATATAGCATAAAAATGGGATGAATAGAAGCTAAGACAAAGATAAATAAAATAGACACATGATAATATGTAGAGTGTAAGAAATAGAGGAACTTCTATAGCCTCAAAGCAAAACAGCTTTCAAGTACTCACCTTCATTGAAAGGAGATACACACACACACACACACACACACACACACACACACGACCAAGGTTCTCAAGCATTTTCTAGAAGGGACTAGATAATAAAATTTTTATCTTTCTATTTGAAGTCTATAAACAATAATAGATAATGTATGGCTATCTTCCAATAGAGGCCACTAAACAGAGCAACCAAAGCATCAGGCAATGGACCATTGATTGCCAGTCCCTGTCCTGGACTTCATGAGATTCATCCTGCTTTTCTGAGCTCCTGCTGTGTGCAACATACTATGCTTGGTGTTACCCATGGAAAGTGGAATTTGGTACTTTCTACCAACTAACAAAGGGTGGAAATGAAAGGAGCTTCCAGCTGATCCCTACTGTGTGCCAGGCTCATTTAGAAGGAGACTTTGTGAGATAGGAATCATAGCCTCATAGTTTCATTCAGATGTCAGAACCCAGGTTTAAGATGTTTTTTATAACTCATAGACCAAAAGCAAAGCAGTGGGGCCAGACTTTGAACTCAGGTCCACATGAACTTCAAACTCTGCCTGTTCTTCTCACCAAGCCCCCATTCTTGGGGAGAGGTAATGGCAAGAACAATGAATAGGGAGCCTTTGCCCAGGGTTCAAAGGCAAGTCTGTCTATGTAGAAGGCCTCTGAAGAGAGGCAGAATATACTCGGTTGCCGTCAGAACTAACCAGGGTGTTGGTGTGAGATTGGCCAAAACTATCTGTGACCAGGATAACAAAGGAGACAGTACAAGCAGAACTGTGAATCTGGAAACCCAGGGACACAAAGAATTTAGGAGAACATATATGCATGCATCCAACACACACACACACATACACACACAAGACACACACACACACACACACACAGGTGGAAATGACATGTTTGGATGTCACACTAGATCAGCATTCTTGATCTGCCTTCCCTATCAAGTTTTAACAATCCTGGAACCACTGTGAGCCTCTGTCCCTTCATGTACAAGATGGTGACATGACAATGGCTTCCCAGCATAATTAAAAAGTATATATATATATGTAGCATCACATGATAATCACTATCGGTAGGGATTTTCCAAGTGAAGCCCTCATTCCTTCCATTCTGAGCTGACACAAATGCTCTGTGGGGTTCATATTTGCCTTTCTATATTAAAGCAGCTCTCAGCAACTTTAGCTGTTCACTGTTTGCCTTTGGATAGGCTATTAAGAGCTAGCGTGTGTCCACAGGTTAATTTACCTCAGAGTATGTGATAGGCACAGTGATTATTCTGAACAGGGACATTTTAGTCAAGTAAGTCTTTTAAAAAGTCACTGAGAATTTACCCACTATGGTGGCCAGGAGAGAGCAGTTTCTTTGGATGTGTGCTTTGTGCAAACGTCATAGAGGTGGGAGATGGCCACCTAGCTGGCCTGTTGAAGGCACTATATGGGAGTCCTGGATTTTTTTTATATATTTCCTGTCTCCCAAATTCCAGTGAATTTCTGTATATATTCTCAAGTTCTAGACCAAATGCTGCCTCCACTGAGAAGCCTTTCTTGATTCTCAGACTCTTTAAGAATACCCTCCTCCCACTTCTCTGCATTCCATTGCACTAACTTTGTATGAATGTCAGGAGAATGTACATCTTCAGCTTGCTTCTCTTTCATGAGGGCTTATCTCTCTTTGGTCTCTGTTCCCCTGGCACATACAGTGAATCCCCTAGTAACCACATATATATTGAATGAACAAGATGAAATCAAACAATATAACAGCTAAAGTTAAAAATAAACATGGTGTCATTTTTTTAATAATTTATATTTTCCTTGCCTTTTAATTCTGAGGCAATATTTACTCCTGTGTTCGCATCTGTGTGACCTAGGCACATGATTTCATTTACTTAGTGTTGGTTTCCTGGTATGCCGAACAGGGTTTTAAAACACATAGATAGTCAATAGAAAAGTGTTTGTAAAATACCTAGTTCTTGGTAGGGCCTTTACCAAGATATAAGAGGCCAGGTTCTTCTCCATGATGCCTATGCCTGTCCACGCTCCATAAATACCTGTTACAAATCAGGTATTCTTGCCACAGCATATTTAAGGAGGCATTTACAAATGATTATGTCAAGAGATGTTCAAAAATCATTTTCTGTAATTCATCAGTCCTTTTGAATTAAGACAAAGAAAAAAAATAGGGGTAGAAGAAAACCATGCAAGGCAATCAATACCAATTACCCAGAGCTGACAGAAAACATGCTGACAAGTGAACAGCCAGGGCATAATCACAGTCTAAGGCCAAACCACCCTGAAGGCAATTGGTCTCCTCCAATACTTTGCCCTGTAGGCAAGACAAAGTCAGTACTATCACTGCTGATTCATAGGCCCTAGCCCAGCTAGCCCCAGTCTCTTTGAAAATGCAGCCTTCTGTCTGAACTGGGGCTGAGGGAGGTTCACAGTTGAACCCAAGACCTCACACATGCTAGACAAGGGCATTAACACTAAGCAACCCCATCTTCCTTTTCACGTTTTCTTTTTTATTGATCATTTATTCATTTACATTTTAAATCATATGCCTCTTCCAAGTTAACCCTCCACAAAACCCCCATCCCATCCTCCTCCCCCCCCCCACCCCTTTGCCTCTATGAGGGTGCTCTTCCACCCACTCCCCTACTCCTGCCTCACTGCTCTAGCATCCCCCTACACTGAGGCATCGAGCCTTCACAGGACCACAGAACTCCCCTCCCATTGATGCTGGATAAGGCCATCCTCTGCTACATATGTATCCGGAGACATGGTTCCCTCTATGTATACTCTCTGGTTGGTAGTTTAGTCCCTGAAAGCTCTGAGTGGTCCAGTTCGTTGATATTGTTCTTTGTATGGGGTTGCAAATCCCCTTCACTTCCTTCAGTCCTTCCTTTACCTTTTCCATTGGGGTCCCTGGGTTCAGTCTGATGGTTGGCTGTTAGTATCTGCATCTGTATTGGTCAGGTCCTGGCAGGACCTCTTGGGAAAGAGCCATATCAGGCTCTTGACAGCAAGTGATTCTTGGCATCACTTGTGTTGGGGTTTGGTGTCTGCAGATGGGATGGATCCCTAGGTGGAGCGGTCTCTAGATGGCCTTTCTTTCAGTCTCTGTTCCTTTTTTTGTCCCTGTCTTTCCATTTCTGGGTTAAAAATTTTGAGATAAATGGGTGGCCCATTCCTCAACTGCAGGTCTATCTCCTGGAGTTGGTGTCTAAGGCAGGGTCACATTAAATTGCTAGCACTGCATTTGAGCATACAATCCTCCTATTTCAACCTCAAAAAATATCTTCCCTCATAGTCCTATGACACCAAAGCCTTCCTGACTCAGAATTTGCATAGTAAAAAGCATCTTAGTTTGGTATTTTGTATGATGACTTTGAGAGAACTCTCCTGACATGTTCAGCACTCGGGTGGATGTGTCCCTTCCATTGGATTGTGCCTTTGTCCCTGCAGTGTTCTCCCTAGAATACTCTGGCCTTGTGTGCCTAGAAAGTTCCAATGTATTTAACAAAGGTCACCCCTTTTCTTATGGTGGCCTTCTCCACTTTCCATGGATCATATCCATAGACTGGGCTCGCATCTTTATGACCCTCATCTCTCATGCATTTACCTGTTAACTCAGTCGTGATCTGCTTAGGTAACACTCTACTTAGAACAGCTGCAGGCCCATCCCCTACTATACTGTTCATTATCCAGTTTTCATTGCCCTACAAGTAGCTCAGTATGCAGACCAATTCAGACATCTTTATGAGTGGATATCTGTGGTGGGTATCCCTCCATGCTTGTTTTATCTCTATTGAGTTATATATTATTTGATTCGGCATGAGTTGGTTAATATCCATTTTTATTTATTTTGGCATATGTTGATGGTAGGCTTTCAGATCACTGTAGGCTTTATAGTTTTATATTGAATTCAAACTAGAAACATTGTATTCAAGGTTGCATGTCACAATTATAAATGCATGAAATTAATGAAAGCTGTCACAGTGAGATAGATATAAATGCAGTAGTCTAGATCCTGTGTACAGATAAATTTGGTGAGGGAGTGCTATTGAAGGATGCTTTATTGTTTACGTTATTGGATTAGAGTTGAACCATATTAGTCATGAATACCAAACAGAGCCAATCTATAAGCCAGAGCTCTGTCACTTTAATCAGGGAAAATACAAAGTAACTATTTCTCCTCCAGAGATCAGAAACGATGTTTATTCCATACTTTCAAGTTTACACCTAAACATAAGCTTCCATGCCAACCAGGTATTAATGATGCCTTAAAGCATATAAACATCTGGCTAGGCTTCTAAATGTTTCTACTCTACAATTGAGTTTGAATGCTACAAAGATGATAAAGGGAAATGTGTGGGCTGTCTGCTGATGGAGAGGAGTATCTGAAATGTGGGTAGAGAAGATGCTCTCATGTGGTCAAATCCTCAGATCCCCTTTCTAGAAGGATGGTCTTAGTCACCCAGAATAGAGACTTCTGGACTGTCCTTTTCAGGACTTTCTGTTTGATGTTGCCCCTCCAGGTGTATCTAGTAGCCCCATGGGGTATATAGTAGTCAACATAGGGTTGTCAAAGCCACCCTGGCTCCCATGGGGTTGCTTTAAGTCATCACTGTGACTACATCACTATTTGATTTCTTCTACCCTCTTCTTGACAGGGCAAGCCTGTCAGTCTCCCTGAGTCTCATTACAAAACACTGTCTGCGCCACTCCCATTGGCTCATATGTAATTTGGCCACTAGAGACAAATGGGTTTAAGTATGTTCTGTGCCTTTCCCTAGAGCATGCTTTCTTCATAGCCTATGAGCACTTTGTGAATCAGCCAATTAAGGTAATTCCTTCCTCCCTCGTTTAGTGGGTAGACTCTAAAGAATCCTTTCTTAGATAATTTTCTTCATAGGCATTTGTTGTCTGTGCTGATATGAAGACCATGGAGCCATTGCTATATAGCCCTACCTGAGAGAGATCCAAATATATCCCAGATGAGACTACAGAAATATCCTTTTGTTGATACAACCCCATTAAACCTCCAGTGTCCCAAGTACTCAGTCATAGCATCAGAAGCAGGTTTACTTCTGAAAACACTTCGTATAACATGCCTCTTCAAAGTAAGACATATATACCTGCAGATAGAGCCTTAGGAAAGATAGAACTGTGGGACGCACACACTGTAAATGCCTTTCTTGATATTTTACCAGAGTGCTTTTAATGGAAGGAAGTGCTTAAGTTAAGCCCTGAGATGCGCCTGCTGATGGTAATGATTACATCTTGTTTGTGTATAATGCTTTATCTCTACCAAAGTGCTTTCCCACTCATTATCTCCTTGTCTGGTTGGGTTTGGAGGTATTTAGCAAGGTATTATGAGACAGATGATAGAGTGGAGCAGAAAAGAGCCCTGGGCATTCTGGCTCTGACGTTTTAGAGACATCTTTAACTCCCATCTCTGGTTCTATTTCTCATCCGTAAAATAGGAGTCACAGAGTTATTTCAGAACAGCTTTGGAGGGTGAGACCATGTTCTAAGGGATTTCTTTCCTTTCCTTTCTTTGATGACTTCATACATGAGTACTGGGTTTATATATTGTTTACTCCTTCTCCCCTCTCCAACTTTTCCCATCTCCCCTCTATTCCCTCTCATTCATGAACCTTGTTGTTGTTACTATTGGTGTGTGTGTGTGTGTGTGTGTGTGTGTGTGTGTGTGTGTGTGTGTGTGTGTTTGCACGTGCGATAATGAACACTGCTGAATTCACTTAGAGTTGCTGCTATATATACGTGTTTAGGGCTGGCCTCTTGCAATTGGACAACTAATCAGAGGCTCATCCCTGGAGAAAACAAATTCTCCCTCTCTTAGCAACTGTAAACTTCCTAGAGCTTTTCATCTAGTGGTGAGTCTTGCCCAGGTTGACATGGTATGGTGACAGGTGTTTTGACGGTGCAGGTCTTGTTAGGCAACATTGTTGGGATATCATGAGTGTGGCTTCTCTGTCACATAGAGAAGACACTATCTACCAAGTAATTTCCTTGTGTCAGCTACAGAGCTAAGTTCTGAGTAATTAGTTAAAATGCTCTTCTTTTGAGGAGTTTACAGCTTAAAAGGGACATGGGCATGTCAACAAATAGTTGTAAAATAATGTGCTAAATACATGAAAGAGGTGTACTGAAGGTAGAAAGGGGAGGCCTTCATTGACAACTGTGAGGAAAGATCTTGTGGATTAAATGACCCAACAACATTTTGGAAATATTTTTAATTAAAATAGAATTACATCACCTCCTTCCTTCCATTTTCTCCCTATAGCACCTCCCAAATACCTGCCATCAACCCTTCCATGCTTGCCCACTCTTAAATTGATAAAACTAATCAAAACAACTTTTGGACTATTATGATTACATGTATATGTATGTGCATATATAATATGGGCACAAATACATAAAGACAATCTGCTGAAGTCATCTTCGTTGTTTCTGTGTGTTTGGTCTCAGGGTTGACCATTTGTAGTGGATAACCATTGAGGGCCACATCCCTAGCAGAGGCCCTTTCTCCTCTTCCCAGTCATCATTACTTGCTGTAGTTCTTTGTCTAGGAGTGGAACCCCATGAAAATTTCCTTCTTATACATAAACGTGTCTTTTGGTGTTGGCATTAATTCAGCTTATTCACGTAGCCATTTCTAGGAGAGACTCTTTCAAAGCAGCTTTCCTAGTATTCTGGCTTATACAATTACTTTCCTTCTTGACCATACCATCTTCAAATACAGGCACAAACTCACACCTTTATTTTTCATAGCTGGTTTTGTGGCATCCTTGGGGTAAAAAGACTTTGCAAGGAAAATAAAAGAGTAAGAAATGAATGGAGAAGAAAGGGAAAGGGGGATGAAAAGGTCAGAGAAAAAGTTTGAATCCTAGTTTTACTGCTTAGCAGCTGTGAATCCCAAACCCTTGGGTTTTAGTTTTCTTATCTGCCAATAGCACTGACAGTCCTCCAATCAACGAGCTATGTTAAGAGATTACGTATTACACTACATATTCAGGGTTAATACCACTAGAAATTAGTGGAACTGTAGCACCAACTATTGTTGGGTTTATCTAAGAAAGAAATACAGGGGAACAAAGATGTAGAATTATTGTAGATGGTGGTTCTTATGCTTTATAAAAATCTCTCCTCTGAGAAATTTGTATAGGACACCTGCTCCCCAGGCATCCATCTGTGGTGACACCAACAAGAGAGATCAGAGACAAATTGGTGACTCTGGCCAGAAACATCAGTTTAGGCAATGTTATTTAATACTAACAGACTCTGTGTATCAGTAGGAAGAAGAAAAGGCTGCAGTTGGCAGTTTCATTTCTACCACAGCTAATTGCAAATACAGGTACTGAGGTGTAGACTTGTTCTGTATGATATAGCTGTCAAAACCTTCCATTAAAATGCAAGTCACCACAAGTTAGGAACATAGGGCTTTCATGTTCTATTATAAAATGCCTCACCAGACACATCACCACCTTCCTGGGGACAGAGCCCCCGATAAGTTGGTGCAAAGGTAGAAACTCTAGAGAATAAAGTTGGCAGTCACATAGAAAGGAGGCCACCATCTACAACCAGGAAAGAAGTATTTGAGATATTCAAATTCAACTAGTTGGTGAGTATATAAATATTGTAAAATCTACTAGCTTAATTATACCTGAAACCTGGGTAGAGGACCACCCCCAGTTGCAAAAGCTTGAGAATTCAGCATCATTGAAGAAGGGAATTTGGAAGAGGAGAGGCATGACCTCTATTTAACCAAAACCTTCCCATGATCCTCTGGATCTAGAGAGTCATCAGTTAGAATGGCTTTAATTGTGATGATGGAACATGCATTTGACAATCAAAGACTACAGAGAACAGAATATTTGATGGTACTATTTCCTTTTTTAAAAACCTCATTATTTTTTGTTTGTTTGTTCTTGTGAGTACATATGGGGTGAGGCATACACCTGTTGTGCCATGTGTGTAGAGATCAGAAGACAAGTTGTAGAAGTTGGCTCTCTCTTTCTACCATGTGGGTCTTGAGGATAGAATTCAGTTTATCAGCTTGGTAGCAGGTGCGTTCTGCCCACTGAGCCATCTGGTCAACCTAACCATTTCCTTTTACATGTGTTGAGTAGACCACCCTTGCTTGTGCTGTTTATAAATGAATAGAGGTCATTTAAGAAATGGCAATACTGTCCCAGGCACATATTTAAATTGTATGTAATTATTTGCTGACATGATTTCTTATCAGGGTCAGGGTGCCAGTATAAAAAGGAAAGGCTCCTTGGCCATGACTAGTCTCCTAGGAAACGTGTTCTTCACTTGTATCACTCCACCAGCATATCATACTGCTGCTGAAACCTTTTATATAAGAGAGAGAGAGAGAGAGAGAGAGAGAGAGAGAGAGAGAGGATATGAATGAGCTGCTCTCTAAGGTTTTATCCCAGTGGCTTTGAACCCCTACTCAGAACATTCTAAGAGTGTTGCATAAGTTACAACCACCCACGTGCTTTCCAGGAGCATGGGAAGTATAGTACCATAAAAATGCTGTTGTTAATGGGAGACTTGAATTCTTGTAAAATGTGAAAATACAATTTTATTAAGCCTATAAACCAAATTGAGCCTCAAAACTAAAGAAGGGTAGCTTTGTTTCAGAAAACACCTTAGCAACAACGTGCTAAAAAGAAATAGAGCAAAGCCAAGAGAATCTTTGTAGTTTGTTCTTTCTTCCCCACACCATTTATCATCTGGGCATCAACAGGATAAGAAGAGACCTTCTCATAAAAAAAAAAATCTAATCTCAGATCTAAGCTATGGGAATAGAATTTTAGGCTATATTTTTTCTTCCTTATCTTTTCTAAACACAAAAGGTTCCATGAAGGAGTGGGACTTAAGGTGTTGTTTTACTTTGCTTGTTTTGTTTCTGTTTTTTTTAATAGAAGACTTCACGGTGGATATTTTGACCATATTAACATGGATATGTTCCCAAGTCACTAGGATGGGGAAGGAGAATATGCTTAGTATATTATACTTCTATAATCTTATCTCTCTTCATTTAAGGATGTTGAATGCTGGTTTTGTTTGGACCTGTGAGGAGACTAATAATCACACTGTAAACAGCCCTATTGTAAAAGGTACAAGTTTGGGTTCAGCTGCTAGATTTTAGCCCTCCCTCCACTTCTTCCCTCACTCAATTGTTCCCTCCCTCCTTCCCTCCCTCCCTCCCTCCCTCCCTCCCTCCCTCCCTCCCTTCCTCCCTCCCTCCCTTTCTTCTTTCCTTCCTTCCTTCCTTCTTTCTTTCCTTCTTTCCTTCCTTCCTTCCTTCCTTCCTTCCTTCCTTCCTTCCTTCCTTCCTTTACTTTCTTTCCATTTTTGAAATAGAATCTTACTTTGTTGTCCAGGCTGACTTGGAGCCTTACCGCCATCTACTCTAAGCCTCTGTTTCCTCATCTGTGAATTAAGAATAGTAATCCCAAATTTTAGACTCACTGTGCAGACTTACTGGGACAACATCAATGTTTTACAAGTACGGTGCCTGGGTCTCCTTTAAAATATTTTTAGATTAACTGACACCAACAAATAAAAGTTATAGACATCAGGAGCGAAATATATGATGTCTCAGAGCTTGGGAACGTTGTGTGTTGTTTAAATCAGCATAAACATGCCCATCCTCTTACAAATGGGTTTTTTTTTAATGTGGAATGCATACACCATCTGTGTGCTGTGCACTGAGTACACTATACATATTATAATATATAATATATATCATATATATGATTATTATATTTTGGCTTTATGTCTACTTCTATTTTCAAGATTTAAAAAAAAATTTATTTATGTATTTGTGTGTCTGTGCTCCTCTCTGTGTTCCCATGCATATGTGTGTATCTATATCCTGAAAGGCCAGAAAAGGGTGCCAGGTCCCCTGGAGCTTGGGTTGCAGGTGGTGATGAGCCACCTGATGTAAGTACCACAAACCAAATTTGGATCCTTTGTCACTGCTGAGCCATCTCTCCAGCCACATTATGTCTACTATTACTTTGCAATTTACAAATGTCTTTCACATAGGTATTTCATGGAACCTTTACGTTAACCCGATGAGAAAATTCCATTTTAAATTTAAGAAAAGGAAGGCTCACAAGACTGACTAGGGACAAGGGCTTCCTGAGAAAGAGAACACAGAGATGCCATTACTAGTGCCATGATCTTATGTTGCATGTGAGATGCATGTGCCAAAGATCCTGAAAGAGACTTCTCTACATGGAAAGAACACCAACAAGAGCCACAGCCTTTTCCCCACAGAGCCATTATTTCAGAGCCCATGTCTAAAGATAACATGCAATGAATACAGTTCAAAGTTGCGTCTCACCTGAAAGTGTATAGCTATGGCCTCAGATTATAATAGAAAAAGATACAGACAGAAAACCACATAAGATATACTTTATGCCTTTAAATACATTCTCTGTATAAACAAGACAAGAAATTAAACAGAGAAGTCATTTGTCTTCTTATAATTGCTATGAAATTTATAATCCACTGGGAAAAATAAGGGCAGAGATTAAGAGAGGAGAGGTTAGAGGTTGTTTTGTGATTGTTTTCCAAACAGTCCTCTTGAGTCCCACTTTTAAATGTAATCTCTTAACACATTTCTTGTTTATACTAATGTCCTATAAAAGGGTTGTGCTGTGGACAGATTTGATTTAAATTCATCTGTACCAGACACAGGAGTAACTGATTATAGAGTAGTCAAATGATGAACTTATTGAACATAATCTGTCCCAGGTGATCTTTTCTGGGCAATTGAGGCTTGAAGAGTATTTTTTTTTTTTTGCTTCTTTTAAATAAATACATGATGGTGATTCCACATGTTGAAAAGAATCATTCTGGCTCTTGATTGGGGTTGCGTAAGTCTTCTCATTAACTATGTGAGCACTGCAGTCTTTATGACATCAAGTCTTCGGTCTAGAAACGTCATTTGCCTCTTCATTTGGGTGGGCCTCCTTTGATTCTCTTTTAGAAGAACACAGGCTTGTGAACTACACTACAAAGGGCAGTAGGCTGGGCAGTCACAAGTAAATATGTCTCAACCTTGTCTTGAACTCACTGGGTATGCAGCCTGGACTTTTTAACTCATCATTCAGTCTCACCCTGGACTTGAACTCACTATGCAAGTCAGCTTGTGAGCCCACCATGAAGAGAGCTTGTGAGCCCACCACGAAGAGAGCCTGATCATGAACCCACCATGACTCGACTTCAACTTCCTAATCTCCTACTTTACCTCCTGTAATATTTAGACTGCAGATTTCACTACCATGCTTAGCTTCTTGCCTTTATTTTGTTTTGAATCACCTTTTTACCATACTTTTTGATGTATAGTCTTTTGTGTGACCTGTAGATTTCTGCCTGAAAGTCTCATTCTTTCCATGCCGTTACATTGATGTTTCGAAATTTCTGTCCTCATTGTGTATTGTTAGTATATAGGAATAAAATTGGTTTGCATATTCTGAAAAACAATTATTCCAATTGATTTAACGTTCAAAAGACAAATAAGAGTAAGTCTTAAGTGGAAAAATAACTTACTTCCCATGCAAAATAATTTTGCATGAGAGATTGGTTGGCAAACCCAAGCCAGATGTTTATCAAAGTGCCCAGGGTATGCCCAAAGGAAGTTCCCATATTTGTGCCTTCCTATAGGCTGTGTTGCTCTTCAAATCAGGGCCCATCCATTGAGTAGTAGTTCTGGCAATTACAACTGAGTGGCAGGAAGGTATGGCAAGATTTGATGGATGTAGGCCTGGCTTTGGACCATGGTCCCACCATGGGCTAGACATATATTCTTAGCAATCATCCATCTTCCCAGATCTTCATCTTCCCGGATCTCCAATGTAGGCTATGAGCAGAGAGAGCCCAGGGTCTGGCACCCAGCAACAGCTTATTATTTATTTGCAAGAAGAAATATGCGAAGAAAAACCAAAGAGCTTTCTGATACTGGTGATTTAACAATGGGGCAGACTAACTGTGAGGTAATGAGCCTCCTGGTACAAGAGAATAAAGTACTCCCTATCTAGGATATTAGAAGATACCCCAAGAGTCGCTCCAGCAGTGTTGGGGTGTTTTAATCCTCCCTCCTTGATGATAGAAGGAGAGCCAGTTCCTAGGTTTCTCCAGTTCCCTACACATGTGACCCAGAGTCACAAAGGGCTCGGAAGCAGTAGGGAGAAATCATTTTTGGTTTGTGATTTGTTTTTATTTTTGTTTTCCTTTTAAAAAATAAAACAAATTCAGACCAGACTTATCTTTCCATCAGCTGCAGTTTATGATTGCCCATTAAACTCAATTGCTTTCTCTGGAGGCTGGTGTTGGGACCCGTCATCTGTAGCCCAATGCCATCTATTCTTGCTTTCCCCAAGAGTGCAGACAGACAAGCCGCCTTCTTGGTGTACACTAATTAATTTATCTCATGCTTGTGATTTTATGGCGCTTAAGTGCTGGAGCATTTCTGTTTATTCTTCTCCCTGCAAAGCATCTCACAACGCATAAAGACCATGAATCTCCATTGTAAGCCGCCGTCTGTCTTGGGCTGGAAAACAGCCTGCCGGCTGCCTGATGTCTTGCTGGCACTGTCTCTTACAGCCAGAGTAACACGTCCATTAATTTATCCTTAATGACATTTTGACATACCAATCAGTTCATCAGATGTTCCTTTTGCAAGGCCTCTCCTGCACGGCCGAGCCAGGGTGCCAGACCACTCCTGATGCATAATACATGAGACCAGCACACCGCTCAGTGCCTTTAACAGACAGACATGTCTGCCAGTCTAAGACTGCATGTTCCTAATGGCCCCTGCTCCCTGAGTGACCTACCCTGATGCCTTCAGGGCAGTTGTCTCTTGCACTGCGACTTGCTGTGCTTCAAGGAAGCTTGACAGGGCAATGATAGGGTTCTGTGTTCAAAAGCACATTTGTGATATTGCTGTTTTGGGGAAATAAGGCCAGCAACCCTTTGCCCCACTCAATGGGCTGAGAGAGAGTAAGTTCCAGTAATTCCAGCGAATCTGTGGCAATCCTGGTAGCCCACGTTTCATCAGTATCCTGGCACTACTTAGAAATAAAAATCACAAAGCTACTCTGATAATAATGAATATCAAAAAAGGAAAGGGAAGGAAAGGAAAATTATCCCTAATGTCTTCTCTCTTCTATCAGCCATACACACAGATATACTACCTAGTGGTTGTGATTACAATGTAGGCATGGTTTTATTTTTTTCGTATTTTAACTTAATGCAACCCAGTTAGCATTTTTCCATGTTGTTACAGAGTTTTCATCTTTAATGGCACTCCATCATTTTAATAGTTGCATAATATTCCATCCAGGGGAAGTATTGTAATTTACTGAGCCGCTTCCCTATTGTTAGACATTTACGAGGCTCTAAAGGATTGCATGCTATTAAATAGAAGCTTCAGAGGAGGTGAGAGACACAGCAGGCTCTGAAGACTGAAGAATTGGGCTTCAAACCCACCTGCTCCCTTTACCCAGTTTATGAGTTTAGAATTAACTCTCTGGGGCCCAGGTTTCTCATCAATAAAACAAAAAAGAACTAACCAGCACTTCATGGTGCTATTATGAAGCTTCAAGCTGTTTTTAAGGTACCAGCCACACACGATGGAGTCTATGAAAAATGAAAGTTTTCCATTTAAACAGAGGTACTCCTGGTAGGAAAAATTCCCCACTCTGACCCCAAAATATTTGGCAATGCTTATATATCTTTTCTTTTTTGAAAGATGGGTTTCACTGAGTAGTATGGACTGGCTTCCAATTGGGAAGTATCCTGCGTTAGTCTCCAAAGGTCTGGGATTATAAGTGTGTGCCAGCACACCCAGCCAGAGACATTTTTAATGTGATATCTGAGAGTAATGAAGGCCTGGCATCCAGAAGGTTGAGATCAAGGATGCTAACAAACATTATGTATTATCTAAAATATCTACAATGTCACAGTTGATAGAAGTAGTGCATATAGAAACTAGAGTGGTTAAGAGTCACTTTACTGTCTATGTTAGGCCCTTTATTTTCACTATTGTTTATATTTCCTTAGAATAAAGTCTCAAGAGAGTAGAAGATCTTGCTTAAAGGTATTTGTCCTTAAGCTCAGTGACAGTGGGAGGGGCTAAGTGTGGTCCTAGGTAGGAACAGAGGAAGGAGAACAGAGAGGTGGCATCCGTTCCTCTCTTGAGCAAGAGATGATGTCCTATGATGGGTACATCTCAAAGGACAGAGCCCAGTATCTTCTAGGAACTTGGAAAGGTACAGATATTTAGTTTTACCCTAGACTTACAAAATTCTAAAACTCCTAGGATGGAGCCCAACCCAAACATACTAGATGATTGTGATGCACGCACAGGCTGTACAAGCTGGGGAATCCTTGCTATTCACTCCTGCAGAACAAAGCCAGTTTCTACAACAGTACAGATGAGTCTGTCAAGTACAGCCACTTTGTACAGAATAGTGTGGAATCTGAAGTTATGGGAAATTTCAAATATGGAGGCTCCATCCATCCATCCATCCATCCATTTATATAACATAATAAAAGCACTTAAAACATGGTGCTAAGTGCTCAGCTAGGTGCTAGAGCACAGAACACAATTAGAAACTAATGTGTCCTGCATCCCTCCTTTCCAGGGTACTGTGCTTCTGGAAGGGGCTGTCTGCAGAGGGCATGGGTTCTTGTGGCTGGCATTGCTCAGTAAGGGACTGAGTATCTTCTGATTTGACATTACAAGGGTTTCTAGGTATGGTAGAGGTGAAGGCCCTAGGGACCTTTCCAGCCCATATAATCGAACATCTTACACATTGTATAAATAAAAACTGAACATCTGGGCACCTGTGGGACCATCTACCCTGGTGTCTAGCTTGGCTTGTTATCATGTTAGCAAGATTTGCACAAATAGGTGGTGGTGGTGGGGGGGACAAGAAGTGCAGACAGAAAAAAATAGTTACCCTGGTTTCTTGGTGTGTTCCTGTCAGGGAGCAGATAAAAGTAAAATGCGGGTGCTGGAGAAACGCCTCAGCAGTTAAGAACTGGCTGCTCTTCCCGAGGTCCTGAGTTCAGTTCCCAGCAACTACATAGTGGCTCACAACTATCTGTATAAAGGGGTCTAATATGTAGGGGTGGCATGTAGGTGTGCATATAGACAGAGCACTCCTACACTTAATAAATACATAAATAAATATTTTTAAAGGTTAAAAACAAACAAAAACTCTCAAATAATGCCAAAAGAAAAAATACTCTATTCTTGGGAGTGGATGATAGTGATGACAGTGATGATGATGATGACGATGATGATGATTTAGAGTTGAGTATATGAGTATGTGAGTATGAGGTTGTATGTACATGTATGTAGAAGACCTGTCATTCCTCAGATGCCATTCACTTTAGATATTTGTTTTTCTTCTTCTTCTTCTTCTTCTTCTTCTTCTTCTTCTTCTTCTTCTTCTTCTTCTTCTTCTTCTTCTTCTTCTTCTTCTTCTTCTTCTTGAGATAATAAGTACATGAGTTCTCCCTTTCTTAGGCTCTCATTGGCCTGGAACTCACTTAGTAGACTAGACTCATTGGCCAACAAGCATTTACCTATTTCTGCCTTACAACACTGAGATAACAAGCATGGCTTTCTTTTATTAACTGGGTTCTGGAGGATCGAACTCCATTCTTCCTGCTTGCAGGGCAAGCACTTTATCAACTGAGCTATCACCCCAGACACAAGTGACTATTTTTAATCTGTACAAGTCATGCAGTAGATGAAAATATATCTGATTATTCTACAGATGAGGAAACTCCCATTACCCGCATGAAGATGGAGACTTTATCATGATTACACCAAGAGTTACAACCTAGGCAGCTCAGAACTAAGGTCAATACTATTTCCATAGCACTAAAATCGGAAAGGCTGCCTCCCCAGCCCAGGACTTTCAGAGCTCTGTAGCTTAAAAGCATTCAGGATAGCACCCAGCATCCGAACTGTGGATTCTGTCCTCATTTTTCTACAAAGAGCTGCTTCCCTTCCCACTGTTTATTATTCAACAAGCATCATGTATAGGGCGATTTCTGTCAACAGCATGTCCAGTTGTAAGTGCTTGAGAATTCTTTATCACCGTATCTACCCTGGAGCAGTAAGAGAATTTGCAATATTCGACACTAGTTCACACATGAGGAGACTGAGTTAAGGAGAAGTGAGAAACTACCCAAGACTACAGAGGTAGGAAATGACAGACCATGGTTTGAGCTTCAGGGCGTCTAGCTTGAGAGTCCGTGCCTTTCCCACTGGACACTACTTCAGGCTTCTGGGACAGTGTATCTGTCCATATGCACATTTGAAAGTCGCCCTTATGTATGCTGCATGCCCTCTGCTAGGCTGGATCTATCTGAGCCAACTCAGGAGCCTGTCCAGTGGGGTCTAACTGCACTTTTGGTAAAAGAAGAACCTGTTTCAGGAGAGACAGACATGGTTAGGAGACAAATGCAGACATAGACCCGTAGAGGCAGCAACACAGAGAGCTAGACAGCAGAAGGCTGGAGGTGACAGGTGGTAGCCATGGTCCCTTGGGCATTCAAACCATAATAAGATCTGCTGTTGCTGTTGCTACTTGTGTAAGTTTGCCAACCTTGGAAAAGAGGGATGCTCCAACACAAAGAGAGGGGAAGGCCCCAAAGTCTCAGAATAGGTGCCTAACAGAGGCAGTGGGCAGACAGGATGCGCAGTGTGAGATGTGAACTCGCTGCAGATATGCACATGTGGGTGTCCGATTGCCTGGGATGAAGGGAGCCAGGTGAGAAAGCTGTATGCTTTCATTGACAGAAGAATAACAACAATATTCTTAGAGAGCATCCAGACACTTGACTACCTGGGTTTGAGTCTCATCTCTGCCCCTGGAAAGTTTGGGAATTTTTATGCAATTTTTTTTTAAGTCTGTCTGCCCTGTTCCTTCATCTGTGAGGTCTTGGCAATACTGTTGCTAACCATATAGTTATTAGAGCTAAAGCCCTGATACACTGTCCCCACAGTCTTTGAACAGTGCCCGGAATAAAGAAAGCCCAATGCAAATGCTTATTAAATGGGCACAATATGTGTATTATCTATTTTGTTAAAATTGTATTAGTTTCTTAAAGCTACTCTGACAAAGTGCTGCATGCTGGATGGCTTAAAACAACTAGAATTTCTCCTCCACCCTGGAGATATGATTCAACTAGTAAAATTTTTGCTGTGCAGGATTAGGACCCTGAGTTTGGTCCCCAAGCAATATGAAAAAAGGGGGTGCTTGTTGGACTTGTTCTCTTAGCATTGCCAGGGTAGAGACTAGCGACTCCTGAGCAGGTTGGCCAGCCAGCTTAGCATCCTCAGCAGCTCCAAGCCAATGAGATGTCCTGCCTCCAAAATCCCAAGGTGGCTGGTTCTTGAGAAAGAACACCCATGTTGAACTTTGCTTCCATACAGATCAAACACAATTTATATTGAGGCCAGCCTAGCCTCAAACTCAGAAATCTGCCTGCCTCCGTCTCCCAAGTGCTGGGATTAAAGGTGTGCGTACCACTGCCTGGCTTAAGATTAAATAGAATTAAATAGCATTTAAGGATGGCTGGTGATTTGTGGTGGTCCTTGGCTAGAAGCTACATCACTCCAGTCTTTGCCTGTTGTTATGTGGGATGGGAGCTTACTCCCACAGTAGTCTGACAAGGACGACAGTGTTAATGTCACACTGTCTGCCACTATTGTCTATGTGTTAACGATTTTACCATCCCCAACTAGGTGTAAGAGAGAATGCTGTAATACACTATAAACCCTGTGCACACTCATGACCTCTATTGACTCTGAGAGGATGTAGCTCAGACTAGAAATCTGAGTTAGTGGAGTTTGGGTTTTGAGGTTTTTATTTTGCTGTGTTTGTAAGAGAGTGGAATTGTATGTAACATGTACTGAATCTGCTTTTATAAAAATTTATTTTCACTCACAATTTATATATATATATATATATATATATATATATATATATATGAACCATATATAGAGATATATATACACACATATATATATGAATCATATATAATGTGCTTTTCCCATATTACCACCACCAACATTATCCTCTCTTACCTCTTCTCCCTCCTGCCAAACCACTAGTTCTTTGCAATAAGTTCCTCTCCTACTCTCGTCCGTTACTTTTAACGGCTGACTTGCACGAGGATGGGTGGGTGGGGGTTACTTAATTGGGGAAGAACACTTAACCACTGGGTACACCACTGAGGGTTATGACTTCTTCCCTCCCCACAACTCTTTACTGCCTCTCACTTCTCAGAGAGGAATGGGGCCTCCTGAACTGTATTCCCCTCCATACTGAAATGTTGCGGGGATCATCACTGAGCAGGCTGAGTCCAGGCAACCACTGTTGTTGTGCATTCCTGGGTGCAACAACTATGTCATGTTTAGAAGACGGCGTTTCACGGCTCTCCTTCTCATCTTTGGGCTCTTTCTGCTCCTCTTCAGTGATGCTCTCTAAGCCTTGGAGAAGGCAAAATGGATCCCTCAGTTAGGGATGAACACTCAGTACTCAGCTGTTCCCTTCCCTTTGATCTGCTTTGATGCTCTATGAGTCTCTGCATTAACTGTTGCCACTTTCGACAGAAGCCTCTCTGATCAAGACTAGGAGAAGCACGGGTCTTTGTATGTAAGCGTAAGTATTTAGAGGGCACTTTGTTACCTTGTCCGTGCAGCAAACCAATAGCAGTGTGCTCGCCCTGTGGCCCCTGACCTCCTTCTCATGGGCTGGTGATCAGGTTTACAGTGCAAGGCAGGAGCTCCCTCCTCGCCCCAAACCTCAATGCCAACCGGACAGCTGCCAGCCAGCCTTCTATCAGTCATCACTATTGTACTGGTGGCCGCAAATTTCCTGGTAGGTTAGTATCGCAGCTCAGAGGGCTCACAGCTGGGGAAAACGATTGATAGCTTTTATCCTCCAGCAGGCAGCCGGCTTTTCCTTCTGGCATTATAGGAAAGCTAGCCAGCAGGAAGGAAACTTCAAGCTCACTTACAGCTTGATTTCTCAGTGTCCTGCCAAGTGTGTGGTTTCCTCAGCATAGGGTAGAGTCATCTAATTTGCATCTCTAATCCCATCCCTAGAGGAGAGGTAGGAGAATGTTGGAACGGGTGTCTGAGTTTAAAGGCAAGAAGCAGGAACTTGGTTCTGTGGCTCCTACCTGTGTGCTGTGTGCTTTGACTAAACACCCCCTGTGCAGGCTTAGTAAGAGGGAGTCTCTTCTATGAAATTGGAAACTAGTGTAGTCCTCTTTCTGTTATGAGGAGCAATCCTAGATAGAGAATCAGTCATGTGGCCTATCGCTGTACATTCTATCTGTAAAATGTATGAAGAAGGCTTACTTTTAATTAGTGTGTAGCCACCTTTATCCTTTCTCTGTCTCTCTGCCTCTGTGTGTGTGTGTGTGTGTGTGTGTGTGTGTGTGTGTGTCTCCCTCCCTACTTCCCTACTCTTTCTTCTTTGTATTCTATGAGGCGCTATAATACCTTCTTGCTTCAAGGTTCAAGTCTCTGAGAGTTACCAAGATATTCTGCCCAAAGATGCTACTGAAGGGTGGGTCAGAGTCAAGGCCCTCTGGGAAGGAACAAGTGCCTGCTCACTCACTGGGCAGACCCAGGAGAGTGTACATGGCTGGTCATTTCCAGAAAAAGTCTTTAAAATGGATCAGCCAAAATTTCCAGTAGTAATGTGGATGCTGCATACTTCTGTTCCAAGACAAGAAGAGATGGAGGAGGGGATGAGAGTGGTATAGGTCTCCCTCACTGCCTCTATGCCAAGAAAGTTTCCCAGTCTGTGTTTCAACTCTTCTAGCAGTGGGCATCCTCATCTCCCCAGCAGGAGCTGGAATGGACTCCTGTCTGTTTTGTTTTAGTCAGGATACCCTTCCTGTCTAGCAGCCACAGGTATAAAACCTCAAACCTCATGAACAAAGGGGGAAGAAAATTATTTGAGGAGAGGGATGAAGAAGTCTACAACAGGAGAGAGCCCTTTTTTTAGTTGGCTCAGATTACTATCTTGAAACATTCTCCAGCTCTAGGAACGTGGTGCAGAGGCGTCCATAGGCTTCTGTGTGCTCTTTTCTTCAGCTTTTGGTACCCCCTGCTGGTGAAATCCTGAGACCTAATTGACAAGAATCACAACACCAATAGAGAAATATTTGCAAGTTCAGAAAAGTCACACGTACTTGTACTTGAGTGTTAAAAGCCCCGAGGATCCAGACCTTAATTAATGAGAGGACCACCCCAGGAGTCATGACTATTTTATGATGTTGGGGTGTTTTGTTTTATTTTTAATGTTCTGTGACTTGGGATAGTCTGTGGGATCTAAAGTTAACAACAACAACAAACAGACAGACAGACAGACAGACAGATTTCTGTGAATATTCCACTAATTCTGCCAATATTGTAAGAATAAAATACTGAGTTATCTACCCAACATATTCCGAGGCACACACTGATGCCATGCACTGTTCCCCTTCTCTTTGCCTGTACTCGTCTGCTTTTGAAGTGGTTATAATTTGTACTTAGAGCAGGATAGCCATCTTTTCTACACTTCAAGTCACAGACTTGTTCAATGGAAATTTGTGCAACAAATTTATCGAGTGTGGGCTATGTGCCAGATCCTCAGCAAGCAACTGGAGTAGGCATGTGGAGTCCAAAGCCCTTCTCCCAAGAGGTACTTCCTAGTGGGTGAGAATTGAGTGACTAACACAGGAGGGATGCGGGCTTAGCTGATAGGGTGTCGATATGTTACCTGGTCACCAACTAGAGTTCAAACCAAGGTTTAACTCTCTCAGCACCAAACATTTCTTCTCTGCATTCTCCATCTCTGTGATTCTCTATGTCTGAACTTAATTATTTAATGCTTGCCTTTGCCATTTATCTCTGGATTTGTCGAGGGTCAAGGTGAAGAGGACAAGGCTTTCTTTACACTTAACAGAGCTTGATACATGTAGGTGCTCAAATATCTGTTCAAAGAATGAGTCAGCCGGAGAGGAGAAAATTACAGTTCTGTTAGTGGAGCAGCAAGAAGCCTCAGAGAAGGTCTGACATTGGAATGACTTTCAACTTGAAGGATGAAGAGAAATGCCCAGCGGAAAGGAATAAGAAAGCATCCAGGCCAAGTGTCCTGAGCAATGTGGGGTAGAGGGACATAATTCCTGTTTGCTAGGAGGCATGGATGGGTGGTGAAGCTGAAGCCCAGTCCACATTTTAAAGATGTTGGGTATTTTCAGATTTGAGTTTTCTCCAGAAGAGAAAAATAAATCAATAAGAGGGAAAAGATAAGTTAAATTCTTTGGTAATGACAAGAACTATCAATTTTTTCCTGTTACAGGTATTAGTTATAATTTTTAAATTTTGAATTTCAAAGGATAGAGATAGGTCTGTAGCTTTGAGTTTGTTTGTTTGTTTTTCTCTGTGCCTCTTCTGTTTCCACCTTTAAGGCTGTACTTATTGCCAAAACATTCATATAGGATGTCCATTACCAAAACACTCACACAGGACTCCTATCACCAGAACAAGCAGGAGGTTTCAGCCAGCCATGGGCTACATGCCCAGGACACTGTTATGGTTTGCAGGAGCGCCATCCCAACCCCAAAGGATTGTGGGTTAGACCGTGGACTGCAATGCTATGAGGTGCGGTCAGGCTTAGTGGAGGTCCTTAACTCAAAGGAGGGTATTTAAGACCACAGCCTATGCAAATATTGTGCTTCCTGGCTCTTGTCCTGAGAAGTTTGCTCTGCCCGCTATGAACATATAAAATCTTCAGCCCTTGCTAGAGGCAAAGAAGCAAGTGGGGTCACCCAGTCAATGACTAGTAAACCTTTTCTTTTAAGAAGTTTATTGTCTCTGGTATATTTTTATGTAAAGGTAGCTAATATAGATATCATATAGTGGATGTTTATAGCTTAGTTGTTAAATTTTTTAAAATACCTCCATGTTTGGAGAGGTTCGGCCTTTCCTTTCTTTTCTTTTCTTTTTCTATATAGGTATTTGGCTCAATCCAAATATTTCTATAAAATGTCATTTTTCTAAGAAGCAGTGAGACCTCTTTTGGATATTATTATTCCTTTGGAGGCTGATGATTTGTGTTGAAGACAACTCTCTCTTTATTATTCTACCCTGAATGGAATGAGATTGGCTGGAAGTTCTGCCCCGAAGGAAATATTAAAGCCTCTGATTCATTCTCATTTGTAGTTCTCAAGTTAATTCTCTTATCAGATTTCCTTTTATTTCCTGCTGGGGCAATGTGAGCGAGCTTAGATGGAGGCAAAATATCTGTTGTATATCCTTTCAAATTTATGATTATGAAGGTCACATATACATTTTTAAACACATGCTTTTTGATAATGGATGAAGAATAAAATTTTGAATGCCATCAGCTACAAAACTGTTCATTTGTCTTATGTTGCTCTTCTTCTTGGCTGTTGATTGACTGATGATGGTAGAAAGGGCCAGGCTAAGCAAGGCTTGATTTCTTGTCCTTCTGCTGTCTACCTAAAGTAGTTCCACTGATACAGCAGTCTGCCTGTGGCCAAACCATTAATGACCAAAAACATGTGTTTCTTTTCTTGAGTGCAATTCCTTCCCCGGACCAATTTTTAGGAATAAATAAATGAAGAATTCCACTTTAGGCTGCATGGATCTTCAGATTATGGCCAAATGAGGAATTATAAAAGCTTTTTTTCTTCTCAGTCCTAGAGCCAGGTTCAGTCTGTCCTTTTCTCTGCCATGTTTTCTGCTTCAGGAATGCGTTCTTCAGGGGCTCCCTCAGAGGGGCCTTTTAACACCTGTAGCTTTTAATTAGATTCAGCTAAAGAGAACTGCTATAGGAAGTCAGAGGATGGGAAGAGAGGAGCCAGGGTATTGTGGCCTGTGATTTCCTCTGTGTGTTCTTCTAGGTCTGACTAGAAAACATCTGCCCTTCTGGACTTCCCTTTCCAACTCTTGAGGATTCTGATTAGGTCTCCCCTGCTTGTCCCTCGGGGCTCCTACGTGGGAAAAGGTCTCTTGTCTCTGTGCTACATCATCTTTCTGTCCCCAACAACCTTTTTTAACAGTCCTTTCTATAAACAAAGACTTTTTAAATTATCTTCATTTAAAAGTGCCATCTGTCATTCTATATAGTCTACACCTACATATTAGACCCCTGTTCTTAGGAGGAGGCTGTCAGTTGGGAGTTTGGTCCCAGATAAATCCTTCTAAAACACTTCTCCATCCAGATTTGTTTTTTCCTTTGATGCTCCTTGTCGAAGGGAGATGCTAACTCTTGAAATGACCTATCTCATGATTAGGGCATGGTTTCTATGTTACAGTTACTTTCGCCTCTTTAGGATGTTTGTTATTTCCAGGCTGAAATAAGAATAGCAAAGGTTAAGGTTAAAGCCAGGTTCTGTGAAGACTAGAGCAGTAGACTCAGAGAATTATCCTTGAGAGACTTATTTAGCCTGTAGCTTTCCATCTGCTAGGAATATAATGACTATATTTAGATATATGTATGTTGGAAAAACCCATAGGGACCACATGGAAGGAAGGGTCACCACATTTTTATCTTCTGTGATATACCTAAGCCCCATCATTTTAAATTTAAGTGAAATAGATTTTTTTTTAATCCATGAAAGAAGAGGCCTTTGACCTTTTTAGTTCCCCAGCGAGGAATCAAAGTCACTGTCACTTGGTATAATTCAAAGACAGGTGGAATTCCACAGTGGAACTGCCGGGAGGGGGTTGAGACGTTAGAATGTGGTCAGATGAATCAGCAAGGATTTCATAGCAATGTCCATGTGATCGCTGTCATTTATGTGCCCGGTACTGTGTTGTGTGTATTATATGTGCTGCCTCATTTAGTCCTTACATCTGTATTAGGCTAATCCTCATTGTGTACAAAAGTTCAATGAACAGAGAACAATAAAACTGAGCCAGGGAGGCAACAGAGGTAAGCTCTGAACCCATGTCTGTCTAATGCTAAAGGAGGTTTAGCCTCAGTAGTTGGTGTCAGGACTACTAGAAGATCTTAATGGCTATATCTTCAGGTAATTCCAACTTACACCAAACTTTGAGAAATACTCTGATACACTATTTATTATTATTATTATTATTATTATTATTATTATTATTATTATTATTATTGCCTCCGTGGTTCTCTAGAACTGTTGCTCCTATAAGAATATCCATGAGTCGAGTCTAGCTCTGGCTTCTCTTTCTTTGAGCAAAGAGACTAATCTTTACCCTCGCCAACCATCAACCCCTACTTCAGTCTACTGCTCTATAATGAGTTCTTTTATTAGTCAACCTATGAGGAAGACTAAACTTTATCTCTTATGAGATAGCTATGCCTTATCAGTTAAAATGTAAGTAAAATAGATTATTAGGTCCATAAAAAAAACCTTTGACCTTTTAGTTCCCTAGTGGGAAATAAAAGTCTCTATCACCTGGTATAATTAAAATAGAGATAGAATAGGTGGGTGATGTTTAGTTGCATGAAAAGAGAAGGCGCCTCCTGACCTCTTCCTCCCTCTAAGAAAGTGGGGAGTCTCTCTGATTTCCCATTATAAGTTCAATTATATACCATGCTCATTCTATGAATAGAAAAACTTAAATTGCATATTTCCAACTAAATAAATTGATTTCTAGTTTCAGAATTGCTTGTGTTTACTTGACTCTGACATTGGAGAGTCGGCCTTGCCTCTGCTTTTATTGAATGAACTAAATATGCTATTGAGAATGGGGGGTGAGGAAAGAGACCAACCTCTCTTTCTAGTCCTCTAATACAACTAGAACCATCTGACTGTGATTTTTCCCTTGCACATGTCCCAAAGGAAGCTGGCTAAGAAGCAGAAGGAGACCCAGAGTGGAGCCCAGAGGGAGATGGGTCCTGTGGCCTCGACTGACAAGCCTACCGCCAAGCTCGGCACCAACCGCAATGATGAAGGCTTCTCCTCCAGCTCTCAGGATGTTAATGGATTCAGTAAGTCAAGCCGCCTAAGGCGAATGGAGTCTCCAGGGTCAATTTTGGTCCTGGTGCCTCTCCTGTGGATCCCACACAAGGACCAGGTCTGGGAAAGCATGCAATCAGAGTGCTTTCCTGAGATATCAGAGGTGAAGGGTCTTCTCCCTGGCAAAACTTTAGGGCATCCCAATCTGATGTAAAAGGCATATTTGCATATTTAAGATTATAGGACTGGGGGTGTAGTTCCACCAATAGACATGTCACATGAGCATGAAGACCTGCGTTTGAATCCCCAGGACACAAAGAAAAAGTTAGTCAGGGTGGCATGGGGAGGTGGAGACAGGGGGATTTCATAGGGTTTACTGACAGCCAGTCTAGCCTAATCATTGAGCTCCAAGTCTTTTTTTTTTTTTTTCCATTTTTTATTAGGTATTTAGCTCATTTACATTTCCAATGCTATACCAAAAGTCCCCCTTACCCACCCACCCCCACTCCCCTACCCACCCACTCCCCCCCTTTGGCCCTGGCGTTCCCCTGTACCGGGGCACACAAAGTCTGCGTGTCCAATGGGCCTCTCTTTCCAGTGATGGCCGACTAGGCCATCTTTTGATACATATGCAGCTAGAGTCAAGAGCTCAGGGGTACTGGTTAGTTCATAATGTTGTTCCACCTATAGGGTTGAAGATCCCTTTAGCTCCTTGGGTACTTTCTCTAGCTCCTCCATTGGGAGCCCTGTGATCCATCCATTAGCTGACTGTGAGCATCCACTTCTGTGTTTGCTAGGCCCCGGCATAGTCTCACAAGAGACAGCTACATCTGGGTCCTTTCGATAAAATCTTGCTAGTATATGCAATGGTGTCAGCGTTTGGATGCTGATTATGGGGTGGATCCCTGGATATGGCAGTCTCTACATGGTCCATCCTTTCATCTCAGCTCCAAACTTTGTTTCTGTAACTCCTTCCATGGGTGTTTTGTTCCCACTTCTAAGGAGGGGCATAGTGTCCACACTTCAGTCTTCATTTTTCTTGAGTTTCATGTGTTTAGGAAATTGTATCTTATATCGTGGGTATCCTAGGTTTTGGGCTAGTATCCACTTATCAGTGAGTACATATTGTGTGAGTTCCTTTGTGATTGTGTTACCTCACTCAGGATGATGCTCTCCAGGTCCATCCATTTGGCTAGGAATTTCATAAATTCATTCTTTTTAATAGCTGAGTAGTACTCCATTGTGTAGATGTACCACATTTTCTGTATCCATTCCTCTGTTGAGGGGCATCTGGGTTCTTTCCAGTTTCTGGCTATTATAAATAAGGCTGCTATGAACATAGTGGAGCATGTGTCCTTCTTACCAGTTGGGGCTTCTTCTGGATATATGCCCAGGAGAGGTATTGCTGGATCCTCCGGTAGTACTATGTCCAATTTTCTGAGGAACCGCCAGACTGATTTCCAGAGTGGTTATACAAGCCTGCAATCCCACCAACAATGGAGGAGTGTTCCTCTTTCTCCACATCCTCGCCAGCATCTGCTGTCACCTGAATTTTTGATCTTAGCCATTCTCACTGGTGTGAGGTGGAATCTCAGGGTTGTTTTGATTTGCATTTCCCTGATGATTAAGGATGTTGAACATTTTTTCAGGTGCTTCTCTGCCATTCGGTATTCCTCAGGTGAGAATTCTTTGTTCAGTTCTTTTTTTTTTTTTTTTTTTTTTCTTTCTTTATTTATTTTTTTTTTAATTAGGTATTTAGCTCATTTACATTTCCAATGCTATACCAAAAGTCCCCCTTACCCACCCACCCCCACTCCCCTACCCACCCACTCCCCCCCTTTGGCCCTGGCGTTCCCCTGTACCGGGGCACACAAAGTCTGCGTGTCCAATGGGCCTCTCTTTCCAGTGATGGCCGACTAGGCCATCTTTTGATACATATGCAGCTAGAGTCAAGAGCTCAGGGGTACTGGTTAGTTCATAATGTTGTTCCACCTATAGGGTTGAAGATCCCTTTAGCTCCTTGGGTACTTTCTCTAGCTCCTCCATTGGGAGCCCTGTGATCCATCCATTAGCTGACTGTGAGCATCCACTTCTGTGTTTGCTAGGCCCCGGCATAGTCTCACAAGAGACAGCTACATCTGGGTCCTTTCAGTAAAATCTTGCTAGTGTATGCAATGGTGTCAGCATTTGGAAGCTGATTATGGGGTGGATCCCTGGATATGGCAGTCTCTACATGGTCCATCCTTTCATCTCAGCTCCATACTTTGTTTCTGTAACTCCTTCCATGGGTGTTTTGTTCCCACTTCTAAGGAGGGGCATAGTGTCCACACTTCAGTCTTCATTTTTCTTGAGTTTCATGTGTTTAGGAAATTGTATCTTATATCGTGGGTATCCTAGGTTTTGGGCTAGTATCCACTTATCAGTGAGTACATATTGTGTGAGTTCCTTTGTGATTGTGTTACCTCACTCAGGATGATGCTCTCCAGGTCCATCCATTTGGCTAGGAATTTCATAAATTCATTCTTTTTAATAGCTGAGTAGTACTCCATTGTGTAGATGTACCACATTTTCTGTATCCATTCCTCTGTTGAGGGGCATCTGGGTTCTTTCCAGTTTCTGGCTATTATAAATAAGGCTGCTATGAACATAGTGGAGCATGTGTCCTTCTTACCAGTTGGGGCTTCTTCTGGATATATGCCCAGGAGAGGTATTGCTGGATCCTCCGGTAGTACTATGTCCAATTTTCTGAGGAACCGCCAGACTGATTTCCAGAGTGGTTGTACAAGCCTGCAATCCCACCAACAATGGAGGAGTGTTCCTCTTTCTCCACATCCTCGCCAGCATCTGCTGTCACCTGAATTTTTGATCTTAGCCATTCTCACTGGTGTGAGGTGGAATCTCAGGGTTGTTTTGATTTGCATTTCCCTGATGATTAAGGATGTTGAACATTTTTTCAGGTGCTTCTCTGCCATTCGGTATTCCTCAGGTGAGAATTCTTTGTTCAGTTCTGAGCCCCATTTTTTAAGGGGGTTATTTGATTTTCTGAGGTCCACCTTCTTGAGTTCTTTATATATGTTGGATATTAGTCCCCTATCTGATTTAGGATAGGTAAAGATCCTTTCCCAGTCTGTTGGTGGTCTTTTTGTCTTATAGACAGTGTCTTTTGCCTTGCAGAAACTTTGGAGTTTCATTAGGTCCCATTTGTCAATTCTCGATCTTACAGCACAAGCCATTGCTGTTCTGTTCAGGAATTTTTCCCCTGTGCCCATATCTTCAAGGCTTTTCCCCACTTTCTCCTCTATAAGTTTCAGTGTCTCTGGTTTTATGTGAAGATCCTTGATCCACTTAGATTTGACCTTAGTACAAGGAGATAAGTATGGATCGATTCGCATTCTTCTACATGATAACAACCAGTTGTGCCAGCACCAATTGTTGAAAATGCTGTCTTTCTTCCACTGGATGGTTTTGGCTCCCTTGTCGAAGATCAAGTGACCATAGGTGTGTGGGTTCATTTCTGGGTCTTCAATTCTATTCCATTGGTCCACTTGTCTGTCTCAATACCAGTACCATGCAGTTTTTATCACAATTGCTCTGTAGTAAAGCTTTAGGTCAGGCATGGTGATTCCACCAGAGGTTCTTTTATCCTTGAGAAGAGTTTTTGCTATCCTCGGTTTTTTGTTATTCCAGATGAATTTGCAAATTGCTCCTTCTAATTCGTTGAAGAATTGAGTTGGAATTTTAATGGGGATTGCATTGAATCTGTAGATTGCTTTTGGCAAGATAGCCATTTTTTACAATGTTGGTCCTGCCAATCCATGAGCATGGGAGATCTTTCCATCTTCTGAGATCTTCTTTAATTTCTTTCTTCAGGGACTTGAAGTTTTTATCATACAGATCTTTCACTTCCTTCGTTAGAGTCACGCCGAGATATTTTATATTATTTGTGGCTATTGAGAAGGGTGTTGTTTCCCTAATTTCTTTCTCAGCCTGTTTATTCTTTGTGTAGAGAAAGGCCATTGACTTGTTTGAGTTAATTTTATATCCAGCTACTTCACCGAAGCTGTTTATCAGGTTTAGGAGTTCTCTGTTGGAATTTTTAGGGTCACTTATATATACTATCATATCATCTGCAAAAAGTGATATTTTGACTTCTTCTTTTCCAATTTGTATCCCCTTGATCTCCTTTTGTTGTCGAATTGCTCTGGCTAATACTTCAAGTACTATGTTGAAAAGGTAGGGAGAAAGTGGGCAGCCTTGTCTAGTCCCTGATTTTAGTGGGATTGCTTCCAGCTTCTCTCCATTTACTTTGATGTTGGCTACTGGTTTGCTGTAGATTGCTTTTATCATGTTTAGGTATTGGCCTTGAATTCCTGATCTTTCCAGAACTTTTATCATGAATGGGTGTTGGATCTTGTCAAATGCTTTTTCTGCATCTAACGAGATGATCATGTGGTTTTTGTCTTTGAGTTTGTTTATATAATGGATTACATTGATGGATTTTCGTATATTAAACCATCCCTGCATCCCTGGAATAAAACCTACTTGGTCAGGATGGATGATTGCTTTAATGTGTTCTTGGATTCGGTTAGCGAGAATTTTATTAAGGATTTTTGCATCGATGTTCATAAGAGAAATTGGTCTGAAGTTCTCTATCTTTGTTGGATCTTTCTGTGGTTTAGGTATCAGAGTAATAGTGGCTTCATAAAATGAGTTGGGTAGAATACCTTCTACTTCTATCTTGTGAAAAAGTTTGTGCAGAACTGGAGTTAGATCTTCTTTGAAGGTCTGATAGAACTCTGCACTAAACCCGTCTGGTCCTGGGCTTTTTTTGGCTGGGAGACTATTAATAACTGCTTCTATTTCTTTAGGGGATATGGGACTGTTTAGAAGGTCAACTTGATCCTGATTCAACTTTGGTACCTGGTATCTGTCCAGAAATTTGTCCATTTCGTCCAGGTTTTCCAGTTTTGTTGAGTATAGCCTTTTGTAGAAGGATCTGATGGTGTTTTGGATTTCTTCAGGATCTGTTGTTATGTCTCCCTTTTCATTTCTGATTTTGTTAATTAGGATTTTGTCCCTGTGCCCTTTAGTGAGTCTAGCTAAGGGTTTATCTATCTTGTTGATTTTCTCAAAGAACCAACTCCTCGTTTGGTTAATTCTTTGAATAGTTCTTCTTGTTTCCACTTGGTTGATTTCACCCCTGAGTTTGATTATTTCCTGCCGTCTACTCCTCTTGGGTGAATTTGCTTCCTTTTTTTCTAGAGCTTTTAGATGTGTTGTCAAGCTGCTAGTATGTGCTCTCTCCCGTTTTTTCTTGAAGGCACTCATAGCTATGAGTTTCCCTCTTAGAAATGCTTTCATTGTGTCCCAAAGGTTTGGGTACGTTGTGGCTTCATTTTCATTAAACTCTAAAAAGTCTTTAATTTCTTTCTTTATTCCTTCCTTGACCAAGGTATCATTGAGAAGAGTGTTGTTCAGTTTCCATGTGAATGTTGGCTTTCTGTTATTTATTTTGTTATTGAAGATCAGCCTTAGTGCATGGTGATCTGATAGGATACATGGGACAATTTCAATATTTTTGAATCTGTTGAGGCCTGATTTGTGACCTATTATGTGGTCAATTTTGGAGAAGGTACCATGAGGTGCTGAGAAGAAGGTATATCCTTTTGTTTTAGGGTAAAATGTTCTGTAGATATCTGTCAGATCCATTTGTTTCATCACTTCTGTTAGTTTCAGTGTGTCCCTGTTTAGTTTCTGTTTCCATGATCTGTCCATTGGTGAAAGTGGTGTGTTGAAGTCTCCCACTATTATTGTGTGAGGCGCAATGTGTGCTTTGAGCTTTACTAAAGTTTCTTTAGTGAATGTGGCTGCTCTTGTATTTGGAGCATAGATATTCAGAATTGAGAGTTCCTCTTGGAGGATTTTACCTTTGATGAGAATGAAGTGTCCCTCCTTGTCTTTTTTGATGACTTTGGGTTGGAAGTCAATCTTATCAGATATTAGGATGGCTACTCCTGCTTGTTTCTTCATACCATTTGCTTGGAAAATTGTTTTCCAGCCTTTCATTCTGAGGTAGTGTCTATCTTTTTCTCTGAGATGAGTTTCCTGTAAGCAGCAAAATGTTGGGTCTTGTTTGTGTAGCCAGTTTGTTAGTCTATGTCTTTTTATTGGCGAGTTGAGACCATTGATGTTAAGAGATATTAAGGAAAAGTAATTGTTGCTTCCTGTTATTTTAGTTATTAAAGGTGGCATTCTGTTCTTGTGGCTGTCTTCTTTTAGGTTTGTTGAGGGATTACCTTCTTGTTTTTTCTAGGGCGTTGTTCCCGTTCTTGTATTGGTTTTTTTCTGTTATTATCCTTTGAAGGGCTGGATTCGTGGAGAGATAATGCGTGAATTTGGTTTTGTCGTGGAATACTTTGGTTTCTCCCTCTATGATAATTGAGAGTTTGGCTGGGTATAGTAGCCTGGGCTGCAGTTTGTGTTCTCTTAGTGTCTGTATAACATCTGTCCAGGCTCTTCTGGCTTTCATAGTCTCTGGTGAGAAATCTGGTGTAATTCTGATAGGCTTGCCTTTATATGTTACTTGACCTTTTTCCCTTACTGCTTTTAGTATTCTATCTTTATTTAGTGCATTTGATGTTCTGATTATTATGTGTCGGGAGGAATTTCTTTTCTGGTCCAGTCTATTTGGAGTTCTGTAGGCTTCTTGTATGTTCATATGCATCTCATTCTTTAGATTTGGGAAGTTTTCTTCAATAATTTTGTTGAAGATGTTTGCTGGACCTTTGAGTTGAAAATCTTCATTCTCATCCACTCCTATTATCCGTACGTTTGGTCTTCTTATTGTGTCCTGGATTTCCTGGATATTTTGAGTTAGGATCTTTTTGCATTTTCCATTTTCTTTGATTGTTGTGCCGATGTTCTCTATGGAATCTTCTGCACCTGAGATTCTCTCTTCCATCTCTTGTATTCTGTTGCTGATGCTCAAATCTATGGTTCCAGATTTCTTTCCTAGGGTTTCTATCTCTAGTGTTGCCTCGCTTTGAGTTTTCTTTATTGTGTCTACTTCCCTTTTTAGGTCTAGTATGGTTTTGTTCATTTCCATCACCTGTTTGTATGTTTTTTCCTCTTTTTCTGTAAGGACTTCTACCTGTTTGATTGTGTTTTCCTGTTTTTCTTTAAGGACTTGTAACTCTTTAGCAGTGTTCTCCTGTATTTCTTTAAGTGATTTATTAAAGTCCTTCTTGATGTCCTCTACCATCATCATGAGATATGCTTTTAAATCTAGGTCTAGGTTCTCAGGTGTGTTGGGGTTCCCTGGACTGGGCGAAGTGGGTGTGCTGGGTTCTGGTGATGGTGAGTGGTCTTGGTTCCTGTTAGTAAGATTCCTCCGTTTACCTTTCGCCATCTGGTAATCTCTGGAGTTAGTAGTTATAGTTGACTCTGTTTAGAGATTGTTCTTCTGGTGATTCTGTTACCGTCTATCAGCAGACCTGGGAGACAGATTCTCTCCTCTGAGTTTCAGTGCTCAGAGCACTCTCTGCTGGCAAGCTCTCTTACAGGGAAGGTGCGCAGATATCTTGTATTTGGACCTCCTCCTGGCCGAAGAAGAAGGCCCAAAACAGGACCTTTCTCAGACACTGTGTTGCTTTGGCAGTTCCCAGGTGGTACAGACTCTCACCTAAGCAGACTAAATTCCTAAGTTCCTTGGAGTCCCGGGACCAAGATGGCGACCGCTGCTGCTGTGGCTTAGGTCGCCTCCCCAGCCGGGCGGGCACCTGTCCTCTGGTCCGGAAGGTGGCCGGCTGTCCCCGGCCCACACAGGGTGCTGCCTCAGCGCCTCTGTGCTTCTGCCTGTTCCAGAAGCTGTCTGGTTCTCTGGCGCACCCTCTCACCTGTTCAGACTAATTTCCTAAGTTCGGCGGGTCCCGGACCAACGAGCTCCAAGTCTTATGAGACACCATGTCTCAAAAATAAGGTAAAGAATGATTGAGGTAGTTATATTAACTGTTGATATTCACATATATATGCATGTACACACATGCAAATATGTGCACATATCTATAAACCATATATACCTAAAATCAACCAACTATAATCTATGCCTAAGCAGATATAATGGGAACAAGTCATCCTGGATAGAGTCAGGTCAGGGAGTTAAAAATAAAAACAGTTACTAAGAAGAAGGAGGAGGTAGAAGAGGAGGAAAAGGAGATGACTTTAAGGCAAAAAGAAAAAAGAAAAAAATCCATACTGAAGTTATTGGCTGGCAATTTTCAAAGCTATTTCACATTTCCTGTGTAATGTAGATGAGTCATGGAACGTCTATGTCTCTGGCCCTAATAGTTCAGAAACTGAGTTTAAAGTAACAATCTCTAAAATCACAATTAGGTCCAGTATCCATACTAAAAACTGTGTTCCCAAGCATGGTTTTATTAGGTCAAGACTATCTTCATCATCATGCAGAGTTAATAAGGTGTCCTTGGCTAATATAAGTAGTTTAAATTCCATGGCTGGTCCAAGCAAAGGAGAACTCCATGGCTGGGTAGTTACAAACCTGTTTGGTGACCAGGCTTGAGAAAATGTCCTTTTGCTCTACTTTTTCAACCATGCTATACACTAGTTCCTTCCTGGATCTGATAATAAGATAGTAAATTTTCACCATTTATCTTATACATTGTAGACAGAAGAAACCATTTTTCATAAAGACTGCTTTAGATATGGTCTGTGTGGGAGATGTGGAGTGACAAGAGCACTAGAGAATAAAGGAAACCAATATAAATGCTGTATCATCTATGATGAAGACACACTGGGTTCATTTCTGCCATCAGCCTACGAGACACTTAGTAGGGCTGATCTTATTTGGTAGGTGAGATATGTTTGCCTCAGATTCCCAGAGTTACATAGATCATTTCTCAAGGATCCAAAATCCCTAAGCTGGAGCATAGCATTAAACTTGAAAGGTTTTTCCAAGCAAAATGATGGATGCGAGACAGGACAGGGACTGAGGGCCATGGATCTTTTAATACTACCCAGATGGTTCTTAGAGACACCCTAGTTAAGTACTCAGAACTTTGAGGATGGCAGTGATTATGTTCAGATGGAGGAGTGTTGTCTTTTGGAGCGAAGATTAGTTTAAATCTGCTATATCCCCCAAAAGAGGCTAAGAAGAAAAGAATACTCATATCCTTTAACTGCATTCACCAATTAGTAATATTTTTTCAATATTGACATCCGGTTGCACTTTCTCTCACTGAACAGGATTTTCTGAGCTATTTAGAAGTTAAATTGAGGATGGAATGTTTCTAGAATATTTCATCTCTAGAGATTTGGGTATGTGTTTCCTATGATATAAAACAGCTCTTCATCATACCACAATAGAATTAGACTTCTGTAAGAGCTATGACGTCATTCCAATGATACTGAAGATGCAAGTCCACTTTTAAAGTTCCTGTGTGTCCCCAGAATATGCTGGAACTTTTGCTGTAAATCAGGACCCAACCAAGGTGCTCATTTCCATTTGGTTTTCCTAAAGTCCTCTGGCCTTAATTTTCTTTCAGGACACTTTTCAAAAGTCTGAGGCAGTTGTTCCATAGAGTGGTCCATGAGACAGAGTTGTGTGATTTTCATTTAAGACATCAGATTTCATTTAAGTTAATCATTTTAGAAAAAGATACACAACGTGGTGGTATTGTTTACTGCTCTAAACTTTATCAATAGCCACATGATATCACTACTCTACTCCTATTGACCATGTAAGTTTGAATACAACTTAAGGTTTAATAATGGTTTTAAGACAAAAATCTAAAAATATACTGACGATCTTATGAACAAATTTTAATAATTTTTGCCTCTTCTTGGAGATAAGAGACAATCTATGGTCTCCTTAACCCTACATATATCCCATTCCTGTCCTTAATCTGGGTGAATTACCCATATTCATATATTTGACAGGATTCAGGAACGGGAGGAGACACAGAACCAGAGAATCGCAGAGGAGCTGGCTAGGAAGTGACCTTGGTGTGTACTTGAAGAAAGGTTGATCCTGAACTGCACTGAGCTGTCCCTGGTTCTTTGAGCATTGCAAGTTTAGCCTTAAAAAGGACACTAGTTGTAGTTATTCATACCAAAACTCTCCTGCACATCCCAGCCTTGTGTGCACACATTTTCGCTGTTCTAAAAGTTCCCCAGGAAGACATCAGATGCCGAAAGATTATGGTCCAGCAAGCATGGCAATCACTGTGACCCTGAAATTGCAGGTCTTAAGTCTCGAGCTTGCTAGTCATATGGGAAAACAACCTAGGTCACACTGATTCCTTGGATTTCAAAGAAAAATACAACCACTGTTTTTATTGTGGATAAAAAGTTAGACCTCCAAGATAAAAACTCTTCTTCACTAATGAAAAAGAAAGGGTAAAAACATGCAGCGAGGTCTCCTGGGATGTTTTAAAGGTCAAAGCTAGTCTTCCCAAACAGATGTGTCTGCTGTCCATGTCGTATATCTGTATATATCTGTATATACATGTATACATAAACCATATGCATTCCTATGTATCTGTATATAGATATTTATTTTATTGATATTTCTTTTTAAAAGTCAAGAAAAAAATTTCAATTGGCTGGTTATATTCAATTATTATGAAATCATGCATTTGTTTGAATCACTAAATATTTTAGAATTCTTTCTGCGCATCTAGTGTCTTCAGACTGCAGCTATAAACATACTCTAGGGAATTTTGTTCAATGCCCTAAAATGCATCAGGTAACGTTTAAAATGCCCTGTGGGACCACTGGGATGAGTTTTGAAGGGGGAAAAAATGTAAGTAATGCTTACACTAGAGATGTAAAAATTGCTTCTGAAATCACCCTGATGTATGTAAAATTGAATCTATTTTCGTGACATTAGGGAAGTGGCTGTCTGGTTTCTGAATCGGCATCTTTAAGAGTGACTGAGATTATGTGCAAATTCTGAAGCAGCATGGGGGGGGGGGGGCAGAAGAACATTCCTTATATGGGGAAGGATTATAGAAGGACATGCCTTGGGCAATTATTCCATTATTGAACAGGTGGGCCGTACCTTTATTCAAATTCTGCCTCTTCCTGCTTAGGTCTATTTTCTGGTCTTATCTATTACCAGTGACTGTTATGTTTGGCAACATCTATTCAGTCAAGCCTCTCACTGTTGTATAGGAACAACGACCTCTGGGGCAGTGGGGTGACAGGGCTCTGTCAGACATGGGCTGTTGCTGTGGAGTGCTTAGGCATTCTTTTAAAAGCTGTGCATGTCACATTTCAAGGACAAACAATGCACATTGTTTTCCATTTAAAGAGAAGCTGGCTTTTTGTTAGGTAATCTGATTTTGATCTTGGCTGCCTTGAATACTTGTAATTTTTTTCCCTGTGATCTTTTGCTCACTGGGATTGTCTTCTGGGTCTTTCTTCAAGTACACTCCTTACACATCAGGCTTATGTCTGCTTCTTTATCTTTTGTGTCTCTGTCTTCTCCTCGCTCATTTTCAGACTAAACAAAATGCTGCAAAACAAATCACAGTTGAATCACTAGGACATGGGGGCCCGGCTGTTCTGTTCACCTTTCTCATAGGGCATTTAACTTCCTGTTTTACTGGCTACCATTAGTTAGCACTCCCTCGGAGATAGAATTACAGGTTGTGAACCACCTGATTTGGACACTGAAAAACAAACTCAGGTCCTTTGGAGAGCAGCAAGCAAGCACTTTTAACCACTGAGCCATCTCTCCAGCCTCCAGATAAATATTTCTATTTGTGCAACATATTTCAACACTAGACCCTTATTTTCTTTTTTTATTAATTGAATTTTTTACACTCCATATTCCATTCCCCACCCCCATCCACCCTCTGTCTGCTCCACATCCCACACTTCCTCCCTACCACACCCCATCTCCACGTGGATGCCCCCACCCCCACCCCATCCCCTGACGCTAAACTCCCTGGGGCCTCCAGTCTCTTGAGGGTTAGGTGCATCATCTCTGAATGAACACAGACCCGGAAATCCTCTGCTGTATGTGTGTTGGGGGCCTCATATCAGCTGATGTATGCTGTCTATTTGGTGGTCCAGTGTTTGAGAGATCTTGGGGTTCCAGATTAATTGAGACTGCTGGTTCTACAGGATCGCCCTTCTCCTTAGCTTCTTTTAACCTTCCCTAATTCAACAATAGGGGTCAGCTGCTTCTATCCATTGGTTGGGTGCAAATATCTGCATCTGACTCTTTCAGCTGCTTGTTGGGTCTTTCGGAGGGCAGTCATGATAGGTCCCTTTTTGTGAGGTCTCCATAGCCTCAGTAATAGTGTCAGGTCTTGGGACCTCCCCTTGAGCTAGATCCCACTTTGGGCCTGTCACTGGACCTTCTTTTCCTCAGACTCCTCTCCATTTCCATCCCTGTAATTCTTTCAGACAGGAACAATTATGGGTTAGAGATGTGACTGTGGGATGGCAACCCCATTCCTCACTTGATGTCCTGTCTTCCTGCTAGAGGTTGGCTCTATAAGTTCCCTCTCCCTACTGTCTGGCATTTCATCTAAGGTCCCTCCCTTTGAGTCCTGTGAGTCTTTCACCTCCCAGGTCTCTGTAGATCCTTATTTTCATGTCATAGATAGCTTATAGGTTTAATATTGTGCCTGTTCTACATGCAGGGAAACTGAAATCCAGAATACATACCCTTTGACAAGTCAGAATCAGGAAACATTTGTCCTTGTATCCATTAAAGCCTATTTACCCAGTTCATCCAAGAATTTAGGAACGTACTCAACAAGGGCACTCATGATAAAGCAATAGTTAAAAAAAAAAAAAAAGCCTAAGATCAGACAATTGTAAACAAAAACAAAGTCAAGTCAATGGCATGTCATAATATAATTATATCATAATTAAAATCTAAATATGCATTCTAGATCACACAGATATCATCAGACATTGGACCATTAAGTATTCTACTAAGTCAGGAGAAGTTTGAGAAAAGTAGTTATAAATTGAAAACTCACATCACAGCAGGTACTAATTTTTAAATATGGATCTGTCTCTGAACTTTCTGGTAGCAAACATTCAAGAAGGAGGATAATTTGGGGGAGATCCTACTATGCCCTGGAACTTTTGCTTTGTGTAAATCCTGCTCTTAAGCTTCCTCGAAAATTTGTAAATTCTGTACTACCTCCATTTTGAAAATGAAGAAACCAAGATTAGGAGAGCAAAAGGAGACATGCCCCAAGTCACATCTCACAGAAGTCGTAGAGATGAGATTAGGAGCCAAGTGGAGTTTTCTACCCTCAAACCAGAGTCATGACTTGTAGTTTGACAACTGCCAGCTTCACTGAGTGATCTCTTTGGCACTTGCAGAGACAGATAGCACCATTCTTCAGGGATAACGTGGGTAAAATTTTTATCATTGAGCAGCGTTACTGACATGGAATCAGTTAGATTCTTATGAGGTGTTGGGCTTGGTCATGATCATCTAAGTCCAGCCTCACAGTGACCCCGTCCAGACCTTATGTTTGTTACTGAATCCACTTGACTAATACATTCCTATATTAAAACATTTTCCTAAAATTGTTTAAAGAATTGTCAAAGAAATCTGTGTCTGATAGCATATATTCTCCTTTCCAAACTAGACATCTTTGTCTTTAATCATTATCAATCCCTCTACAATGAAGCTGGGAGGAAAACAAAAAATACAAAGGCAAGATAGTCCTGAAGAGTGGGAAGACCGTGCCACCTCCCATACCCTCTATTCATCCAAATGCCTGCATCAGATCACCTGCCCAGTGAATGCTCTCACAGACAGAGTCTGCAGGAATTGTCCCTCTAGGAGCTTCCTAGGAAAGCCAGGCTCTACATGGATGGTCTCATATTCATTATTCCTTCCTCATATTCAATCTTCCTAGGAAAGATTGCTGGAACAATCTGCAAGAAGATACAAAAATGAACAAACAGGGATGGCTTCTGGTCCCTGGCTCACAACAGGGCAGGGAATCCGAGGTCTAGACAATCAGCATCTTTGCTGTATGACTTTGTGTTGAAGCAACCTGCACAAAGGACTCCAGGGCTCATCTCCTGTCTTTGTGACCAAAATACACCCAGGAGTACACTTCTTGGACAGAGATGAATATTGTTTTCCATTTAAAGAAACACTGACCTTTTCTTCAGCAATCTGATTTTGATCTTGCCACCTTGCATACTGATAATTTTTCCCTACATTCTTTTGTTCCCTTTCTGGATACTTCTTCAGCTGTTATCCCTGCATATTGTGCTTATGTCTTCTTCATCTTGTGTATTCATGTGCCATCTTCTCGTGGTTCATTTCAGCCCAGAGAGAAATGCCCCAGGAGCTGTTTTCTTCTGATGAGGAGAATGGCCCCTGAACCCCGAGGCACATCCCTGTCGCTCAACAGACAGAACTCATAAAATGATTTCTTTGGACACAAGTCAGGAAATGCTGAAGTTTGAGTCTATCATAGGATGGTTGAGCAGAGATGGGGCAGGTGGCAGGCAGTGTCAGGCAAAATGCAGCCTGAATTATTTTAGAAATATGTTGTATAACTAGAGAAATTGACATAGGAAAGATAGATTGGGACTTTAAAATGTTATGGAGATTGGAGCGGATTGTGGCAAGCTCCCTGAGGTGAGCTAGCTACAGAAATGAATCTTGGCCTTCTCTGGGGGTAACTGTTGACTTGATGTCATGTGATGCTAATGACTGTTAGCTCCACTAGGGACCTTATCTGGGTCTGTTATTTTGCTGAATAGTTTCATATATAGTATCTAGACCCCCAAACATCATGGCTAGGTCGAATTGTTACCCTTGTTATCCTGATGTTATAAATAACATCATCATTGTTATAAAGACAGCCTAAAATCCTAAACATGGTTCCTGGGTCCTCTCTGGTTCCTTATAAGAAAACACTCTGACCCATCGGATACTCATTGACAATTTATTTATATGAATGAATGAGTCAATGAACAAATGATGTAATTGGGATTCATACGAAGATGTCTCTAATTCCAGAGCCTTATACTTTTCTCGGAATGAATTTCATCTTCCATGAACCTGAAATCTGCCACTATAATTTCAATTCTTTTATTTCTGCTTACTCACCTGTGTACCAATCAGTAGCCCAGTGCTGGCTTTGTCTGCCCTCTGGTGTTGGATAGGGCAATGGAATCAACCACCCTCACCCCATCTATTTAACTGTTAGACTGAAGTTTCCAGCTCTTCTTATAAGCTAAACAATTCCATTTCAGTCATCAGGCCTCAGAATACACACCCCTGTTGTCAACCTGCTCAAAACAGTTGACCCTTCTATTTACTGACCAAATTCATGGACCTCCTACTCCAAGCTGGGACTCCCAGATAACCATGACCCTCTACTTCAGGCTGTGACTTCAGAGAGCTGTCATCTCCCTCACACTGGCCTCCAAACTGGCATCCAAAATACACTGTCCATGTCTGAATCAATGTCCAAGAATCTACCACATGCCTGCCTACTGTAAATGCCCTGATTCCAGTGAGGGCTGGCATATCTGTCCTATGTGAAAATGACTTTTCAGATCCATAGGGAGGAAGAATTGATGTCTCATCCATGCCAAGCCCACCAAGCTATGTGCTACTCTGACTGTGTCAGCCAATAACATTATTTACTCTCTCGGGTCTGGAGTATCAACAACAACAACAACAATAACAACAAAATGCTGTTCAAATTTATGATAATCATGGTTCTTCTTCAAGAACTAATGATATTGTGGCTAGAGAGGTGACTTAGAGGTTAAAAACACTTGCTGCTCTTGCAGAGGACCTGGGTTTGGTTCCCAATCATCACTGAGCCCTGTCCCATGGGATTCAGTGCCTTTTTCTGGCCTCTGTAGGTATCAAACATACCTACAGTGCATATACTTGCATATAGGTAAAACACTCATATGCATAAAATAAGAATAAACCTTTTAAAGGTAATTAATGATATATTCATTTAAATGCTGAATAGTTAATATTATTAACATTGTTAGCATATTGAGAGGATTAAATAATGTTGTAAACTGATTGTTAAAAGATGGGGATAAAAAGGCCTTAAAATAGAAATGAATAGAACTCCTAACTTCATAGCTTTAAATGGTAGTGTTAGACCTAAAACATAGGTCTGTCTGACACCTCTGCCCCCTAGTCAAAATCACTCCTTTACATGGCCTTGTGGAAGATAGGCATTATTATTGCCAAAGAAATTCAAGTCTGTTCTAACTGTATAGAAGTCCCTGAGCTGTATAGACTTTGTGTCTGGTTAGTTTTGTATGAGATATTTTAACTTATTTACAAGTTTATAAACAGAAGAAAAGAAAAGAAGGTTCACAGACATTGAGCCATCCATTTAAAGCATAATGTCCCAAAGCCCTCTCTCTAAAGGAGCACCTTCAGCTTGGGTAGTGCCTAGGAAAAAACACATCCAATATGCCTTCTAGGTGATTCCAATGATGCTCAAGTTTAAAACTCACTAGCTCAAGGTAAAGCCAAGGTCTGTCAGACACCAAAACTCTTGTGCCTCGCTTGCTAAGTTGTCTCTGGTGTTAACAAAATTGTAGGCTTTCTGGGTAGGAAGGCTCTGCCTGCTCTCTTCCCTGGAGTAGATGTTTCCAAGGGACATTGCTGTCAAGGGTTATTTGACCTGAAGGCTGCTAGCATTTGTCAATACAACCAAGGATCCACCTTTCAAGAGTTCTCTCTCAACCATGTGGGATTTTCCTTTCTGGTTGACCTGGACAGTTAAAAGCCTAAGGGTTGCTGGGCATGGTGGTGCATGCTTTTAATCCCAGCACTTGGGAAGCAGAGGCAGGCAGATTTCTGAGTTCGAGGCCAGCCTGGTCTACAAAGTGAGTTCCAGGACAGCCAGGACTACACAGAGAAACCCTGTCTCAAAAAACCAAAAAAAAAAATAAAAATAAAAATAAAAATAAAACCCTAAGAGTCAGGATGGAAGGAGCAGAAATTTCCAAGGTGAGGCAACAATGAGTCAGAGCGTGAAAACCAAGAGCCGACAGGGCCTCATGCAGAGGAATGCAAACGAGAAGTGCAAAAACTCTGTGCAGGAACAATTATCTTTTCTGGTTGCTCCAGGATTAAATTGAATCTGGGAGAAGAATTGAATGTTACAAGCTTGCCACCTCCAGTTTTATTGAATATTTTACAGGGATTATTGAATATTTTGCAATCATCCACTTGACTGACAGATAAAGGACACGCTTATTAAACCTGGAAACCCAGAGTTGGGTGGAACTGTTTGCTCTTTGGAAAAAAAGAAATGGGAATGTAAGTATTCCTTAAGGAAGTGAACAAATTGTCTATCGCAAACAGTATGGAGTTAGAGTGTGGCAAGTTGCTCAGAAGAATATTGAACAAAAATGGATGTAACACAATGAATAGTAAAAATTAAGAAGTGTCTGAGATAATGTCTGATCCAGCCTTCCCATACTGGAAAGTGGAAAATTTGGTCCTGGGGGTTGCTTTTCTTCAGATCATTCATTAAGTCACTAATGGAATTGGGAGTCGTTTGGGGGCTGAGACCCTTCTAGCTCCTGTTCAATAGTTTCATTCATAGGCTTGAAATGCTGTATAGTCATTAGTGGTTTGTCTTCTTGTAATTTCCACATACACCCCCCTGTCCCAAATCTGATTTCTGCACAAATAGAACTTTCTCAAATTGAATTATCCTTTTCATCTCCTCGTTATGGGAGTAGCTGAGGTGTTCCTTTAAATATTCATTGAATGCCGACTATAGGGGGAAATATTATAGGGATTGTAGAGATAAATAAGACACGACGGTCTCTGCCTTCAAGGATATTAGTCTCCTCCACGAGGAGACTTGTGAGTGGATTCGTTTCAATAAATATGGTAAGTGATAGAGGAAAGGTATGTATAATGTCCCAGGAATGCCAATCAGAGGTTCAGCAGGTGATTAACTCTGCCTGAGTTAGCAACTGCTCATTTAAACTCCATGTAAGAGTGGACTTATCGTAGGCAAAAGGTACAACAGCTTAAGATGTGCCTGGAGCATCACAGGCTCAGAGCCCAGTGCATTCTGCTAAAAGCATATGACCTGAGATATGACTGGGCTGGCAGTTGGAATTTACTAAGGAAAGGAGTCAGGGGTTGCATCTGTGGCTAAGTTGAGTTCCCATTCCAAGGAGGTTATCCTTTCTGAGGGCTGAATAACCCTAGAGCGAGGTGCCCTGGCCTCATGCTGAATCCTGGCTTCCCAGGCTCTGTGAGTTGCACACTCCATTGCAGGAGTGTGCAGTTTGTCACCCATTGACAGACCGTCACTGTCACTGTCACTGTATGCTGGCGCAGTCATTCCTCCCAGTAACTTTTCAAACGGACTTCAGTAAAGTGACAAAGCTGACAATTTATGCTAGGCCACTGCATCTCCAGAAGAAAATAGAATAGTCCTCCATACTTCACAGGTGGTCCTGAATTATAACAGGGCACTTAGAAAGTGCTTCTTATACTAATCAGGGATAAAGAAAAGATGCTGGAAATGTAAATATGTAGTTGCTAGGTAGCAGAATAAACCAAGTCTTACAGATTTATTTTTTTAATTTCCTCAGCTCAAAGCTGTAGGTTGGAAAAATAAAATCACAGATAATTCTACTGGCTAAGTTTTTGTGAGTAATTACTGGCCAAAGCACTTCAAATGGCTCATTTCGTATAATATTGGAAGCACTTGTGTGGTGCAGGTAAGACAGAAGCATTCTACTGTCTTCTATCCTTTGCACCTTAGCCAGTTTGAGTCTCTGAATTAGTCACCATCTACTGCTACAAGAGATCCCTGACAAGGGCTGGGAGATGCACTAATCTATAGATGTAATTGTTAATTATCAGAATTTAGGTTAATTATATATCTATTTAGTAGAATAATAGTGAAAGGTTCTCCCCTAGGTTATAGGTCATGTCTACCCACAGGTTCTAACCCTGGTAATGGTGACACATCTGCATTTAACATTGTGGATTGTACCTTAAGTCAATCAAAAAGTAGTTACTCCTATGACATTCATGACACTATTGCACAGAGGCATTTCTTGGCAAGCCAGTAACTATTGGAGATCAGAGTGTTCACTGCTGGGTAATACTGGCAATTACTTTACACTGGTATCGTGCATAGCACCTTCCAGCACTCTATAATCTATCCAGGAGCAATGAAGCTTCTGCATCAGAACCAACTTGCTGTTTCCTGTTGGTCTAGTGTATGGTGTCTTCAGTGAGAGGTTCTTATTGTCAAGTTCTGGAGGGTAACAAAAAGCATTGACAATGGCCTATAACATTTCAAAGTTTGTGAGACTCCACTGGCCAACAAACCATTCATGACATTAAGCTTTTTATTTGTTATCCTGCAGTGTCTAGTAGGGGCAATGCCATCCCGTAATAGTTATAGGGTAACTGTGTTCCAAGTCTTTTGCTATTTGAGTGTGTTTGTGTGGGGGTTGGTGGTGGTGGTGGTGGTGGTGGTGGTGGTGGTGGTGGTGTGGTGTGTGTGTATTCTACAGCAGTAAGGTTCTATCTGACTTCTTTGAAAGATTTTTAGAGTAAGTTATATGCCCATATTCTCTCCTCTACCCTGCCCTCCCAAATATACCTGCAATCCCAGCACTGGGAAACTGGGTGTGGAGGATCAAAAGTTCAAGAGTAGCCTCACCTATATAGCAAAATTGATACTGGCATGACTTATATGATATCCTTGATAAATAAAACTAGAATAAAACCAATTTTTAAAGACAACTTAATTCTGAACTCTCACTATATATAGAACCCATGTATTTTTCTCCATATCCACTGGCTCTCTTCATCTCTGCCTGAGTCATCACCATCCTCATCTCTAGCTTCAACAAAAGGTCATAGTGCATAAATAATACATAACAATAAATAATCTCTATTTCCCATCCTAATCTTTCTCTACTCCATTTTCCCATAATAACCAGGGATATCTTATTAAGCTAAACATTAGGATAAGATCCTGGAATCATAAACCATTCACATCTCACATGCTGTCACATCTTACTCCCTTTTCTGTGAACTTCAGCTGTGCTGTCTTCTCTCACAGGATTTCATCTATGCCATCTCTCTATCTAGACTGTGGTGGGTGAACTAGAGCTCACAGGACAAATCTAGCCCAAGGTATTGCTTAATACAAATAAAGTTTTATGAGAATAAATTCATTCTTGTTCGCATATTTCTATGAGGGCATTTATGCTGTGGTAGTACAGTTAATTAGTTGCCATAGAGACCGCTTGACCCACAAAGCCTAAAATATTTACTCCCTGACCCATGAGACAATTCCAGCCCCTAATTGGTTATTTTAGCTCTCTACTCATGAGTTGTTCCCTTGTGTGTGTGTGTGTGTGTATATATATATATATATATATATATATATATATATATTTATCAATCTTCTTATTCCTTTACCCAATGTGTTCCCTTTTATCAGCGGTGCCACTGAGTTATGCTTCCTCATTTTTATCCTGAAGGCTGACTACAGTTTTCAGACACATTTGTCTAAGGTCTATTTTATGATTGCTCCAAGATGGAGGGAAGCATTTATAGTTTATTGTTCCCTTATCCTCAGCATGCAGTGCAGTGTCTGTAACAGAGCAGCTACCCAAAACTCTCTCTAACAAGTGGATGGATAGATAAGTAAGGATTAGACAGAGAAACACTATGTGTTCAGAAAACTATAAGGAATATTAGGCATAGATGGTACCGCATGCAGTTGCACTCTTTTCAACATCTATAAGCAGATACAGGTGGAGAGCAGAAATCAAAGGATGTGCCTTTGTCAGTCAGGTGTCACCCATACCTTAGCGCCAGAATTCTAATACTCAAGGCCATTTTACACATTCATTGTCATGGTTCCTGACATTCTGGGAGTTGTTACTCAAAGAAGCCTTTGAAATTTAGTCACTGGGAGTCTAGGAATGTATAAATCACACCCCCAATCCCTTGAACAGCACGGGGTCTAAAGGGGAGGTCTTCAGTGCACACACAAATGAGCGAATCTCGGTTTGGCTGCTACCTGGCTCTGCCAAGTAGAAGAGGCAAGAGAAATGGCAAAGCAACATTTATAACAGATTGGTTCTCACCTGTCTGGTTGGGTGCATGTGTAGACATGGAGATGTAGCTTATCTGGGGGGAGGGGGAGGCTACTGTTGACAATGAACACCTGTTACACAGGTCTGGTCCATGTAGTCATGGGAAGCCAGCTTCCCAACTTGCTCTGAGAGCCACAGGCTTTCTATAATTAGTGTAACTTCTTTACCAGCTAAGTAGGAAGGCATTTGGGCCATGTTGGTTTCCTAGGTGCTGATGTGCGGATGAGATGAGACATCGAGGTGAGATGCGCACTTGCAGGAGATGTGAGGTTCCCTTGGTTAAGGACAACGTGGTGCAGGAATTGGATTTTACAGAAACAAATGTCAAGTCAGAAAGAGAAGCCAGTGGCCAGTCTCCTCACCACATCAAAATGTAATAGCAAGGAAAACAGCAGGCACTGTAGTTTGTTCGTGGTTTGGTGGGCCAGGAGTTTGAACAGAGTACAAGTGATGTTTGCTTCTGTTTCATGGTGCTGGGTTGTCCTGAGTGGCCAAAAATGACTATGACAAGCTCCCCTAGGGCCATATGTCTAGCACTTCAGTTCTTTCTCAGGTAGCATCTGCTGGGGATAAAATGCCCAATGGCTCCAGTGTTTGCATCTCTGACTCCTGAGCTAAAATGACTCAAACATCTGGAGCAAGCTAATATTGTTCTTTCCCCATGCATCCAATGGGCTCCCTTATAGCATGGAGGGCTCAGAGCAATCAGATGTCTTCTATCATAATCAGCTTCCCCCAGAGAGAGTATTTCAGGAACATCAGGAAATGCCTATTATCTTAAAAATGAGGTCTATGTGCCAGCATCACTTCTGTTGGCTGTCATCACTGGGAGCAGTCATAGGCCAACTTAACTTGAAAAAACTTGAAGGACAGATTCCATTTCTCTACAAGAGAAATAGCATACACATACAGGAGGGAAAACGATCGATGGTGTTAATTGCCATCTACTGTATAATGCAGCTTCTCTTGTGAGGTTTGAGATGTACTAATCTGTAGGTGTAACAATAAATCGCTAGGAGTTGATTTAACACTATGCCCCTTTAGTAGCAAGCTGTCCCCTAGAACCTCTGGCCAATCTAGCCATGGGTTCTTGGCCTCAATAACTTGCCAGTTAACACACAGAGAATCATAACTGGTCGAAATGCAGGGAATAAGAGATTATGAAATGCTCCGCCCTAAATGGGACATCTGTAATGCACACACTCCACCCAGTTTCTAGATTTGGGGATCATTCTAGAAGAATAAGCTGAAGGTTCATGGGAGGCAGAGGCAGTGGGCACTTTCAAGAAAGCGGTGGTTTTCAGACACGGCAAGGTAGTTTCACATATGAAGTCACAGAGAGTGAGACAGCATGCTTAAGACCGGCACAAGCTCAAGCCAGAAAAATTCCGGCATATTTGGGGGAGACAGTTATCAAGTCCCATTTCTATCCAAAGAGCTATTAGTAATTGACAGCTTCCAGGAAAAGGGAGAAGTCATTTTCTTTAAAGATATGGCACCCATAGGACAACCTTACTCTAGTGGATGGCCCCTTATCCCAGAGTATGGAGCCCGAACAAATTTGGATAAGATGAGTTAAAATAAAGAGAGGATATGAGGTTAAGTGTGTATAGGATGAGGTGAAAGGGAGAGGGCAGACATGATTAAGCTTAAAGAATCATATGCCCCCAAATTACTAAAAATATGTAGTTTTTAAAAGATTCAATGGTAGTCATCTTAGAGACAAACTGGCACACTATTCTAAAAGAAGAAAATTAATACATAGGGGTAGGGGTTAGGAAGATGTCTGCTCTCTGCTCTCGCTAGGAGTCAGTATGACCAATATCAATAGTTCACAATTTACCAGTCTCAACTTTTGTTATTGTTAACTCTACTGCTACCAATAAATAGTTTGGTAAAGTATCTGCAGGTTTCCTGACTCTAGAAAGTTTCTTTTTCTCTCTCTTGATAAATACATACTTTCAAAGAGCAGCCCAGCACTAGTGAGATGGCTTAGCAGGTAAAAGTGCTTGCCAACAAACGTGATGACCTGAGTTCTAGTCATATGACCCCATGACAAAACAAGAGAACCAACTCCACCAAGATGTCTTCTGAGTTCCATTTGCTTCCTGTGGCTGGCACACACACACACACACACACACACACACACACACACACACACAAACACCACATACATGCATTCACACACAATACATACATACATACATACATACATACACATCATACACACACACATAAGAAATGTAATTAAAAGTTTTAAAAACAAGAGTCTAAAAGTATTGTCTTTTCCTAGAGCTTCCAATGGAATACAGAGTGCGGGAATTATGTGTTTGTTTTTATATTTGTGGTCTTCATCCTCCCTGAAGCCAAGTGCTCCCTGTAATCTCATTCCAGTGGACACACCTTTGTGAATGGTTTGGCCTATTGTGGTACTTGAACTATTAGCTCCTTGGTATTAAGTGGTAGGAGATGAACACAGACAAGTGAACAATGGGCCATGTCTTAAAGAATATGAAAAAGTATTGGAATGCATTGGTTTCTGCAAGGAGCTAAGGTAGATGTTAAAAATAGAGAGAAAGGCTTGCCATCAGTTTTGTAAAGGTCATCCTGGTGACTGGGAGGCAAATGTGCTAGAGGTAGAGTAGCTGAAACTGTGCAAGAAAGTCTTAGTTTTCCCCAGAAACCAGGCTTCTAGGAAAGTGCACAAAATGATGATGTATACCAGGAATTTTGTTATACACACATATACACACACACACTCACACAGTCTCTCTCTCTCTCTCTCTCTCTCTCTCTCTCTCTCTCTCACACACACACACACACACATACACATATATATATATATATACACTCACACATATACACACATGTACACACATTCACAAACATATACACACATACACACATACTTGGAGAATTACCAGCCAACACAAAAATCTCAAGTGACCACCTCCTTAAAATAAAGGTGTAAGAGAGTGTTACATTCTTTATTTTCTCATTAATTTATTTATTCACACTACATCCTAATCACAGCCCCTTTCCCTCCTCTCCTCTGAGTCCCACCCTCACAAGCCCCTTTCCCTATTACCTCCTCCCCTTCTCAGAGAAGGGGAACCACTCCCTATAGGTACCAACCAGCCCTGGCACATCAAGTCACAGCAGGACAAAAGGCATCCTCTTCCACTGAAGCCCAACAAGGCAGCCTACCTAGGGGATGGGATCCAAAGGCAGGCAACAGAGTCAGAGACAGCCTCCGCTCCAGTTGTTAGGGGATGCACATGAAGACCAAGCTGCACATCTGCTATATATGTGTAGGGAGCCTAGGTCCAGCCCATGCATGCTCTTTGGTTGGTGGTTCTGTCTCAGTGAGCCCCCATGAGCCCAGGTTAGTTGACTCTGTAGGTCTTTCTGTGGTGTCCTTGACCTCTCTGACTCACCCAATCCTTCCCTCCACTCTTCCATCAAGCTCTGCCTGATGTTTAGCTGTGGGTCTCTGCATCTGTTTCCATCTTCTGCTGGATGAAGTCTCTCTGGATACAGTTATGCTAGGCTCCTATCTGCAAGCATAGCAGAGAATCATTAATAGTGTCAAAAGGTAGTTCCCTCCCATTGGATGACTCTCAAGCTGGGCTGATCATTGGTTGACCATCCCATCGATCTCTACTCCATGTTTATTCTTGAGCACCTTGTAGGCAGGACAAATTTTGAGTTAGAAGGGTCTATGGGTGGGTTGGTGTCCTCATCTTTCCAATGGAAATCTCACCTGGCTACAGGAGACGGCCATTTAAGTTTTCTTCTCACAATCTGCTAGGAGTCTCAGCTAGAGTCACCCCCATAGACTTCTGGGAGCCTTTCTGTCCCAGGTTTCTGGCTTGTCCCAGAGATGCCCCCCCACTGATTTCTGTTCTCCCCCCCACCAGTCCTCTTCCACTCCCATCCCCCAAATGCTCCCCATCCCTGGTCCCTTCTATGCCCCTTCTCCCCTGCTAGTTCCCTCTCTCCATCCATCTCTCATGTGTATTTTATTTCTCCTTCTTACTGAGATTTAAGCATCCTCCCTTGAGCACTCCTTGTTACTTAGCTTCTTTGGGCCTGTGGATTGCAGCATGGTTCTCCTGTATTTTATGGCTAATGTCCACTTATAAGTGAGTACATACCATGCGTGTCTTTCTGGGTCTGGGTTACCTCACTCAGGATATTTTCTGTTTTTAAGCTCTGGGTATTGATTAGATCTTCTGCCTTGCTTCATATTTTCTTGGTTAATCGATAGCTTGAGAGCTTGATACCTGAAGTCTTTGGACATGTTTGATTTAGCAATGAGTGTCATTATTCAGATAATATCTCATTGGGACAGTTCAGTTTTTGCTAGGTGAAAACCCCTTTTCATCTTCAGGGTCTTTGATCTGGGTTAGATGAAATTCCTTCTGATCTGTAGATGTGACAGAGGCTTAGAAAGTAAGAGACTCATTCCAGACTAGCAGTCACTCCTGTCCGTACTGCAGTGGGGACCCCAGTGGTGACTCTTCAACCAGCTGTGCCCTGTCAGATACATCTACTTGCGGATCTGATCTCTGGCTGTTGTCACTGTAACCTTATCATTCTATCCTGTCACTATCCTTTCAAGTGGGTCTATCGGCACAGGTTTATCAAACAACTCAATACCATTGCTATACTTTTTATGAAAATACACTTGGCTAGCCTGTCCTGTGACTTAAAGATGTAAATCTCATCATGTGTGCTCAATCAGCCCTCCCCACCCCAAACCATTCCCTATTGCTCTTAGAATAAAGTTGAAATGCTTCTCATAGTATATAGAGACCCAGAGTGAGCTGACATCTGCTTACATAGTTAGTGGGGGGGGGGGCATATGTGTAGTTACACACATGATCACACATATGTGTGTATGTGTGAGGGGATACACATACATGTAAATCCACACATGTAGAGACCAGAGGTCATTGTTAGGTGTTTCTTTTTCAATCCACTTTATTCACTGATTGTCCAGACTGACTGCTCAGTGAGCCCCTGGGGCTTGCTGGTCTCCCCACTGTGCACAGCTCTTCTGCGTGGAAGTTAAGGATCTAAACTCAAGTCCTCACTCATCCATGGCAGACAGTTTACTGACAGAGAATCCTCTTTGCCCCGTATACCTTTGTCTAGAGGTAGGACCTCTCCTTGAACCTGTAGCTCACTAATTTTTCTAGCCTTGGCCAATCAACAAGCTGCAGGGATCCTCCTGTCTCTGCTTCCCCAGGGCTGGGATTACAGGCAGGGAACACCACACCCATGTTTGTTTCTGTGGATCCTGGGGCTCAAATGAGCATCCTTGTGCTTTTGTGGCAAGCACTTTACCAGCTCAACATTTCCCCAGCCCTGTTGATGTCTTTAATTTTATCTCTAGCCACTGACTAGCTTGCTTAATACAACTAGAAATATTAACTTTTCCCCTGTGCTTTGAAAACACACACATTTTTTTCACTTTTTAATTAGGTATTTACTTCATTTGCATTTCAAATGCTATCCCAAAAGTCCCCTATACCCCACCCCCCACCCCCTGCTCCCCTACCCACCCACTCCCACTTCTTGGCCCTGGTGTTTCCCCTGTACTGGGGCATATAAAGTTTGTAAGACCAAGGGGCCTCTCTTCCCAGTGATGGCCAACTAGGCCATCTCCTGCTACATATGCAGCTAGAGACACGAGCTCTGGGGGTACTGGTTAGTTCATATTGTTGATCCTCCTATAGGGTTGCAGACCTTGGGTTCTTTCTCTAGCTCCTCCATTGGGGGCCCTGTGTTCCATCCAATAGCTGACTGTGAGCATCCACTTCTAAACACACACATTTTAACAACATGGATGCTCACAGTCACAATTACATTGCCTTTTTAAAGAATATTCTTCTCCCTTGTCTTTTAATTTTTAGCCACCATTCAGGTCTGTGATTAAATGTCAACTTTGAAGGGGGGGGTTCTAAATATCTAATCTAAACAAGTTCTACTTTTTTATTTACAGTTTTTAATTTTAATTAAAATCTAATTATATTGCTTTTCATCATCCCTTTCCTGCCTCCAACCGTTCCTCTGTCATCTGCCTCCAATTCCTCCCAGGTCTTCTCAAATTGGTGGCCTCTTTTTACGTGATTACTATTGTTATAGGTAGAAAGTCAGACAGATGTATAAATATGTAAATATAACCCATTGGATCTACTGGGTGTTGCTTGTGTGTATAGGATTTCAGGGCTGACTGTTTTATATTGGATAACCAGTTAGGGACTCTAATCAGTCATTAGTTTCCTAAAGTTCTTTCTCTAGATGTAGGACCCTCTAAGACTTCCTCTTCCAACTTATCATGATTATTGGTACTGCCATTGTTTAGGTCTTTTTTAGGCAGCCACATTGTTGAGGTAACATGAATATAGCATCCCTGTCATTTCTAGAAAACACAATCTCACAGCAGGCTTCCTGGGGTTTGGATCTTACAATCATTCCATCTCCTCTTCTGTGACATTTCCTGGGCCTTACGTGCAGCACTTGTGTTATAAACATATCCACTGGGACAAGGCTCTCCCTGAGCAGTTGATCTTTGCCTTATCATCAGTTGTGGCTTTCTGTGATGATCTTCATTTGCTGCAAATCAAGGCTTTTTTTGATTTGATGTGACAGTATACTTATCTGTGAGTACAAGTTTTAGAATGCAATTAGGAATTTTACAGGTTTAGCAAAATAAGTTCTCCACTAAAATCCATGACCTCACTAGTCCCAGTAGTTCCCTAGCTTTCTAGTACCAGACATGATTTCTCTTGTCGTGAGGATCTTAAGTTCAGTTAGACAGTGGTTGATTAACACCCAGATATAAGTGCCACTTGTACCTTTATCTTGCCGTAATGTTCATTATTGTGGTTCATAGGCATCAAAATTGCATAACGGTGCTATCTGTGTACTTTGCCTCTCAGTATATATCAGAAATGCCACATTTGAAAAGACTTGTTTATTCTTCTACATGTTTTGTGACTAATAGCAACACCTTTAGCCAGTAAAATCACAACATGTAGAAAATTCACTTCTGTTTTGGCCACCAATGCATTCTTGAAGATTATGATAGTATATGGTATAAAATAGATAATAGATAATTATGTGTTCCATGAATCATTTGTTAATTTTGCAATCAAGATGGACCATGGTGGTTCTTTTTTTTTTTAAGATTTATTTATTTTTTATATATACAGTGGTCTGTCCAGATGTATGCCTGCAGGGCAGAAGAGGGCACCAGAACTTCTTATAGATGGTTGTGAGCCACCATGTGGATGCTGAGAATTGAACTCAGCACCTCTGGAAGAGTAGCCGGTGCTCTTAACTTCTGAGTCACCTCTCTAGCCCCATGGTGGTTCAATTTAATTATTCAATATTCAAGCAACTATTCTTAATGCATTGCTAGAAATGTGAAGGATTGATGACTGGAAGATTTGTAAAGTTGCTCCTAGCTTTAAATCCTATAGTAGAGGAAGGAGGATCAAAGAAGAGATAATTATACTGGTCTGGAAAGGGCATCAGATGCATTTCTTACAAAGCTGTCATTCAAGTATCTTTGGCTTTGCCAGTTCTAAAGGTCCCATCCCCAAATGATCACTTCCTTGGGTTCCCTCACATAAAACTCTTCAGAACCACTTTGTGGGTCCTACTGCTCCCTACTTGTAACTTCTCCCTATGTCTTTTCCAAGGTTTTAAATTGCTAATGTCTAATCTTTCCCCAGTCACAGATTATCCATCTTCAGTTTTATGCCTTTATGAATCTTGTTAATGGCTGGCAGAATCTGAAAAGTTATCTTCTCTTTCTGTATTAAGCAGCATGCCTAGTTGTGTTATAAGAAGGTATTAACATTCATTGACTCCTAACTATATGCCAAGGACTGTGCTAGATCCTGTCGTATGTTACACCAGACATTCTTCTTCATCTGTGAGATGGTGGTTGCGGATAAGCTTCTTTGGCAAGGGTAGAGATTGAGATTCAGACAGGCTGTGTAACTTCCTCCATGCCACATAGCTATCAAGTGGCAAATCCGGTTTGAAAACTAATCTTTTGGTTGCATATGATTCTGCTATGATACTGACCTCTCCCCCAGATAGTGAGAAATAATCACATACCCTCTCAGGCTCACGTAGAACAGTGATGTTTTCAAATCCCCAAATGCAGTCTATTCCTAACTCTATTTGTAAGAGTCCATTAAACCCTTCAGATTGTTGACATGGTCACATTCAACAATTTTTCTTGGGCACCTGTTCACTACATACTAACATGTCATAGTTTCTGTACCACATCAGTGAATAACACAGAAATATAAGGTTGCTTTCTGAGTCTTTCTGAAGGCCACATTCCAATAGTGGCAGGAAGTAGAGAGGGAATGAGGAACAAACAATAAAAAATGAATAAATTATATGACATGATAGAAATGACAAATGCTCTGAAACTGTGGGACAGCCTGAGTGGTTTAGTCACAAGTAGTCAAGGGTTTGGTCTTGCAGAAGGTGGGATTTCACCAAAGACTTTAGAAAGACAGGAGATGTGTCAGAAAAGCATCCCTGCTAGAGGATTCCAAAACAAGTGTGCCAGATGTGTTGGCAGAGAATCTAGAAAGCCAAGGTCCTGTCTTAGCTTTAAAGGTCTAGAGAACAAGGTTTTAATGATAAAAATGTTTGAAATTGTGTGAACTTATCAGTGCAGAGAGTGGAGCATTTGAGAAATAGGGACTTCTCTGAATTCAGATACTTCCAAAAGACACTACTGTGAAGGGATTGAACAACAAAGACACAGGGGGCAGAAAGCGAGTGAGTCACCCAGGGTAGGACCATAGAGATCTTTTTGAACTCCATCTCCTGTTTAGAGTCTGATACTTCCATGCCAGTCAGACTCACTGTCTTAATCCTGCTTGGCAAGGACCCAGCAAAATGCTGTTAAGGATGCTGGCTGGTGTAGTCACTTCCATTGCTGTTTTCTGAACTTGTTGTTGTTGTTGTTGTTGTTGTTGTTGTTGTTGTTGTTGTTTTAACTGACCAGAGATGTGCTGGGGGTTTAGTCACAATTCCAAGTCATTTACTTATTTACTGTGGAAATTTATTAGGTAAGCTGTTGTTTAGCAAATTCAAATTCATCACATTACACTTTTTACTTAGCAGAATCACTTCATTAGTGCCTTATTACTGGAATTGACTGTCAATTATGTGGTTAATCCATTTACTTAAGAAATGAATTTTTTTAATCTAGGCAAAGTAATTCAAAGCCCATTGTTAACTCTTCAATGATTAAAGATTGCTGTCAATGCCAATTTATGTCATCAGGAAACTTACACGTTTATTCCCCTTGAAATATCAGATGCTGGAAAAACACTATGTAAAAGTATAGAGAGTGTAGCCTAGGACCTACTATAAATTAGAAGCATTCACTAAATAGACCAGGAGAACTGGCAAAGCTAAACAAAATCAGGAAGCTTTGCTTGTACCCATTGGAATAAATTATTATAATAAAAGCACACACATTTTTTTAAGTTTATAAATTTTTGTTTTAACTGTACTTTTGGGTTCTCACAAAAACATTGTGAGATAATTTTAAGATATGTGATTGGCAGCCTATAGGATGACCCCAGTGATTCTTGCTGAATATTCTGTCCATGTATCATCCCCTTCCTGTGAGTGAGGGCTACATCTGTGACTGGCTTCTCACGCATGGACAATGACATGATTAAATGATAAAAATGTCCCTTGGGTCCGACCATCAGTATTTGTGTGTCCTCGAGGGAAACCATCAGCTTCTGGTTGTGTGAGTTCTATTTGGTCACCATTCAACTATATCACACTGAACATTTTCACTTATGAAAGCAGAAAGGAAACATAGTCAATTTTATGAGAAACTGCAGGACACTGCACAAACAATTGTATTATTTCCTAGAAGTTCCCTGCTGAACTGTCCAGTCCCTTGCCACTCAAAGTGTGCTCGATAACTAGCATCCTCAGTGTCACTGAAGGGCAGCTAGCCATGCATATTCTTAAGCTCCGTGCCACATCTACATAACCAGAATCATTTCACACTATCTCAGAGACATAGAGTTCAGGGAACATTAGTCTAATTCAATATACTAGTCAAGTCTAAGATAAACAGAGTTGAGGAAAATGAGATAATTCAGTGGCAAACTTTGGATGAAGAGTCTGGTCTTGGAATTCCTAAATGGTTCTTTCTCCTCTATCAAAGTTACATTGTCTATGTAGCAAACCGTACCCACAAACGCTTCCTAAGTATCCAGGGTACAGTTTGAAATGGACAAGGAAATCTTCTACCTTGTTATAAATTTACATTTTCTCTCCCGGGCAAGGTTAGTCATTTCATTTTCTCTCTTTCTTCCCATCAATAAAAGACAAAGTCACCTGTCAAACTGGAGATTGTAAAACCTGTCAAAATTGAAACTTTCTAGTTTAGCTAAATATTACTCTGCAACTATTTTGCATGTCTTTGTCTTATTACAATTTTGATGAATGAGAGAGAAAATAAGCCTGTTTCTTTAGAGGAAAACATTACTTAGAAGTTTATTGTTTCCTCCCTCCTATCAGTGTGAGAGTTTTGGAAGTTAGAGATAAAACACACACACAAACACACATACACACACACACACACACACACTGCTGATCTGAGTTTTCAGTGTGTACACAGTAACTTTAGGACCAATGAGAAACTTCAGATAATGTCTAGCCTAAGCTGACATCACACTGACATGAGAGATGGATGCTGAATCTGGGTGGGACTAAACCCACTAGAAGCATACTTTTTGGTAAATGTGGCTTGCTCACTCCTTCACACTTTCTAAGACAAAAAAATAAAAAATAGAAGCAGGAGCATTAAGACAGTAGACAGCCCTTGCCATGTTTTCCAGCAGGTTAGAGGACAGACCTTTGGCAGAACAATATACTGGTACCAACTCATGTCCCAGAGATAGACTGGTGCAACAGGTTTGTGGCATCTATTGTCACAGAGCTTACAGCCAGCTAAAGGAAACAGATATGAGACAGCTTCACTGCCAGTCAGTCACTCTTGCTATTCATGAAGATGACATATGTCCAAAAAGATGCACTGTAATTCATGAATGTGATGCAATTGTCAGGGTATAATGTAGGACCCTCATATGGAAACAGACAGCGGTGTCTTTCTTGATATCTTTATTCAGAAAAGGAAAAAAAAAGTAGATAATCATCACCTAGAGTCTTCTGCTAATATTTTACTAGACTTATTTTGTCATCTATCTCCTTATCCATTAATCCATCTTGATTATATTATGCTTGTCAAAGAGAGTTTCAGACATCCGTACATTTCCCCTTTCTTCTGGTACTCAACTGTACATCACTCAGGAATCTATTTTTTTCCCTTTGAAATGTTTTTTTTTTCTGAAAATAGATTCTTCTCTCATATACTACATCCTGACCACAGTTTTCCCTCACTCCACACCTCCTAGCTCCCTCCTGCCTCCTCTCTTCCCCCAGATCCACTCCCACTCCATTTCCTTTTCAGGAGGAAGATCAGACCCCCAAGAGACAACAGCCAGACAAGACAAAACAAGATATAATAAGACAAGTGAAAACCCTCATATTGAGGCCAGATAAGGCAACCCAATAGGAGGAAAAGAGTCTTCAGAGCAAGCAAGTGAGTCAGAGATACAGTCTTTCTCACTGTTTGGAGTCTCACAAGAACACCACGCTAACAGCCACAGCATATATGTAGAGAACCTGGTGCAGACCCAGGGCATCTTTGGAATTGTGGCCATGATGTTTTCAGCCACTAAGAGGGACAGGTACCAGATAGGACCCTGGTCATGGAGAGAAGGATCCCTCTTTTCCTTCTCTGTCATATTAACAGAGATATGATGGCCAAACATGTCCCTGTCTTCAAAGATTTTTTCTAATTGAAGTAACAGCTTCACTCATTATATCATTTTCAAGTATATCGAATTTCCTATGCAGATTGTTCAAGTTGTCAACAGTCTATCTTAGTTACTTTTCCATCATTGTGCTAAGAAACCATGACCAAAGCAAGAGAATAAAATAAATGTATTGGGCCTACAGTTTTAGAGAGTGAGTCCATAATTATCATGGCAGAGAGCATGGAGCATGTAAGCAGACATGGCACTGGAGAAGCATCTGAGAGCTTATATCTTGATCTACAAGCATGAGGCAGAGAGACCCACACTTCCTCCAACAAGGCCACACCTCTTAATCCTTCCCAAATAGTTCCACTATTTGGAGATCAAACATTCAAATATGTGAGCCCATGGGGTGAGGGTGGTTCTCAATTAAAGCACCACACAGTCCTAGCAAACACAGGATCTCTCTTGGAGAATAAGCAACTAAGGCTGTCGTGGGAGCAATGGCTTGGACCAAAGTATATAAGGCAACATGAATTTTCCTTTGACTATTTATTTTAATGCTGGTTGTTATTCTGTCAAAAACAGCAATGACATCAGGTCCCATCTGCAGTCCCTTGTGAAGCCTCAATCAATCCTTTTATCTATGACTCATTCTCTTCCTCATATAATCTCATTCTTACTTTATACATAAATGTTTCCTAAATACCACCCCCAAGTTGTCCTTTTGTGCTTACAGAAATATCAAAACTGCACAAATTACATGTCTTCATTACTTCTGCCTGTAGTAAATTACTGACCAAGATATATTTTTCAGATTTCCTTGCAGATTTTATTTGCACTAGCATGTCACAGACACATACTGATGTTCCATAAAATTCGCAGCGATAGTCATTCTTCTGGTGTTCAACAATGCTACACTTCTTCCTTTGCACATTCCAGTCTCCCCTGGTAAACCATACACTCTCTGAAAGGCCAGTCCCTATCAGCCAACATTTTTACCACATCTTGTTATTGGTTTGTACAGCATTTTTGAATGGTATTTCATTGTCTGCTTTGGGGTATTTTTTTTTTGAGGTGAAAGTTCAGCATTTTTTTCAGGTCCATTATTTTCTAACATAAATGACTCTGAAAGTAAAACTGAATAGAGCACATACAAGAATGGAACAGCAGACATATCTTACTAAAAGGACTCTTGTTCCCACTGAGCTAAAACATCTTAAAAGCCCACAATTATAGCCCTTCCTCTTTGTGGTCCAACAATATGTTTGCAGACTCCCATAGGCAACCTCCAGCTTGATTCCTTACTTCCCAGTTAGAACAGTAAGTGGTTAAGACCACAGAACACCCTTCACATGGCTTCTGGCTCACCGAACACCCTTCATTTTGGCTTCAATTATATTAAGTGTATAAAACCCATGCGGCAGAACACTGGTATTAGCTCTTCTGCTATTTCCCGCTGACTTTCATGAAATTGTGACAAAAAGAGAAATCAAAGTTAAAAAAAAAAAAAAACGTAATAGTGAAACTCATTCACCAAATGAAATCCTCTCGGGAAGTCTATCTTTTAAAACATTTTATAAAGGCAGTTAGATATGGTTAGAGCAGAAGTAGAAGGAAGCAGGGCATACTCACGCATGCACGAGCTTGAGTGTGCGCGCGCGCACACACACACACACACACACATGCATAAAGCCCTTCCCAATGCCCCAGTTCACTCTGCTCCACAAAAGAACCTCTGAAGCAGGTCTGCTTTCCCAGTACTGTGTTAGCTATTACAACGCTAAGTCTCTACACTCATATTTTGCTTATTTCTTGCAGACCAGATGGGTGAAACTTCTTACTTGGATATCTACTCAAAACAAAACTTAACAACCCCAACTGTCAATCGCCCACACCAGTCAAAACCAGTGGTCTTTAATCAGAAGCATGCGGGTCACTGGGTCACTGCTGTCAAATAATGACCACAATGTCAGCTGACTATTGTGGTCCCATGAGAGCCTACATTTGAGGGCCACTGGAAGAGATGGGAACCCATCTTTGAGACCCTGACAACATGGAGTATTTCTCAAAAACACTTGCTTGTTTTCATCGTTGCTATAGTCACTAGCCCTCAGCGTAGACACAGGAAAGAGGCACCATGGCCAGTGTTAAGTTGCAGGATAGACTCTTGGAACAAAACCGTCTCTGTGTCTAGATTACTGTCTATCCATTTCCTGACTAAATGTTCTACTATAGTTCTGCAGGTTTCGGCTTTGGGAGAAGGTAGGGGAAGGACATAGAGAAGCCTCATATCTGATATCATCACTATACATTGCCCATACTGTCTGGCCCTGACCTTGTCCACAGCAGTACTGTGTCCAGTATGGCTTTCCCTTGGCATTCCTCCTTCACCAACTACGCATGCTCTACCACTCTAGCATTAGCTAACCAGTTTATCTGTCATTTTCTCCACAATCATTTTTTTTTGTAAAAGGTTTGTTATTAGTTTACTATTCCCAAAGCTAGAAGACAGGTTTGCTTTTGTTTCAGCCTCTTTCCTGTATCCTTAATGTCTCCCTATCCCATCACCTTCATTTCGGGGATGTTTTATATACTTTCTGCTCTCAAGGACTCTATTTTTCATCTCTAGAAGTTGGTTTTGTATTTTTCAAGTCTGCCTCTCTGTCTCTGCTCTGTGTCTTGTATCGTTACACATTCATATTTCTTCCTCCCCCCACAACCCTCACTTTAATCCATCCAAATGTATTTATTTTATGGTGTCTACAATTGTTTTATTATTTTCAATTCTTGGGAGGCATGTTTCTTAGCATCATGTCTACAGCTTCTCCCCTCACGGGGATAAACTTGTCATCTATATTTTATTTTTCAACTCTGAGTTCATCTTTAGTGGAGGTGGTGTTGTTCCAAGATAACCAACTAATGTGCCTTAGATTATAAAAGTGCCTCTACAGACTGGTTGCTCATTTGCCTGTAAGATCAGCGAGATTTCTAGTGGTCTTGGGGTTTATAAATAAATTCTAGGTTTACAGTAGCTCTGTCACACAAGTAACAAGTGTTTTGGTGTGTGTGTGTGTGTGTGTGTGTGTGTGTGTGTGTGTGTGTACTCACACATGCCGCACACACCAGGCACACATATGCACTCCAGTATGTGATATGTACTCTAGTGTGCTTGTGCTAACATGTAGAGGCAAGAGGAGGTCCTCACCTCTCCTGCTCTAACACAGCCTATGCCTTGTTCCCTTTAGACAGGATCTCTCACGGAACCTGGTTAGCCTAGGCTGACAGCCAACAAGCACCAGAAATCTTCCCGCTCCTCTGTTCCTCCCAGTGTTAGGATGACAGCTATAAATAGCTATGCCAACTTTTTACATGGGAGCTGGGATCCATTCTTGCCCTGTTTGTGCTTGTGCATCAAGATTGAGCTTGTCTGAGCAACCAGACCACATATATATCGCCCCCAGAGTATCACGTGATAGAACTTCAACCCAGGGTTTTCTTCCTTCTGGTGTTTGTTTGTTTGTTTGTTTGTATTTGAAACCTGTACGCTTTTCATTTTACATGCTGATCTCGTTGACTTACCCAAATACAAATACAACATGTTGAGAGAAATTACATACTCTAACAGCAACAATATTAAAATATTACACATTGATTGTAATACATGAAAGATAAAAGAAGTTTACATAGTTTTTATTTCTTATTATACATTGGGTTTTACTGATAAAATTAGAAATTTTAGTCATGAAATTTTGTAGTATTTTTTTTGTATGGCTTTTTCTCAAGGTTTTGATCTTCATTCTATTTAACAGTCACCATACCTCTATTTAAGCTCATATCTCTATTTAACTGAGTTTTCGCTGTTTAATGTATTCGTATTGGTTCTTTTTTGTTGTTGTTTTTGTTGTTGTTTTTTGATTTTAGAGACAGGGTTTCTCCGTGTAGCCCTGGCTGCTGTCCTAGAACTCACTCGGTAGACCAGGCTGGCCTCGAACTCAGAAATCCACCTGCCTCTGCCTCCCGAGTGCTGGGATTAAAGGCGTGTGCCGCCACACCCGGCTTTGTTTCTTTTATTAGATGAATTCTTTGGTTCTTTGTGTGTGTGTGTGTGTGTGTGTGTGTGTGTGTGTGTGTGTGTGTTATGTCGTTTTGTTTTGTTTCAATTTTAAGGTCTTTTTTTTTCTGGAATTCTATCTTTTGCTTGTTTCTCACCTGTCTAACGCTCTGGAAAAGAAACAACCAGTACAACTCTGGAAGCTCGGTGTGCCAGAGAAGGCATTTCTATAACCCTACACGTGGAAAAAGAACTTATTTCAGTATGTAATCTTGGATCCATGCCTTTTTCCCTTCAAGAACTTTATGTAAATTACTTCTGGCCTTTAAGACTGGGCCAGAGAAGATGCAATAATGCTGTTTCTTTTATTTTAGAAATTGTTGGGGGTTTTAGTTGGTTTGCTTGCTTGCTTGCTTGCTTTTTCAGCCTAAATGTTTGTCTGAGCCATTCTACATCATGACATTTTAAGACCTGGATTGGATTTAGGTTCTGATTTTTAATTTTATGGGGAAAAACTGTACTTGGAGGTCTTTTTTTGGTTTGGGGCTGTTGGGTTTTGGGAGGTTGGTTTGGGTGTTTGTTTGTTTGTTTGCTTGCTTGCTTTTCTGCCAGGAGCTGTGTCTACATGGAGCTCTTTCTCATGACTCCTGTCCACTTACTCTGCTCTTTTCTTTTGTAACACAATTACCCATTGTCTACATGTCTGTTTTCACTCACACACACACACACACACACACACACACACACACACACACAAGTATAATGATGAAATAAAAGAACTCGTGTGTACATGCACACATATATGCATACAAACTGTAGACCCACTAAATGTTGGTCAACTGCTTCTTCTAAGTGTGAGGCCTGCCTTCCTGGAGTAATTGATATACCTAGTGTTACTCAATGGAGAAAACCAATCTTTCCTCTCCTAGAAGGCATAAATAAATAAATTACAGTTTGGTAATTAACCTTTACCCTAGTGGCTAGAGTTGCATTTGTTGTTTGAAAGAATATATAATAAAATATAATAGGGTAAAACAAAAACCATCACCTCAACATTGGACAGGAACAAGGGAAAGAAACGAGCCAAAGAAAGGGCATAGGAATCAAAGACCCACTTATTTCCATACTCAGAAATCCCATACAAACAGTGTGATGGTTTGTATATCTTTGGACCAGGGACTGGCACCATTTGAAGGTGTGGCCTTGTTGGAATAGGTGTGACCTGGTTGGAATGGGTGTGTCACTGTGGGTGTGGGTATAAGATCCTCACCCTAGTTGCTTGGAAGTCAGTCTTCCACTAACAGCCTTTGGATGAAGGCATAGAACTCTCAGCTCCTCCTGCGCCATGCCTGCCTAGATACTGCCATGCTCCCACCTTGATGATAATGGACTGAGCCTCTGAATATGTAAGCCAGCCCCAATTAACTTGCCTTGGTCATGGTGTCTGTTCATAGCAGTAAAACCCTGACTAATACAAACAGTAAACTGGAAACCATGATATAAGCACAGAGGACCTGGTGCCAACCTGTGCGGCTCCTGTGAATGTTGCTGCCTCAGACTCTGGGTTTGTATGAGCTTTGCTCATGTTGATTTAGACATCCTTATTTTCTTGGTGTCCTCCATCCTCTCTGGCTCTTACACTCTTCCTGCCTCCTCTTCCACAGCCTTTCCTGAGCTCTGAGTGGAGAGATTTGATGGAGATATCTTATTTAGGGCTGAGTGTCCTATAGTCTCTCATTCTCTGTGTAATGTTTGGCTGTGTGTTTCTAGATTTGTCCCCATCTGCTCTAGGAGGAAGCTTCTCTGAGGATGTCTGAGTAAGGTTCTCATCTACAAGCACAGCAGAATATCATTTTATCACTATATTTTTTAAGACCAATATTATTTGGATTTACCTTAAGTTCCTGGGATGACTCGTCTAGGGTTCTTGGTCACCAGTGCAGTGTTGGGTATGCGTTCTAACTCACAGAGTAAGGCTTAAATCCAATCAGCTATTTGGTGGTTACTCTCACAAGCTTTGGGCCACCATTGTCCCAGCCTATCTTGCAGATAGTACACCATTCTGAATAAAGGGCTTGTGGCTGGCTTGGTGTTTATGTTCTTTTTTTAGAGTAGGCAGACTACCTGCCTGTACCCAATACACAGGAACATAAAGATGAAGGCTGTCTGTAGGCACTAGCTCTATCATGGTCAACGAGGTTTGTAGGTGTTATCTTCAACAATGGGGCCTTGCTGTCAATTTGTGGAGAGCAGCCTATAGTCTGGACAACCTAGTTGTTTATTGATTCCTGTGGAACCCTTTGGGACAACAACTTAGCTAAATGTAACCCAATCCCAGTACTGGAAGCTTCATTTGGTGACAATAGATAGGCAGTTGAGACCCTGCCACCTCCAATATTGGCAACTTCATTTAGTTTGACTTCATACGTGTATATATTTTAGGAGGTGTCTACTGTTGTGTTTATAAAAAGATAAAGGAGAAAAGGAATACGTTTTGGTGGATATGTGGTAAGGTGTGGGATAGGGGGTGGCTACATGGACCCATGCTGAGGCATCCCTTAGCCCCGAGGGACCAGTCACAAAATGGTAAAATATAGAATAGAGTTTATTCTACCAAGGCATGGGAAGGGGGGGTTGAGAGGATAGTAGAGACAGATAAAGGCAGAGGAGAGGTGGGGCAAGAGGGGAAGGGAAGGGGAGGGGAGGGGAGGGGAGGGGAGGGGAGGGGAGGGGAGGGGAGGGGAGGGGAGGGGAGAAAAGACGAGTAGAGGCAGGCCATGAGCACATGGAAAGAGAGGCAGGAAGGGGAATGGGGAGAGAAGGGGAAGGGGCAAGAGGACAGAACAGGAGCAGGAAGGCAAGAGAGAGAGGAGGGGGCAAACAGCCCCTTTTATAGTGAGTCAGGCACACCTGGCTGTTGCCAGGTATCTGTGGGGTGGAGCTTAGACAAAATACTAACATCTACTATATTAGGTTTCCATGCTTACCTTCAACCCCCCCCCCCCCGCCTTATTTTTAGCTGACCCTCCCTATATTCCCTCACACAATCCCTTCTTCCCTCTTTTTCTCTCCAGCCACCCTTCCATCCATATATATATTCATTCTATTTCCCTTTCTCAATGAGATCTAACTGTTCTATCTAGTCCCTTATAATACCAGCCTGTACTGAACATGCTCAACTGAAAAAGAAACTGTCTTACTAATCTTGCCTTTCCTTTATTTCTACATATGCTCTCAAACTTGACTTTCTAAGATTTTCTAAGATTTTAGAGATGCATTTTCAAAATGTATTTTGCTTTCTATGATATAAGCTAATATGCTCTAAATAGAAGAAGCCATGTCAGATTGACTGCAATGAAAAGTTAGTGAATTGTCTAACAGTAATACAAAAATGAGGATCAGAATACGTTCCAGATGGGTTTTCAGGACCCAAGTTCTTTCAGTTCTTCAAATAGCATCTCATCTTACATTGGTGCCACCCCAAAGCTGTCTCCCAGCATGAAGACTTGACTATTTTAGAAGTTTTGTTCATCAGACCCAGACATGATGGTATCTAACTGCAAAGACAGGTAGCTGGATAAGCCTTCTCAGCTATAAAAATGTTCCTAAGACTTTCCTCCAATTTCATTGACTGGGCAGGACCTATAAGGAGCATTAGGACACCCCAATTGACATAAAGAAATCAGGATATTCTCATGGATCTTGGAATAAGTTCCTGAGCTATATCAGGGAGGTATAAGCATCCAAATTAACTTGGGGTCCCTACCAGCCAGAAAAGCTCTTCAGCAAAGAGTAAACACAGGCTGCTATTCTTCTAAATAGTGTGATTTAAAAAAAAAAAAAAGAACATAAATTTTCTTACAGCTAGCTAACATGGTGCATTTTTCATGAGATCCTATTCTTGTCTCATTTGTGCTTATATAATTTTAAAGAAAAGAGGAGTTTCTCTGGTGTTTGTCAGTAAATACGGCAACTACGCTGCCTTTGTTTTACACTGGTGACTTTTGCGCTTCTTCTCTTGTGAGGTAAGCAGAAGCAATGGTCATTCACAGCCCCCATGCCAATGCATGAGCCTTGACCCTTGCCCCCGGCACAAGTACTCAAGGAGCAGTACAAGCTCCCCCTCAGAGGAGAGGCATGGATTCTCATCAGAAAGAACATCACAGGATTAGCATCTTGGACACAAGGGTGCTTTGGTCGGTCTTTGTCTCTGTCAAAGATTGCAGTGGAGAGGTTTGAGGGGGAGAGAACACCAGGGCAGGTGCTACTTCTCATTTGGTTGTTGGTGTCTTTGATTTCTCTGATCCTGGAAAGAAAGAAGAAGTTGAGATGTTTCTTTTCTGTTCTTCAGACCAGTGATTTTTTTTTCTTTTTAACCTTGAGGAACAAAGACTTTTGATATGAGAACTCAAATATGTCATGATCATTTCAGCTCTAAAAAACACATGCACACCAGGTAACATTCTACATGCTGTTTTTTACATGTTCAATTAGACCCATTTGGTCAAGTACATGAAAGCGATACTTGAGTCTACCAGAACATTGAGTGATAGCAGTTCATCAACTGGGTATGAGATAGCCATGTGTAGTGAGCGGCCCTCCCTGATAGGCCACAAATCTCATGTATCCATCCTAGAATAAGTCTCGATCTCAAAAAAAGGGGGGGGTCATAATTTTGTATAATATGACATCAAACCACAATCCAACTGCTTCATCTTCTGATTTAACAAAAATCAAACAAAAGCAACAAAAAACATAATTGCTTCCAACTCAAGGTGGTGGGAAGTCAGAACTGCCTGAAGCTGGAAAGATTATTTTATATAAATGCAGAGATTCTAAAGAAATTTTGACGTTTTTATCTTTGTGCATATGTTAAGTATGATGGTGCTATAATACACAGATACTCCTCCCAAATTCTGGCACTTAGGTTGGTTGACAGACAGATTTCAGTTCTATGGTGAGTTTATCATATGGTTGTATTGCTGTTTGCTGAGAGAGGGGAAGGAAGAAAGCCATCTCCTGCTGGCCTGGTACTACCTGGAGACTTTCTACAGTGGAATCCCATTTAACCTCTGCAATGACCATCTAGATGATAATGGATTGAAGACGATGATGGTGACATGTAATCATGGTCATCACCATCAGGGATTACAAACAAAAATTTTAGGCCCTCTATAACTTATTTGAGGTCTCATAGCTGCCAAGTTGTGAATTTCCTGTTTGAAGCCAAGGTTTTCTCAAACCTTGTGCTTTGACTATCCCACTCTATTCCCACTGTACTGGTTCTGCTCACATCCCCACAGCAAGCAGGTGATCCAGCCTCCTCCTCCTTTAACACCCTGTCTCCTCTCAGACTCTGTGCTCCCAGCAAGTAGTCTAGATATTTGCCATCCAGTCTCTGTGTTTTCCTGCCCTAAAGGGCACATGGATTTGAAAAGCATTTTGATAGATGTGATAAGAGACTGATAGTGGTATCAGAAATTACAGGAATTTGGTTGACTGGTTCAGACATTTTTGTCTTGACTCTGTGAAGACTTTTGGTGAAAATGACTTGACTGTTTAAAGCGAACCTATAAAAGCAGAAAAGAGGTATTAGGATACTGAGAGAGTGCTCCTGTCAGAAGGACCCAAATCAGGCAGAAGCAGTGGGAAAGGAAGAGAGCAGAATGAAATCAAGGATAGGAGAAAGAAGCTACTCTGCTGTATTTGTCTTTGTTGTTGTTGTTCATTGCTATAACAAAATACCTGAGGCTAGATATTTTATAAAGCAAATCAATTCATTTTGCTCATTTTTGGATGCTGAAAATCTCCTTTGCTCACTGCTGAGGGTCCCTTGGTACCCCCTAACTATATTTTAGCATATCAGAAGGTATCATGACAGAAACACACTCATATGGTGAGAAAGGAAGGCAGTGAAAGGGTACAGGCCAGTTTTGCTCTCAGTAACAACCCTCTCCAGTATTGAAGTCACCAGGAAACTATCTTCTCTCACTATTGACACTTTGAAAACCATTGGGGAACCTCATTTAAACCATATGTAAACTGAAACCAATGCCCAGAAGACCACCTGGATTCCTTCCATTGTGTGCATTCTCATGTGCCTTTGGGACATTGTGCATAATATCCCTAACACAGCTTCCATTCTTTCATTTGGTAATAGGTATTGTATTGTTCAGAGGAGTTATCACCCTTTCTGTCTTTGAGTCCTCACACTTATCTCTCCAGTGTGGAGGAGAATGGGCAGAGAAACGGAGGCTCAGAAAATCTACCACTTGGCCTAGGTCACAGAATTATGATTGCTCAACCCAGGATCCCAGCCCTGTTCTGTCAGGACCCAAACTCAGCATCTTTCAGACTGTAGACTCTGACCATTTCTGAAATAATTCTGCAAACATTTTAACCAAGACTAAAATGAAACTCCACCTGCCCATGATTTTATATGGTACCTTCATTCATAATGAAGCCAAGTTTCAAAAATGACTAACTGCTGTCCAATTGCAGCTAGTTACGTTCAAAGTCATTGAAATTACAGATGTATGCCTTCAGTCACATTGTCTACATTTTAAGTGTTCAGTAGCTATGGGTGGCAAGGAGCTGCCTTGCTGAATGGTGAAACGACACAAGCCTTCTGTCGTTGTACAAAGTTTTATTGCAGAGTACTTGGGCTAGAGCTGTCTTACATAAGACCAATATCTCTTTATTTAGAGTTTACTCAAGCTCTAAATAATCCCTCTTTAGGATTTTATCTGGCTCTAGATAGGTCTCTGTGTGCCTGCATTGTCCGACACCATAGCCATTAGTCACCAGTGTCTTCTGAGCCCTGGAAATATGACCTTTGTGACTGAAATACTCCAGAAGTGTAAGGTACACACTAGATTTCAAAGCTTTTCTATCAATAAAGAATATAACAGATAGCATTAATAATTTTACACTGAGCATATGTTGAAATATTACTTTACATGTCTTGAGTTAAAAAAATACTGTTGAAATTAATGACCGATGTTCATTTTTAAAAAAAAAATGTATTTAATGTTGCTACAAGAACAATTTCAATTATATCCATGGCATGTCTAGTACTTCCTCCAGACAGGCTGCTGTAGATCCCTTTACCCATCTATTTGACTCCAAAACACAATTCTTTTTTCTGTCTTCCTTGAGATCTTTGCTGTCCAGTAGGTACCCATATGCCACACGTGGGTATTTCTTCTCTTTATGCCTGTGAGTGAATATATTCCTATGTGTCTGCAAGGGTGTAAGTGTGCGGGGTGAGGATATGAGTCTGTTTGTAGGAAGCCAGAGGTCAACACTGCATATCTTATTCTCTCATTTCCACTATATCCTTTAAGACTGCATTCCTCATTGAACTTGGAGGTTTCTTCTCTGCCTTCAGCCAGCCAGCACAGTCCAGCCATCTCTGGCTCCCCAGCCCAGGGATTCCATATGTATGGCACCTTGTCTGGCTGTTTCATTTTACGTGGATTCTTGGGGGACCAAACTTGGGACCTCCTGCTTGTTCAGCAAGCACGGTACTGAGTAAGCCATCTCTTGTGCTCCTGCATGTGGATGCTTCTAGTGAACTTAATTGAAACTAAACAAAATTTAAAATTTGCTTCCTCTGTCACATTAGCCACAGTTCTGTTCCTCAGCAGTTACATGTAGTTAATGGCTACCATATTGCAAGGCACAGATGGAAAATGTCTCTATTGTCACAGAAAGTTTTATCAGGTGGTACCCACATAGATTGCATACAGAGATATCACGAGGCACAGAGGTGAATGATGAAGGATACAGCTGGTTTCCATGGCATCTAACCCTGCAGCACATAGTCCTCCATCTCCTAGGTACCTGCTTAGCCTCATTAGGCTGTGTACAACTTATCTCTTCATCTGCCTTCCTGCAAGTGCTTTATCTCCACTGCAACACTCCTCACCTCACCCACCCACCGCTGTGTCCTGTGTGTACGTACATGTGGCTAACTTGGTGCTTTGAATAAGACAGGTATATAGGAAGTATTTGTTAACTAATTGAAGCGGCAATGTTAATCAAATGATTGGAACACAGTGGCTGAAACTACATGGAAGACTGGTAGCAGAATATAGGAGATAGGGGGCTAGAGGGAAGGACTATGCCAGGATCCTATGGAGGAAAGAAGAGGAGCTAGCAGAAAGACAGAAGAGAGGAAAACAAAGAGAAGGATAGATAACTGTTAACCCAAATCTTTTCAGTATGACCCAAAGCTTTCTTGAACCCATCTCACAAGCTCCCTACATAGTGATGAGAGGTCTTACACAGACTCAGAAAGTAGCTCTGTAAGAAGTACAGAAGAAACACCAAATATTATTTACATGATCCATAAATATGCAAGACCTATAAATGCAGAATATGAAAATTGAAGGCCTGATGAGGAGGGAAAATGAAAAATGGCCTCTCCCTGGGCCAGCTGGTTTGAGTTACATTTTATGGGCAGTGTGTGAATTCTGGCGCCCTTGTTGAATTTGCGGCAGACTCGCACATTAGTTTTAAGGCTCCCTCTCGAATAGGAACATCATAACGCTTTTTAATTGGTGCTGATAAAAAACGTAGCATTACTTGTAGGTTCCTGAGAGAAGCGAGTTGTGAAATTGAGTTTTCATTAAACCTAATGACGGAAAATTAAGCATGGTGCGTCTGGCGAAATGGGCCGTGATAAAAGGCGTCACTTCTGCATTATCGAAGGTTAATAAGGGAATAGGTGAGGTAAGATCCATGGGAAAGGGGAGTCCAACTAGTTGGATTAATAAACCTTGAAAATCCCTTGGTTCCGAGTCCTCCTGGCATCATTAGTGTGTCGACATCATCACAAATGTTGCAGCAATACAAGTGCTTACATTTCAAATGCATCTATTTTTCCATCCCACTGTTGGTTTTGCTGACACCAAGTTTACAGTCTGTCTAGCAATGTGTTTAGGGGAAAATATCCATATTGATAGCCTTTTTAGTTTGGGAACGTTTGGCGTGTCACAAAGATTTGCCAGGTGCCAACTCCCAGGAAGCCTGCCTCTGCCAGGCAGCTGGTCTCCCATACAGCCTGCACCCTGAGTGCTTTAGAAAAGATAGGGGCAGGGCATATCTCTATAAAGGGCACATGGTGGTGTTTATGTGGAAAACACAGGTTCTAGGCATTGACTTGATGTCATTGTGAAGTGTGGCATCTAGAAACTCACACTCAGATCTCCCTTCATGTCCATCTCCACTCCTATCACACAATCACAGGAGTGATGCTCACTGGAAAGACACCTCCAGTCCATGACAGCTGCGACACCCATGGGAAAGAGAGTGAGTCTTTAAAAAGTGGGACTCTCCTGCATAACCTTCAATGGCTTCATGCTGGTCCTGAGTCCTCGTGTTCTCAGCCCTTCTGGATCTTCTTCATGTCGTCTGCTACAGCATTATACCATGGCTTTGTTTATAACTGTGTGTCTGCTTTTACTTAAATGTACCATCATCTCTCAGGCTCTGATCTTTTCGCTTCAGACAATTTTTCCTTCTAGACCCTCTCATAAGTCTAACTCACAATGGCAAGGGTATAACAGAGGAGGAACTCAACCTCAATATGTGCCAGGAATTATATACAATCAATGCTAGTAAAGATGTTTCTTACTTATTACCAAGCCAAGGGTGGGAAGGTAGGGAGTACTATTCTTTGTGCAGCCAGAGAGACTGTTTTGGTTTGTTTTGTTTTAGCATCTCACTTTGGTCTTTCTTTCCTGTGTATGAACTTGTATCCTCAGTATCTTTCTATTGGATGATTGGGCTAATTCCGAGAAGCCAACTCTGTCTTATCTACTCATTGCATTAAAACAGGACATGTTGAAACCATGGGAAACACACACATACCTCATCCACTACTGAGGTCTGATCCAGTCAGTGTCTCAAGCACAGGGCACAGGCTCATCAAATCCATAACTTGCTCTCCCATGGAGATGATAGCCAGTGGAGTCAGACAGAAGGATGGAAAGTGAAGAATGTGTGTCTCTGACTTATCCATGACATAGATGAACACATGAGGGTAACCAAGACTTGCATTCTCCCAGAACTGAGGGGGTTTCCCTGAACAATATACTTTGAATACCAATGACAAGCCAAAGAGGGGTTAGGCAAGTGTGACCAATTGGTCATCCTGTGAGCCAGACATGTCTCTCCAGTATCCTATCCTGTGAGGAACTGATTTTGATATCATCACATAGGAGCAGACTGTGTTTTCCCATAGACTCTGTTTGATGGATTATTGTGACAGGGGAGACAAACAAGCTGAAGGGGACATGGCTTTTAAAAAGACAAGTTGCAGAAAAATCTGGAATATGCACTAAGTCTCTCAGGGAAAAAGCATAACACAGGCTTCATGGATGTCTGCATGGGAATCTCAATGTCTGAAAACATCTGGATATACCCATCATCTGCCACATCTGGAAGGCCTTATCTCGTGCATGGTACAAACAGAATGGCCCCAGGGCACAGACTGTCAGAGTATTGAGGAGGATATAAACATGCCAAGCATAGATGGTCTGGGAAAGAGAAATGGTTTCCAAAGCGACCAAACAACCGAACGCATCTGAATCAGCTCATGTAGAGAGATATTTTTATGAGGGAAAAGTCTAACTTTTTTTTTAATAGGTAGGGTCTAATATAGTCAAAGCTGGCTTCAAACTTGCTATTTAGTTTGGGGTGAGTGAACTTCTCATCCTCCTGTTTCCCCATTTTGGATATCTAAATAGCAAGCACTTGCAAACCTCGTATTATATAGTGCCAGGGACCAAATTCAGGGCTTTGCGCATGCTCAGTGGACACTACCAACTGAGGGAAAATCCCATTGCTATATCAAGGGGTGTGGAATAGGACGCCCATGAGAGTGAAGAAAGAAGTTTAGAGAACTCTACAAGTTGGGATCAGAGGCATATCAGGGTCAGTGGTAGTAAGGGAGCATATAGATGGTAGAAAGAAGGTGGACTCAGTACAGAGCCCATTGCTACAGAGGGGCTGGAGGATTAGAGGGCCTGCTACCTACTGGGTGCACAAGACTAGCTGTACTTCTCCCCAATGTACAATGCAAAGGAAACAAACTAGGAGAGAAATCAGATCATAGATACACAATCCCAGAAGCAGTCAGGTGGATCTTCTGGCCAGGGACCTGAGACTCCCCTCACCCACAGACAAGCAGCTAAGACTATCTATATCCATGCCTGCAGTTTCCCAAACAAGAAGGTTCTCCCAGGACTTAGCCTGGCTTCTTACTGGTTCTGAGATTAGCTGGTATTGGCCAAGGCATTTAAGAAGCCTAGAGAAGGGCTAAGGATAGGACGGGCAAGGGATAGTCACTAAACTGTCACTTTGTCTTTAAGCAATCAATGAGCCCTTGAAGCTGAAATGAACCAAGAACCCTTGCAAGCTCTGGTTTGTAATTCCACCATTCAAATCTGGGCACAAGGCCAAGTCGGGGAAGCAGTATCTTTTGTCTTTCTATACTTTTCTGACCAGTGGAGTGCACAGCTCCCTCTGCCCTCCTGGAGCCTCACTGGGACTGGGGGTGAGGTACAAAGTACAAAACTCCTGAAGTGATAGTTTCTCCTGCTTCTTTTTCTTTGAAGCAGATGGCAGCCGTGGGGAGCTGTCTCAGCCTACCCTCACCATTCAGACTCATCCCTACCGGACTTGTGACCCTGTAGAGATGAGCTATCCCCGGGACCAGTTCCAGCCTGCCATCCGGGTGGCGGACCTGCTTCAACACATCACCCAGATGAAGAGAGGCCAGGGCTACGGGTTCAAGGAGGAATACGAGGTAAGAGCTTAGCATGTGGGAGGATTCCCCAATAGCTCCTAGGTACTTTTGGAGAACTGAAGTCCTGCCTTTGACCGTGAGCAACAACAAGGCTTGAGAGCATAGTGGAAATGCCCCACCAGGCCCACTTAAACAGAATTTACATTTTAACTAGGACCTAGACATTAAATTTCATAATTATCATTGTATAGACGCTGATGTGCATGGATGCAGATCTGTATATGGAGCAAATACCTCAGGACAAGGTGTGTTGTTTATAAAGACATGCACAATGTTATTGTAGTTGGATGAGCCCTTAGTCATTAGAATTTGCCTTGAAGTTTCAAATAGCATCAAGAAAACTATGGACTTTATCAGAAAGGTACATATATGGCCAAAGCCTAAACTACCTAGTCTTTAAATCTAAAATTCAAGAAGAGAAATATAGATGCAATTGACCATTTTGGTACATTTCTTTCAGAACTTACATTTTAACTAGGACGTAGACATTAAATTTAATAATTATCATGCTCCAAACCCCTAAATTTTAGAGTCAAACCTTTCTTTACTATGAAGATCGCCCTCTTCCCACATGTTGTAGAGAAGCCAGCATGTCTCCCTGCCAATAGTCTCTGGCATGCCTGCTGCTTCCTGCTCACTTCTTGCCTGGTGTTCATGCTTCTGTGTGTTCTCACTGTGCTCCACCAAGGCCATTCAATGCAAGTAACTGCTATGCCCTCTCTCTATACACCCTCATTCCTCCATTCCTCATGCGTTGGTCACCCCTTTCCCCCTACAACCCCTAACTCCCTGTATCTCTAGTACAAAAGATATGAATACATGTTGTAGTTATTTCAGGAGTTTAGTGTATCCTTTGCAGGGGTTGGGGCTGGGGGTGGGGGAGAGGAGAGCAGTGACAGACAACCACAGCAAAATATGAGAAGCACCAGAGTCCAACATTATTATGGTATAGATTCCTCACCATGCAGGCCCTTTAAGGTCTAATAAATATCTTCTCCTCTATCCAGTCTTCTTTAGCATCTTTAAGCACCACCCGCTGTGAGACTCCGCATTTTCTTTGCTTTATTGTAAGAAACAACTTCTCTTCCTACTGTCTTTGTCTGACTCCTTTTGTTTCAAATCTTACCTGCTAGATTTCACCTTTACAGAAGAAAAGAACAAAGGAAAAAAAATCCATTAAGATGTTTTCCTTGAGCAAAGAGCAGCTCACTTCCTCCTCCCCAACCTATCCCCTAAAGTGGCACTTCTCTCAGTGACAGTGGAGTCCAGCTATAGCAACTTACTTTTGCTTTCTCTCTCCTCTTCTTTCCCCAAACGCCTCTTCAGCATTTTCTATGTGCCCTGTACTAAATGGTACCCACTGGGTTTCTCTTCTTCATTCCCTGCCTCCTTCCTCCCTTCTTTATCTTTCTTCTTCTTCTTTCTATCACTTGTAGCAATGACCCAGATACATTTTGCTCAGTTCCACTGTATGCAGTGAAGGCTTCTCAGCTCATACCACCTCAGACTCAGTTTATCCCTCGGAGTATTTCCCTAGGCAGGCTTTCTGAGTACTATTGCTGATGTCATGGGAGAACATGAAATCATGCTAAACTTGTGGTCCACATATCTGGGTTTCAGTTGCAGTAAGCTTGGAAAATCACTTTGCTATCTCAATTTTCAAATTTTCAATTAGTTGACACGTGTGCCTAAGTGGCTCCTAAGACCTGTATGCTCTTAAAGCTTTATGGGAGTATAATGTAGTGGAGGGGACCATGTTTGACATACTTTGAAAAAAAAAACATTAATACCAGAGGATGTAATTACTAGCTCAGGAGAACCAGCAGTTAATTTCAAATACAGTCTCAGTCAAATACCATATTTTTGTGTGTGAATTCAGTCTATTACATGCATCTCTGAGATTCAAAAATCCATTGCTTCTTTTTAAAAGTATCAGGATAAATATTGATAAAGGAAAATGGATTCGTTCACAGATTGTGTAAACCAAGAAGAAAAGGACTCTTGGTTGAGGCCTTTCCCAAAGTGTTGTTACCCTTTAAAAGAAAAGATGAAGCAAAAGCCAGGAGGTATGCCTATGTTCATTTAAGTTGCCAGAATAGTGTGTCCTCATATGTCTTCCCAAGAGGCAAGCTCCTCCTGCGGTTGGAGGAGCCAGCCAAGGCTGATTTGGCCTTTCCCTCCCCACCCCCACCTCCCCACCCCTTCCAGCCTGGGATTCATTGGGATCCATCATTTCAAGAGTCTAATAGCAAAAGGGAGAGTACAAATCTTTCCTTCAAATATCTCCTCTCCTGCCAGGATAGTTATAAGACTACCAATTCTGGAGGAATATTGGAACAAGAGATACAGGTAATGCTCTCAGCACATCTGAGTCTTATTTCTTAAAAGTAAGAATGGTCCTGAGCATGGTATGTACACTGATGCACATGGATGCAGATCTGTATATGGAGCAAATACCTCAGGACAAGGTGTGTTGTTTATAAAGGCATGCCCAGTGTTACTGTAGTTGGATGGACCCTTAGTTATCATAATTTGTCTTGAAGTTTCAAATAGCATCATTAAAACTATGTATTTTATCAGAAAAGTGCATATATGGCCAAAGCCTAAACTCCTAGACTATGAGCTTTAATTCTAAAATTTAAGAAGAGAAATACAGATGCAATTGACCATTTTGGTACATTTCTTACCAGCATATTTCTTCTAACGCATCCATCCCTATATGCTAGTTATTACTTGGTTGGTTGGTTGGTTGGTTGGTTGGTTGGCTGATTTGCTTTGCTTTGCTTTTAAATTTTTCTTTATATCTGTCAGCATCTCCCAAAGATTCTAGCATGGAAAGAAACTTATTTTATATCAAAGAATACATGTTATTCCATCATTTGGGCCTCAACCATAAATCTCTCTAAGGAGGCCAGCCTCACCCTCAGTTAATTCAAATTGTATTAATAGGCTGGCTAGTGTGTCTTGCATCTGGTTAATAGCATTGTATGATTAACCAGGAGCTAATTAGAAGACATTGTTAATTGAAATATCCTACTTTGTAGGGTGTGCTAGTCCAGTTTGTTAGAAAGTGACTGTGGTTTTCTTTTATCATAAGGGCTCTTATGATTTCTAGGATCTTCATCTTGAACATGAATTGCAGATCTGCTTCAAGACTCAGTGTAGACATAAAACCCCGAGCCTCCAGCTCTGCTGTCACACAGCTGCTGTGTGATGTCCTTGCCTGTCACCTTCCCATTCTCCTCTGCTTTTATTTTTTTCATACCAATGTGTGGATTTGACAAGCTGACATCTAAGAGACCATCAGCTCTAGCAAGTTGTGCCTTCTAAAACCAACGCAGCTGCAGTCACGCCCAGATTCATTCAGTAAATATTTGTTGAGTGTTTACTATTACCCAGGAGAACTCTAGGCATTTGGGACACAATAGTGAGTGAAACAAACCCACACCCTCATGAAGCCTGTATTCTAGGAAATAGAAAATAAGCACAGGCTTAAAAAACAAATAAATCGCAGTTTGCTATGTTACAAACTACCTCAAATATGAGCAAGAGAAAACAATTGATTTATTGCAATAATCGGCTCCATGGTTTGGGATTTGAACAATGAACAAGAGGTACAGTGATCTCTGAAATGCAAGGCTCCAGGGCTAGGGGCTGAAATAATCTATAACATCTTTACTGGTGTCTAATAATAGAATGTAGATATCATCTAAGGTCTCATTGGCAGCTTTCCACTAGAATCCCTGTAAGCAACCTCCTGAGTAGCCTGGGATTCCTGGCAGAATAGTAACTTCCAAAGCAGTTGGACTTCTTCTATGGTGCCTCAGAGCTTCAAAGACAAACCTCCTACCTAACAAGGTAAAAATTGCATAACATTGGTGGCCTAGACTTTGATATCATGTTGCGTTGGATTACAAGCCAAGGAAAAGCTACCCTCCTTCTAGTGTGGAAGGTAATTAGACTCCCCTTCTTTATAGAAAAACCACTTGCCAGCTCTAGAAGAGCACATAAGATTGTAGATAACATGATTTCAGGGCAATGTGGTCTTCTAGAAAAAGAGAAAGTGAGACAAGGGCAGGAATAGAATAATCCAGGCTGAGACATGCAGGCAGGTCCAATATCAATTAAAGTAAAAGGATAGTCGTCTGTCCTTAGGAAGGATAGATAAGGAAGGAGGGATTTCCATAGCAAAATGGTAATATTCTGGCATGTGCAAACAGGAGTAAAGAAAGCTGATCAATGTATAGTGAACCTGTGCTAAGAATGAAATAATCAGATTGGATAAGTAAAGAGAGACATGGTGCTTTTGTACCTCTCAGGCCAGTATAAAGAGTTTGGCTTTCTCTCTGAATAAGCTGGAAACTTATTACAGAGCTTTGAGAGTTACAAATGCCAATAGTCTGAATTTATGTTTAAAAACTCATTCTAGCTACTGTGTTGAGAATGGAACCTGGGTAGGCAAGGTAAGGCCAGTGATGTGATAACCCAGATGGGACAATGGCGAGCATCAGCAGAGGCATCCATAAGAAGTGGTTGGGTTCTGAATATGTCATAAAGATAGACCCAACAAGATGTCTTGGTACACAATGTCCATGTAAAGGAAAGGCATCAAGACTGACTCAGAAGCACTTACATGAACCACCAGAAAGATGGAATTACCACCAATGGTAGTGAGAAGGTACAGGGAAGTCCAGACTGAAGCAAATGGAAGTTCATTTGAGCTCAGTTTGCAGCATCCAAAAAAAGCAGTGGCCATATGGCTCTAGAGAATAACATTGGTAATCGCAAAGTCACAATTCCAGATGAGGTCCTCGGATGTGTCAACAGAGACAAGGACCTTGGACTCAGCCTTTTAACAGTCCCACTTTAGAAAGATATAGAATGCTTTCCATAGGCTATTCACTGGGCATGGTATGGGGACGAAGGAGAGCAGTAACCATGACCCCATCTGTCAAACCTGAGCTTATGATAAAGACAGGTTTATGAACTAATAATTTTAATTGTAAAATGCATTATGTGGACAAAATGCTACAATAAAAGAAAACCCAGAATTATAGTGACCCCTGTAGATAGGGTATATTCAGCGTAGCCTAAAAATATACTTGTTAGTGATTTTCATAAGTACACTAGTCTCAACCAAGTGTAAAGAAATAAGAATAATAAATGAAAACATAGAAGAATGTTCTAGAGAGGAGCTACAAGTGGTGTCATGGGCAAGTAGAAAGTGAATTGAGTTTGTGGTACTATAAGTAACAATATATAAAATAGAGAAGGGTACATGGGGACAGTTGGGGCTGGAGCTGTAACAACTACATGTCCAGGAATGGGTTAATATTTCACACACTAAGGAATTTGGGTTTTATTTCAGGGGTCATGGGGGCTATAGAGGGGGAAGAACTTTTCAAAGTAGATTTTTACTTAAAATTTTGTATCAAAGAAGAGATACTTGAGGTAAGAATACAGTCAGGGCAATAAAAGATGGGACTAACTGGCCCAAACCTAGAGGCTAAGCTCAGAGCCCAGGTCACACACACACACACACACACACACACTGCATATAAAGCTATAATAAAATCAATTTGGTCTCTTTGACATGGGAACATGAGTCTTTCAATATCCATCGTTTAAGTTCCACTACTTGAAGTAATCCATAGATTTGTCCTGCACTGTGAGCCAAATGCCTGGATTCATATCCTACCATTTTCATAAATATGTAGGTGACCAACAGCAAGCCATTCCTTGTCTCTGGGTCTCATTTCTGTCCTTAAGCATTGAGGACAAATAGGTTAGTCAGAGTGATCCAAAACTCCTTTTGTAGCTAATATTATGAGAATCAAACTAAGAACCTATTGGCTAGACTAATTGGGTTTCCTTCCAGTGGAGTCTCTGTAGCTCCCTTCCCCATTGTTATATCACAGGATCTAGTTGATTAACCATAGTTCAAAGAGCTCAAGAAGGACTAAGGCAAATTAACGTCACCTGCCATGCATATCCAGTTCTCAGCTGAGATTTTTAATCTTGGCTTCAGGTTAGAATTACCTGGGAAAAAATTTCAAAGCACCAGTGCACTGGCCATATTTCAGACCAATTAAAGCAAAATGTACTATGGTGGGACCAGAGATCAGTATTCAACAAGCTTTCTAGCTGATTAAAATATACTTCAAAAATTACTAGTCACTAGCCTCAGGAAAGCCTTGAAGTTTTCAGAGTGGGCCATATCTGTGTCCACAGACCATCACTATGCCTGTCTTATTGTCTGGCCCTCAAATCTCCCTGTGATAGAACACAGCCACTTTCAATCAAAGGCTGTGACACAGTCATGAACTACAGAGCCTCTTCTTCTTCCCCATTCTCCTAACCCTCGTCAAGATGACCCCACTTTTTCCCAGTAAAAACAAACAAACAAAAGGCTCCACAGTACACCAGAAAATGTGCACAGACGTTAGCTAGAGAGCAGGGTTGTCTCTGTGCCCTGTAACCAGATGAGCAGAAGGGCAGCAGGTTTGGGGAAGATGAGGGAGAACAGGAAGAGGTGACTTTGTGATACAAAGAAGGGAAGCATGTTAATTCCCGTCCAACCCAGACAGCCTGTCACTGTAATGAATGGAATGAGCCCAGTAGGGCGACCAGAAGGTATCTGCTTATCACAGCTCCATTAAGACTATTTAAGGAAACAAGGAACAGCTGTGTGGAATATGATGTCGTCTAATAAAGAGCAAACATGTGTTCATTTTCCAGCTCTGGCCGGATGCACCATGTGCATGATTTTTGAGGGGAGAGGCCATCTTGCTTAGTCATCTGTGGGTGATATCAGACAGGCAGCCTACTAATGGAGCATAACCGTAGCAGTGGAAGTTTCCTGAGGAGGGAAGGAGTGTACCCCAGACTGGTAACAGATTAACAGGACATCTTGTTCCTGGGAGGACCTTGATCCAGTTCCTTGATTTATAGATGAGAGAGTTTCTGGGGACAAGCATGAAGGATTAGTGGCAGATGCTCAAGTCATAAATGGGGAAACACGGTCATTCTTCTACTCTGAGAAATCATAATGACCCAAATGGAAGAGCCAGGCTCCCACCTGTTCATCTCACTCTCCTGGCAGGGTTAAAACAGGAAGAAAATGAGCCAGATCCTGGAAGTGGCCGAAAGACATTGAACCCATATGGTGTCAAACTTGGGGAAGAGCTCGTGCAGGTTGACGTTGTGAACTCAGTCCCTTTAGTCAATTTTTATCATTCAGCTTATAATAATACTCATAACATAGCTGAAAGCACTTGTTTATGTTTGATATAGAAACCCTCCCAAATGACTGCGTGATTCCCATTGGATTCTGTAGAAAAGTTCTTGAACCAAAAATCAAGACCTGAATAGTCTTAGAAAGACTCTTTCCTGAGGTGAATCCTAGTTCTATCTTCTGTGAAATGCTTGGCTGGTTTTGCAGTGCTTTTAAAGTTTGATAGTATATGGCCTTTTCTAAACACTCATCAGAAACACCAACTGAATGCCAAAGGTGGGCTTTGTGCTATTCCAGGCACTGGAAATTGCTAACCAGAAGAAATGAAGACCCCATGTTAACAAAGCTCATGACTTCACCATAGAAGAGAATTCCATAGTTTAACTCTGTTTAAAATGCTTCAGAGCTGTAGTTCTCAAGCTTCTTACTGCTATGAGCCTTTAGTTCCTCGTGTGCTGGTGACCCCAGCTGTAAAATTATTTTTGTTGCTACTTTATAGCTGTAATTTTGCTACTATTATGAATCATATTATAAATATCTTGTATGCAACCCCGCAAGAGGTTGTGACCCATAGGTTGGGAACCCCTGCTTTAGAGGAGCATGGTGTAAGCATGGTAGGAAAGAGGCAGGTGGTTATGAAGGCCAGTGTTATTACTTTATTTGGACTTCTTCTTACCTGTTTCTAAGATAAATAAGAAGTGTCCCAGAAGATGTGACACTAAGCTGAAGCAAAGTAGACTATGGGATAAACTGTGTGTCTGTCTGTCTGTCTGTCTGTCTGTGTCTGTGTGTCTGAGCATATGCATGTGTGTCTGTGTATGTCTGTGCCATGCCTGTGGAGGCCAGAAGAGGGCATCAGATCCTGTGGAATTACAGTTGTAGATGGTTGAGAGTCCCCTGACTTAAGTACTAGAACCTGAACTTGAATCCTCTGGAGAAAGAGTACCCACTTCTCACCATTGAGCTCTTATTCTGTCCCCACTACTGGAATACACAAGGTTATAATCATCATCTCCCACAATGTCACCATCCCTTCTGACGTTAAGGAAAGAGTCGTTGGCCCAGAAACGGCCTCCTAGATGCTCATGTGTGGTATGTATAACAGAGAATGGGCTTGGAGATGGGCAGAGGAGACATCTGCTACCTTGGAGCTGGAAGGATATAGAGGTGATGGTACAAGGCTCTCCACCAGACTTGAAAATAAGGACAAAGTCTTAGGCTTTTCCCCCTCAAACATCTGGAAAGCAACATACAAATGTGAAATGTTTAATTGTACTAGGAAGTACTGGAAAATTTTAAGCAATTAGCAATAGCTATATCCAAAATGCAAATCAAAACCAAAATGTGCCTACCCCAGTTAGAATTACTGTTATCAAATGGCAAGAAACAGAGGTGGGGGTGGAGCAATATCTTGACAGTTAAGAACACTTACTGTTCTTGTAGAACACCTGGGATCAATTCTTTAGAACCCACATAACCTCCAGTACCAGGGCATCTGTGGGTACCAGGCATGGATATGATATATATACATGTAGGCAAAACATACATAAACATAAGTTTTTATTTTAAGGAAGGAAACAAATGCTATTGGAGGATCTAGAGGAAGAGGAATTCCCATATTGCTGGTGGACATGTAATAAACACAGCCATTATGGAAAACAGTATAGATGATCTTTAAATAGCTAGAAATATACTACATACATATAATACAATGATTCTACATTGAGTTATGCATCAAAGGAATTTAAATCAATGAATAGAACAGACATCTTCACTCACAATAGCTAAGATATAGAATCAGCCTAGGGGGTTCATTGGCAGATAAATGATAAAAAAAAATGTGGTATGCATACTCAATGAAATATTCATCCATATAAATGAAACTGTCATTTGCAGTAATGTGCATGAACAGGAGAATACTGCGTGACGTGAAATTAGTCAGGCCTAGAAAGACAGATAGCACATGGTCTCACCTAAATGTAGAAACTAAAATACTGGTTTTAAGGAAGTAGAGACCACAGTGGTTATTAGAACCTGGGAAGGGTTTGAAGGAGAGAAGGACGGAGAGAGGGTGGTTTGTAGGTATTTGGGCTCAGTTGGAAAGGAAGAACAGTTTTAAAAATCTACAGTAGTGTGACTGTTTTGACAACAGTTGATTGTGTATTTCAGAATAGCTACAGAAGATTTGAATATTCCCAACACAAAGAAATGACATCTGTCTGAGGTGACAGATATGCTAATTCCCCAATCTGATCACTGTGCATTGTATAGATGGATTGAACTGTCAGTGGATACTCCATAGATATACATAATTAGGGTGTGCCAATTAAACATAAGAATATAATTTAAAAAAAAAAAAAGAATAGCTCACCTCAAGAAAAAGATACTCTGTCTTATGGAAAGAAAGCAGTGCAGAAAGATCTTCACCTGTGTGGGTGGTCCCTCGGGATGGGTGGAGCACCTTTAACTCTGAGACTGAGTCTCCTCTCCCCCAGGGCATTTGCTACGTGAACCTTCCTTCTTGCTTACAACAGTTCTCAAGGTTTAATATATGTTGGAAGCAGCCAGAGTTAAGAAAGGGCACTGAGGCATAGGGTTACTGATGCCAGATTCTATCAACTGAGGGCATGTATGGTTGAGGGGACAGCTTTTATTATGGATACCAGAGGAAGTAAAGCCAGAGAAAGTGGGACGAGACTGGAGCAGGGAGAAAAAGTACTAAACAGAACATGGCCAGCAGACAGGACCAGGCCACGAGAGAAATGAAGGCAGGGGATGGGAGGGTGAGGAGAAAAATTATATGGGAATGAGAAGCTGGGGGAAGGGATCCTGTGAGCTGGAGTTTAGGATAGGGCCTGGGTGAGAAGAGCCAGGATACCAGCTTGAACTCTTCAACCTGTATCTGTGATGGGGAGGAAGCCTGGAGACCAGCAGGTGCTTTAGGAGCTAATAGGCACTGCAGATCCAGGTTGTGTGTGTGTGTGTGTACACATGTGTGTTCGTGCATGTGCATGCACACTCATGCATGTGTGTGCATGTCTTAAGTACACACATTTTGTGCAGGTTTGTGTGCATGTGTTTGCAATCCTATGGAAACCAGGCGTCAGCCTCTTGGGTGTTATTCCTCAGTATGCATTTCCATCTTCTTCCTGGAGACAGAGTTTTCCACAGGTCTGGAACTTAGTGATTTCATTCATCATCAGACCATCAAGCCCCAGAGATCCATTTGTCTCTGTGTGCCCGGCACTGAAAATATAAGGTTACTGTACTGGCTAGCTTTGTGTCAACTTGACACAGCTGTAGCTATCACAGAGAAAGGAGCTTCAGGTGAGGAAATGCCTCCATGAGATCCAACTCTAAGGCATTTTCTCAATTAGTGATCAAGGGGGAAAGGCCCCTTGTGGGTGGGACCATCTCTGGGCTGGTAGTCTTGGGTTCTATAAGAGAGCAGGCTGAGCAAGCCAGGGGAGGCAAGCCAGTAAAGAACATCCCTCCATAGCCTCTGCATCAGCTCCAGCTCCCTGACCTGCTTGAGTTCCAGTCCTGACTTCCTTGGTGATGAACAGCAACATGGAAGTGTAAGCTGAATAAACCCTTTCCTCCCCAACTTGCTTCTTGGTCATGATGTTTGTGCAGGAATAGAAACCCTGACTAAGACAGTTACCATGGCCAGCTTCTTTTTTTTTTTTTTTTTCACATGGGTTCTAAGGGTTGAACTTGGATCCTCATGTTTGAGCAGTAAGCATTCTACCAAATTAGCTATCTCCCTAACCCGTGTTCTTTCCTGTAACTTGAAGGTAAGATCCTACTGTATAACCCAGGATGGCCTCGAACTCTCAATCCTCCTTGCCTCAATCTCCTACATACAGGTTGTCATTGGGCCATTTAAAGAATGTTTTATGACACATACTCAACCATTCTGACTTTATCCAAGGTCCCATGACAGATGAATACCTGCATCTTTGCAAAAATCTGATTTCCTACTTAGCTTCACCAGCAGAATTCATAAATTTCCCTCAAATATTTAGTGACATGGTATGCAATAACATTTGTTCTCCTGATGCCATTCTGAGTAGCCATCGTTAGTCATCCCCTCCTGCCTCCTCCATCCACGTTTATAATCCCCAAGGCATATGCTTTTCAGCCACAGTTTGTTAAAAGCTTAGCCTCTGCCAAGGCCACCACTAAGTCACACAGCACCTCAAGGAGAAACAGCAGATGTAGCTGCCTCAAGACACTTAACTGTCACCTTCAAAAATGTTCATAAGATGGGTATGTAGAAAACTACACTGTCTGTCACAAGTACAGTCTTCCTTATATCTAGTGGTCCTGCATTGTCCCCCACCTGCACAGATGTCCACAGTAGCCCCTACTATCTCATAAACTCCCCCAGACTTCGGTAGATTGAATATTAAATGAGTCCATGAATAGACTGAGACTAGGATTTAGACTCACAGTAGATAACAGAATTCTCCACTACCTGAACCCTATATCTTACTTAGAACTCAACTCACCCCAGATTCCTAGAGCTGCCCCCACTTTAAAACTAAAGACCTATATTCCTAAAATCCCTTTGATTTGAGAAAAACTCAGACAGGTGTTGCCAGGAGTCCTCACCTTTATACTTATACCAATAACTTAGATTTTTTTGTAGGGGACACACAGTAAATTCAGAGAGAAAGCTACTACGGCCTAGCATCCACCTTTGTATGAAGGATGATGGAAATAGTCTGTAACCACCTTATGCCTCAGGCATTGGTCCAGATGTTGTGTGCATTACCTCAGGTAATTACAAATTGTCACAAAGCTCTGTGGAACATGCTTCTTCATTTTTACATTCAATAATTTATATTTTCATTTAGAGAATGCCCATGCTGTGTTTTAACGAATGCATAGGAGGATGTAAGTACCAGCAGGATCAGTAGCCCTAAGGAAGAAGTAACAAAGCTGCTATCCTGCTCCTCCTGTAGGCTGGACGCTACTCCTCCACTCACAGGAAGGGGGTATTATTGCCTTAGTTTCCAAAAACAGCATTGAGTCTTAGATGGGAAAATGACTTCCAGTGAAAATATTCAGGCAAGGTAGTCAGCTCACCTTTCTGCCTTTCTGCCTTTCCCCCATTCACGTGCATAGTTCAATACGCTCAAAGCAGTTCTTGACAAGCAAGGTGGATGACCGGCCCTAGTAAAATGATTCCTTCCTTGGTGAGGACTCGGGAAGTTTCCTTCCACAGAATACAGTGGGAACAGGAAGCAATCCTGATGGGCTGTACTGGTTATGGAGGAGGCAGGCTCTTGGCTGTGCCCTGAAGCAGCATCCAGGAACTGGCTGATCAGCAATCCTGAGGCCTGGTTTTGCTGCACCTCGGGGCATTTCACATCCAATTATCTCCTGGGATACAGGCAAGCCAAGGGAAATAAAGGAAGGGCTCACTCCTGGCAGAAGCCGCCGGGTTAGTGGTACTGTGGGTAAATGAAGTGGACTGGCACACCTCAGCATAGGATCGGAAGTCAGCTCTTTTCTGAAACCGTGTTCTGAGGTCTCACCATCTGGGGCTTGGGTCCAAAGAAGAATTAAAAGCATTATAAAGGACCCTCTCAGCTAGTTGGAATAATCCAACTGGTAGAAAGAAAAAAATTAGTCAAGCAATCATTAGGGATAATTTTTGCTTCTAAGGGGAGATTAAAACACCAAGCAGGGAAACAGAGGCAGGTCACTCAGACTTATAGACTAAGTCAGCAGGACAGAGCCTAAGAAGGAATAGTCTGTGATCGTGTGGTCTGAGCCTCCCCCTGACACTGTGGCATGGCAGGTGAGTCAAGAGAAGAGTGCCTAGTGTAGGCGCCAATGATCATTTCATCATGAAATCCATCTGATCTGTCAACAAATGTGAAGGGGAGTGGCAAGTGCTTCCTGCTCTTATCGCGATGTGACAATGGCTGTGCTTTCTCCCAAAGCATTCCTATTGACTGAGTAAAACCCACATTCTGCCCGTGACCTGAAAGTCTTCCCCAGCCACACCTATGTGCTATGTGTCCACAGAATGTACGCCTCTTGCTATTTGTGCCCTGGAGAGCCTCCCTCAAGTTCTAGAATACCACAAGCTCGTTCTAACTCAGGGCCTCTGCTCTAGCTCTCCCTCAGCCTGGAACACGCCACCCAACTCTTGCCATGGCTGACATTTGCTTATCATTTAGTTTGAGATCAAATATGTCATCCAAAGGCATACTCCGTGTTGAGGAAGTTGGGGTTATTGAATAGTCCAGGTGCAGTGTGACTTTCCCTAGGGACACATGAACAAATTTACTAATCCCAGATAGATAACTGACAATAGGCCAAAGAAATGATAATGGCAAGTCTAGCTTAGTGAACCATTAAGTTTATTGAGGTTACTTATGGGAGTATGGGTGAGGGTTCACCTACAGGAATATGTATGACTCAAAGGTAACTGTATCATAAAAAAGAAGCCCACATTGCATACTATTGACTCATAGAAGCCCCACCCCTAGTTTTCCCCATAGGATCTATAGCCAACTTGACTGGTTGGAGAATCTTCTCTCTTTAGCAAATATTATTGCTTATATACCTTTGGAGAAGGGCCTTGTGAATCCTCTAAGTTTCAGAAACTTCTTAAGACTTGTGAGATGTTTACTCCTTGGGCCTTGTAACATTTGCTACCTTGAGTCTTGAAGATATTCCCTCTGACTTTGAATGTGTCAGTTTGGAAGAAATCACTGTGCAGCATGGAGAGAGTTGGGCCTCTCGGGAAAAGGATGTCAGAAAGGGCTCCAAAATGTGGGTTGTGCTCAGTGAAATTATAGATGCAGATTGGGTGCTAGATGTGGTGTTATTGGACAGTTTGATACATCTTAACCGAGAGAAGAATGTAGCTGGCAGAAAGACAGTGGGCATGCCTGTCAACTGGGATTGAGCGATCGTTAGGCATTTTCTTTGTGCTCATAAACAATGCTCACATTTTTGTCTGTGTTTAGATGTGACTGAAGAAAGGCCTTGCAATTGTCCCTTCCCATCCTGACATTCAGAAGGGCTCTTTTCTCTGACTGGTTTCTGTGAAATTTTTTATGCTCAGCAGAAGAGCCCTGGAGCTCAGTTGTGAGTACCAGGCTAGCTTGCCAGTATCAAGGTCCACTTTTCTCCTCGTCAAATGTTACCTTTTCAAACAATCCTGCCCAAACCTCTCTATCTGGGTTGTTCTTTATCCCTGGTTACTGTCTCCCTGTGCACCCTGCTCGTGGTCTTCACAGCATACATCGCAAACGGCAATCACTTGTTCTGTGTGCATGGCATCTGCCTCTCTCCCCACAGTGAATGTGGTTCATGAAATAGCATCATTTGCATCTAATGTCATCATCATCTCTAGAACCTGGTATAGAACCTAGCCTCAAATGCCCACAGAGGAAGGAGGTGCATGCAGGAGAAACACATTCTCCCATGTTGCTGAGCAACTGCTTCCCTGCCTCCAGACCTCACTTCCTGAGGTTATGCAATAATCTAGGTTTTTTTGGTTTTTTTTCTCTCAAAAGACCTTTTCAAATCAGACTTTTGAGGATGTTGTGAATACCCAAGGCTCAGCTCTCCAGGGACAAGGACATCCTCAAACACATCTTTTGAGCAGAAATTAAGTGACTGCCTTGGGAAAGGAACACTGGGGGAGAGTGGGAAATAGTTCTACACTCAGAGGGGAATGCAAAAGTAGGGCTTCACACTTTAAGGAGAAAGAACAAGAAAAGGGAACCAGAGATTGATAATAGAGGAGTATAACGAGGTGGCAATTTTGGTTTCAAAAGAATGTGATTAGCTCCTAATGACTGCCACCATTCCCTGGTCAATCTACTGTAACTAGCCACTAATGTAAAAATAATGCCCCTGGCTCCTTCACTTTGAAGACTGAGATGAGTCTCCCTTTCATGCTTTTACCCCTCAGATTTGTTTTCTTGAAGAGATTATCTCTATTAGACTGCAGCTACCTAAGAAGGGAAACATATGGGTGATCAAAGTCTGCCAATTAGGAGCCATTACCACCTCTCTCTCGGGTGGCTCTATTAGGCACACCTTCTATATTTGTCAACACCATCACACACACACACACACACACACACACACACACACACACACACACACACTATCCCTGGTCTCCTTATGCCTTGCTAAGGGGAGATAGTGGTTCAGGGTCTGTAGTGGGTACCTGTGTATATTTCTCATGGGGAAAGAGCCCTTAATCACTATAATTGTTATGTTGAGCATAGGCTTGCCCTGGGATAGGTTTGGCTTGGCTTGTCCCCAAGGCCATGGCTTTAATGTTAAGCAGTGGTTAGGATGGACCTCCTTGGGCTTTGCAGTGTTGCCATACAGAGGGTTTATGCTTATTCTGTGGGGCCCCAGGAGGCAGGCCAAGGCAAAGCCCAGGGCCAGAGTAAGAAGAAATCTAGTCAGTGATGCTTCTCAAAAGACAGGCAGGAAACTGTGGCACAGAGAGTTGTCTATCACTGAGGGGGTCCCAGCAATTGGTACTGTTAATCACCTGATCAGGAAGCTGCCTGAAGGCCAGTGTTGGCAGGGCAATTCTCAAGGTCACCGATGGCTCTGCAACTCCAAGATCTTGCCGTCCACAGGCACAGAACTCACTGTGTTCATTTGTCATTTCGTTCATTCCAAACTTGTCATTCTAACAATATGAAGTACAGTCTCAGCAGTGGGCCCTGGAAACAGAATTAGAAATGAGATGTTTTGATCCTTTTCCTGAAGAAGCCCGTGGCCAAGCTGGAAGGCAGGCTTTTGGGTTATTGTGTGTAGAGTTCTTCGTGTGAAAATATCTAGAAGTGACTGACTCCATCTGAGGACACAAAGAGGAAGGGCAAGCAGAAAGACTACACAAAGAAGAAGAAGCTTGGACGGGGTCTTGAAGATACTTTGAGATTTTACAGAAGTAGGCAAGAACTTCAAGTAGAAAGAATATGTGAAAAGTCTCATGGATCTGAAGGCCTTTGTACACAGCAAGAAGTAAGGGTGAAAGTCTATTTGGGTTGAAGTCATAAAAAAGCCAGCTAATGAAACAATTTGGAATTTATCCTGAAGACAATGAAAAGAGGAATAATTGGGCTTGATCACGTTTTACAATGATCCCTCTGATTATAATGGAGGGTAAATAGAAGGAACAAAACCAATGTCAGGGCACTGAAGAGAAGACTCATGGAAAATTGTCTCTGCCATTTTCACAAGAAATCCCATGGGAGCTTTAATCATTGACTGTGTCCACAGTTTATCACAGACAGTGCCCTAGCTGATCTGGAACAACTCCTTGGCCTTAAGCGATTGAAACCACCCCGAAGCAATATTAACATGCAGCCATAAAGAGAACTTAACCTTAACTGTCACCGAAATTCTGACACATAGCACATACTAAACATATTTTCTCATTAGATCCACATGAAAATAGTCTGCCCCACCACCATGTTGGAATGAACAGTGAACTTTTATCACAGAGAATTGCAAACGGATAACCTACTGCCCCCAAATCAGCCCAAATATCATGAAAGACAATGTTGTCATTAAGACCCTGACACACAGAACTATACCTGGCAGGCTCACCGGTGGGAGTGGGGCTTCCTGGTCAGGAGACAGGATGGGCTTGGAAGCTGAGTTAGGCATGGGACCAAGAAGCATCTGTGAGCTAAAGATAGCCTAAGCCAAGGGATGAATGGTTACAGGGATGCTTGGTACCCAGAGGGCAATTTGCCTTGTTTCCCCTTTAAGAAACCTACCTAAGGGTGTGATAAACACAAAGAGTAGCATTCTGAGTCAATTGTAGCTGAAAAGATACCTTAGAGCTCAATTGGAGAGTGCAGCTTTGCACAGGAAGCCCAGGCAAAGGCCTTTCACCTGTGCCTTTCAGTGGCTACAGAAGGAATCAATGACAGACCCCAGTTCTACATATCCATCCACTGCATAGATGAAGCCCGTGATCATGCTAGGAAAATAAAGGTCAGCAAACCACAGACACAAGATAAGCCCATATTTACAAACACCTATGCTTATAAATATACATTTCCTGGAATACAGCCATGTCTGCATTTGCCTATGGCTGTGACTACTCTACAACCAGAGAGCTGGGTGTGATTATAGGCTCTGGCCAAATATGTTATATAGATTTTCACAGACCCATCTTGCAAGTTACCCTTGCTATTAGAAGACCCACCAAAGTTGGGACTTTGAAGTGCATATGGGACTTGAAGCAGGAAAGGTTCCACTGTGCACAAACACTACTTTTTCATACCCAGTGGCCCTGCCTATCTCTGAGACCATGATCTGCTGAATGACTGAACTTCTGGCTAATTTGTGAGGGCTAATTAGACCTAGTAAGGAATAGATGGGTACAGCTAATGCTGACTTGCAAATTCTGTGTCCCAAGTAATACAAGGAACATGGGCAGGACATTCGTCCTGTCCTCCTGTGGGGAAGGATAGAGACCCTCATCAAAATAGGGTTTGTCCTGCATACTGTTGTAGGCTTCATAAAGCTGTTTCCACTATCCATAAAGGCTCATTTATCTCGTCTGTGAGGGGACTGGCTACATATTCCCTTTGTTCTAGATCACTTGGCACTCAACTCCCTTAAACCATCCACAAGGGTGATCACCTGGCTGTCAGTAACATTACTGCACCCTCTTTAACTGATAGATGACTTCTGCCCCCTACCCCTCTTTAAGCTGTAAAGCTTTGTATCAAACTTCCTGATCAACAGCTCAGCTTAGATGTCTTAGAGGCATCTCAAAGTTGGGTGCCATTATCATTTTTACTCATCTCAACATATTAAAAAGACACAGTACCCACTGTGGAGCACTCTTTAAGCACATCATGTATCCAAACCTCAGGGCTAAATTCCCACCCAATCCATCATGCTTCTCCCACAGACTTCTCCATTTACTGAAGTAAATGACATTCCTCTGGTTCGTCAAACCATCGCCCTAGAGGCCAGCCTTCATTCTTCTTTCTTCCACAGTTCCTGTCTACAATTCATGTGTTAGTGCCCTGGACAAATCTACACATTCATGGTTCTCATGCATGCCCACATGATGGCTTCCTCTAGGAAGCATCTATGTTTTGTTACCTGAGGGTTTCCTCGAGACCAAAGACTATCCACGTTACCTACAAAGCATGGCAGAAATGAGGGTTTTCTAACAGTTATTCTCCAACAGTAATCAAAAGGAAAAGGAAATACTGGATAAGCATTTCATCTCCCTCCCAGTTCTTCCTCCCTTTCTGGAACAAGAGCCTTGAACATGAGATGTGCTTGTGAAATAAGCCTCAGTTTTGCTCCTCAGTGCTACAGTGGCATTCTGCCCTGTCAGCTTCATTCTCTTGATGGACTGCTTCCCCCGTTCTCCTAATCATACTCTTTGATTGCCTCCAAATCCAGCCACTTATACTCAAAGCCTTCTCTCTGCTTTTGCTTCAGAGGCAACCTAAATCAGAAACACTCAACTGAACCAAATAAGATTGCTTTTCTCATGACCACTACCACTACCTACTCTAACAGTCCAAATGCCATCATGACATATGATTACAGTAAATTCATAGCCAATCATCCTGCTTCTTCTGGCCTTCTGAGAGCCTGTGTTCCACACAAGAATATGATAGCATATGAGATGACCTCCTTGTTCAGAGCCCTCCAATGGTGTCCCATCACACTTCTAACAACATGATATATTAACCAGGAACTTCAATGCTGGGGGTTCATCTGGATTCTCATATCCTCTCTATGAGTTTCCAGCTTCCCATTCCTCCCTCACTTTCATCTGTGAACATGGTTGCTTACAGCCCTCTGTACCTGTTCCTTTCCCTAGAAAATACTTTCTGCTTTTTTCAATGAAACTGGCTTCTTTACCCTATCAAGAAATGAATTTGGATGTGAGTTTTTCACAGAAAACTTCCTAAACTGTAAGAAATTTCAATCTTTATTGCTATCCACTTACCCTGCTTTATTTCTTCATATCTTCATTATCTAATATTGGATTTGCTTTGTCCTCTGCTACATTGAATACTCTGGAGTTCTTGGCTACTATTATGCACTCTGATATCTAGAAAGGGATCTAAAACATATTAGGGGATCAATGTGTATCTGTTGAGCATATGAATGAATGAATGAATGGCTCCTTACTGGACTAGACTTTAAGCTCATGATAGCCACAGGATATAACAATATTTGAACCAATGAACAAAAATGGAAGGTACCATTACAGGATAAAAGCCCTTTATACTGAGTGTCTCACAGTAATACTTATTTCCTGTTGTTTCCTCATCAACACTTGAGAAGAGTTACCATCTCATAGCATTTCAGGCTATGCTAACCACTTTGTCTTTGCATTGTAGGCCTTACCAGAAGGACAGACAGCTTCGTGGGACACAGCCAAGGAAGATGAAAACCGCAATAAGAATCGATACGGAAACATCATATCTTGTAGGTTTCCTTCAGGGATGTTCTATTTGTTAGATTTTGGGAAACATGGGAGCAACAATGGCTCTTTTTTTCTAAGGATTTGATATAAAATAATCCTTATGTTTCCAGCTTTGGGTTAGTAAATTTTTACAATGATCTCAGGAAGGGATGGTAAATCTCAAATAAAGTCGGTAACAATCCTAAGGGAGGAGGGAAGGGGGAGAGGAATAGAGGGACTGCCACAAACCTGACTGTCCCTTACTGATAATACATCTAGCACTTCCAGATGATGGCATAGACAGCTTGCAAAGTAGCTGACAGTTTACAAGAGAGCAGAGTTACCCCCACCAAAGTATTGAGTCAATGATCTGATAAGAGTTGCCCACTTCAGCCTTCCTGTGATCTAGTGTAGCGCAGCCCAGGCCTTTTGACATCTAGCCCACTGAGTGAGGAGCATTCCTTAAGATCTCAGAGTACCCCAATTTGGGCAAAGAAAGGAGAAAGTGGAGAATCCTAAGAGACAAGTTATTTCTAGCACATTTCAAAGTTTTGTTTTAACTGTCTAGACATCACCATAGAAAAAAAAGCTGGGGAAAGAATAAGACACGGGCAGATTGTAAAGGAAGAAAGAGGCAGAAGTTTTCGCTTAGCTGTTTCCTGTGCTGATTTAGGAATGGGCTCTGAATAGTGGAACTAATCAGAAAACATTTATAATTTCTCTCTTGCTTGCAGACAGCAAGATTTTTTTTTTACAAGTGGAGTGGCAGAAAGAGATATTGAGATAGTCAGCAAACATGTATTGAGGCGTGATGTGTGAGCCTCTGCAGAATACTTCCTGTGCTGGGCACTGGGAAATGCTTTTGTTCTGGGACAGGTAGCTATTCACTGTGACTTGTTCCCCCCCCCCCCTCTGTTTCTGTGCATTATCCAATGTCCTTGTCAGGTTGTGAGCTCAGAGGGGGTCCCCTATCTAAAATAGGTTTCCAATGCCCTGTTCCTAGTGATATTGCACAAATGTGTAAAAATGCCTAGAGAATAAGGAAGAGAGCCTGACTCATTGAAGACAGAAAGACTCAGGCCAGGGGACAGAAGTCAAAAGAAGTCAAAATGTATTAGAGATATTTAAAAGATTGTGTGTGTGTGTGTGTGTGTGTGTGTGTGTGTGTGTGTGTGTGTGTGTATGGCCTCCTCCATCCTTGCCTGGGCCATCAACAACTGTCCCCTGGATCATGCTTAGCCTCTTCCCGTCCCCTCCATATCCAAGTGGCCCAAACTTTCTACCTATCTGATCCATGGCAGGACCCATGAAGATCTTCACAACATGACTTAGATAATGCCATCTTCCTATTAAAAGCTCGTCAGATGTTTCCTTTCGCTCTTGAGTTCTCCTCCTTGCAAGGCCTTTTCCAGACCCATTCACTTGGACTCAGTCCATCACAGGCTCCTTGCTAAGCCACACTGGCTGTTGCATAACTCATGAGGTTCCCATGTCTTTCTACACTTCAAGGTCACCTTGACATAGTCCATTTTCTCTATCAGAGTACCCTTCCCTTCTCTTTGACTTGCAAATATCACTTCTTCTCTGACTCTCAGCTAAAGTCACTCTCTAGGGGAATTTCTCTGACCCTAATCATGTAGACAAGCCCCCATTTTTCAGCCCCAGAGCTCGGTGTCTTCTGTTCACCTTGGCCATTGTCATCCTTGTACCTTGAGAGGCATTCATCTGAGCCTGCCTACTTGCCTCCTAGATCTGCTTCACAGCAGCAGAACCACAGCCATCTTGCATTTTTATTTCCCCAAATATTCTATATGACAGAGTCTAAAAATAAGAATTGAATATAGGACCATCCTATAGGTCATGAGCGTTGGGTTGTTCTGTGCTATATCCCCAAACTGATAGTGAACACCTTGGAAAGACAACTGAATGAGGCTGGATGGAGCCAGCAGTGGGATGATAAGTCCCAAGACAGAAGACCAGAGGGAATGCAGGACCTAGGAAGGAGAGAGGGACACACTATTCCTGCTGAAGGCCCCAGTTGAGAGTCAAGAATGCAGAAAGTGGCATGACTGGAGTTGAACTCCATTGCTGGGGTGACTTCCCAGGACCTATATCCATATCACTTGCTGTATAGAAGCATCAATGGCAGAATGGGTACCAGAGGCAGAATCATGATAACAGGAATCAGGTGTCCAGGGCCACTACTCTAGGAAGCTGCAATCTAGCTGTGGATGCTCTATGTGAGATATTTAAAAGATTGTGTGTGTGTGTGTGTGTGTGTGTGTGTGTGTGTGTGTGTGTGTCTCCTTTTTGAAGTATGTGCTCCACATACCTCATAGTTCTGCCCTGCCCTGTTCATATCTCTTTGACTAAAGGTCTTATCCAAAGGCGGGGAAGGATGCTATGCCCAAGCTCAGGACAGACAGCAAATATGAAGAATGCACGTGCCTGGGAGAAACCTCAGCCCTGAAACTCCCAGTTCCTCATCAGCCCATAGAAGGCTTCTTCCACATCTCTTTTTAGATTTCCATAAAGATCACACTGCAGTTGTTCACAGAAGCAGTGAGCTTTACAACAGCTTTCTGGGATGCCTTTCCCCCTACCCCCAGACTTCCAGTGGGACCCTTTCCTTCTACAGACATATTTTTGTTTAAGAATTCTTGTCTTATACCCACCCATAGAGAAAAAAATAGAGATGGAGAAAATTTAGAAGCCTTAGTAGTATCCCCTTGGTGATTTAAAATGAAACCTAATCTATTTTCTAATTGAGGTTCAATAGCTGTAGCACATCAGGTCTAGTATAGGTCTGTACTGAACCCAGCAGAGTCAGTCAAGATAACCTGTGGATCTAAAGAGCAACACAAGACATGAAGGGGAACCCCAGGGTGGGGATGAATGCATCCTGAGTTTTAATGGAACAAACAGGTTAAAGAAAAACAGCCCAGGGGCCTGGAAATTGCCCCTGCCCTTATATCTGTCCCTCTCAAAGACCATGCCTGCCCAGCCTTGATAAACAGAAATATTCTTGGCACAAGAAGAAAACCAGCTGTGATTATCATCTTAAGATACCTAGGTCCCCAAAAGGCCAGAGTGGAGGTCCAAGGCCCAGGCCACAGGAGCACAGAAAAGATCAAAAGGAGAAAGGAGGAGGGCAGGGGCTGCCATCAAACAACAGTGAAAGAGAAACCTTGTTAAAAAGCTCTTTCTTCCCAATGACCCTATTTAGAATGTAGTAATGGAGACTGGCCTTCCCAGGGAGTAGAAATGGAAAGGAAGTAAACAGGGGGAATGACTGAGGGAAATGAGAACAAAGAGCCCTTTGCTTTCAGGTAGCTCCAGGGCAGAGACCATAAGCAAGAAGAAATTTCAATAGCAAAGCATCCCTCTCTCACTCCAGCCCTATGTGGACTGGCAGGAAGGAAATGACTACAGAAAAGGAAGGTGCGAATTCCATAAAATGGTACGGTCCTCAGGATCCCAGCAGGAATTATATGGGGCCCCCAGATAACATCCTTTAAAGACAAGTAATGACAAGAAAAATCTTGTCATTACTTCTAGGAACAGAGACACTAGAAAGCACCAAGGAGGGAGAAATCACCAGGACCTGGAGACAGAGGCTACCTGAGCACAAGGATGTCCTCTGGTGGCAACTCCAACAAAGGCAGCTGAGGAATGAATTCCCTGACCCTGCTCTCTTGCCTCCACCTACTCTGTGCCTTTCCATCAGCTAGCTGAACCCAGCTTGATGCCAGAGAGAGGTCACCGGCCAGCCCAGTAGCTTTCAAGCTTGGTCAGGAGTAGCTCACTTTGAAGCTCATTGGAATCGCTAATAATCAGGTACCCCCCTGGACCTCCAGCATCAAAGGGCATGGGGACGACACCCAACAGTTTTATTTAAGCTCTCTAGTGATACTTTGAGAATCTCTTATGGTCCTCAGAGACCAGCCTCCTAGACCATAGAGCCAGGCAAAGACGATAAAGCAGGAATGCTCACACTCATTTGCTGAGGCTTTTCCTTAAGCCTTAGGGGAAATCTTAGAAAAGTTGCTGGGGTTCTGGTGTATCGGAGTCTTGGACAGGAGGTCAATAAGAGAAACAAGTTGTAGTCTGTTAACTTCTTGTGACCTGTAGCAAGTCCCCTCTATTTCTCTGACCTGTTTCTCACCTATGAGGTTGGATTCCAAGGCAGCAAACCCATATTAAAAATGAATGGAAATGAAATATAAATCTGACATGGACTTTTAATGTAGAGCAGGCTAGCCTCTGAGTTTGCAGGACAGGACATATGTACCAAAGATCGTGATACCTAAGGTCACACAGCTACACAATGAGTCTATAGGGCTGCCATGACCCGAGCTCTGATATATCACCTGCCAGGATGCTACATGCTTCTTTCCTAGGGATCTCCCCTTCATGAAACCACGTCTTTGCTTTCCAGGAGTGTAGGTTGCCAAGGGACTAACTTCATAACAGATAATCTCCATAGAATGGTGTTCCCTTCCTGAGATGCAGAAAGGTCACAATATGCAGAGAAGACTCCACTTCCAAGAAGAACTCAGGCTCAGAACATGCTGGGAGGCCCTCTCATACAACAGGATTCCCTAAGGCTTCCTGGAAAAAAAAGCTAGGATGATGTAATGGTCCCCTGGGTCATTGCTCCTGACTCTCGGGTTCTACTCTGCTTTGTCCTTTCTGAGGGTGGCCCTTGGTGGGTCCTACCAGCTTTTCCTAGTACAGAAGTCACTGGTATCCTGCCATATCCCCCAGATTTCCCTGTTGTCCATGCCCCCAATTCTACTGTCAGCATCTATGTCTTTCTCTGAGGATGTATGCTGGCCACTGGACATTCACTCTCTGTAGGAAAGATCACAGTGCTGGGGAATTAAATGTCCTCAGGAGTTGCCTTCAGCTGATAGCTGGTGCAAGTGGATGTCTAAGAATCCCAGCTTCCCCTCTCTGACGTTCACATTTCCTGTCTCCTCACAGAGCTCTGCAACAGGGACCAGGGGGACTTAATCCTGTTTGTCCAGTTCTGGATGATACTCTCTTGCCAGGTTCCTTTCTTCCTGGTAATTGCCTGGAAATGCCCTCCCAAATCACTAATTTATTTCAACTCTTCCACTCTGGTTCTGCTTCCTCAGTTCCTCCAGAAAGGCCTCCTGGTAGGGCACTGCCTGGTAATGTGCGAAGGATGCCAAGAGATGCAATGGGAGCGACACTGTCCTCTGTCCTCTCTGGGTACTCTTCCTTTCTGTACTTCTCCTTCCCCAGGGCTCTGCAGTGGGAGCTGCCCAACTTTAGCTAGCATCTAGCGTGGATCTGTCAAGTCCGAGAGATTCACAGAATGTATGTGTGTCCTCCTTGTGTGGTGCCCAAGCTATACCTTCTGTGTCTCAATAAGGGTAATTCAATCAAGATTGAATGTTTAGACCTTTAGCTTCGATGAGGTACCCAGGCAGTCCCTGTGGAATTACCTGCCTCCTCCCTACCCACTCGCGCAAGATGATAGCATTAACATTTCCAATACTTCTAGGAAATGGTTTTTCAGCTCCACAATTCATTGTAATGAGTCAAATCTCTTTTCTCTGAAAAATTGCACCTGTGGTTTTTTTATACCCTTTGCAGTGCCCAGAAGACAGGAGGAAAGATTATAAAGTATGCAAATGATATTCTCTCCCAGCCCCACCTCTCTGAAGTGATTCTCTCTTGAAACGGTTGTGACTTGTAATGAGTGATTTATTGAGTTCTGTCTGATGACAGAGAAAGGGAGAGGAAGCTGGGGGCTTTTTTCAGTTAGAATTGTGCAAAGGAGCAAACTGAACCCTCTCCTCTGTAGTAGGTGTGAAATGACAAGCTGTGGACAGGGGACCAGTGTTGGGGACTGAGATGTTGGTGGGAAACAAGGAAAGTAGGTCTTGGGAGTCAGTTAAGTTCACCACTACATGAAGAACCTGTCAACCTTATACTGTGTCTGAAGTACAGAACTCATGAAGCATTGAGTTTCTTATCCATGAAGTAAGGTGCGCCATATATATCTGAGTTGCTTTCTTTTTATCAAATGCCACAGTGTCCATGCAGTTTCCAGAATAATTCATGGAACACCTTCCGCTCTGCATATAGTTAAGTCCCTATCCCTTAACATCTGCCACTGAGGGTCTTTGGTCCACTTCCAGAAAGGTCTCCTGGTCTTTCACAAGAGAGAGTGATTGATGACAAGCTTGTCCTGAATAACCAAACATTGAGATTTTCATGCTAAAAACAGGGCATGCACCATCATCATGTGAAGAAATTGCTAAGACATATACCATGCTCAGCCTCACTTGCAGTTTCTGATTCAGAAAATATGGAGCAGGGTTCAATGATCTGTCTGTCTAGGGATCACACTTGGAGATCCATTGGTCTATAATAATAATAATAATAATAATAATAATAATAATAATAATAATAATAATAAAGCCAATTTTATATATTTGTGTTGATTCTTATAGAATATCAGATGTTATACTTGTTTTCATTTCATCTCTGCTACAAGTCTGCAGGAAAATATGGTTTTGAGGTTATAGTTGAATAAATCAAGGTTCAAGGAATGTTATGACCTAAGCCAAGTGATATGACAACATAGTGAAAGAGTAGGGGAGTCTCAGGTTTGCTTTCACAACTCAGCCAATCCTTTAGCTCTCTTCTGATAAAGCCAAGAACTGTCTTTCAGTCTTGGGATAGGACAGGCTGAGACTGTTGGTATGATGAGGGTCCAGCCAGGAGGAGAGGAAGAATTCGATCCTGATGCACTGCCTTAGATGAGTGTATACCTTAGCACATGTAAAGGCTCTGTGACAAGAACAAACAACTGAAGGGTCCAGGTTATCAGGGCAGTGTGTGGAGAGGAGAAAATGACATGACAGTAGGTTCCCAGGCAAACAGAGCATGCCTGGCTTTGTGGGGTGTGATAAGAGTCTCTGTTAGTGATGTACTTTAGCTGATTCATGTCAGTGAACAAAAGTAAACATAATTTCAACATAATTTTAGTATATCTGTAGTTTGAAATTGGTGATAGTGGGAATATTTACACCCTAGAAATCAGTAGGTATGCTATATCACAACTCTTTCTTCCCTTGGAGAGTTTATAAAACATCTGTCAACATCCCATTGGTCCACATTCTAAAACAATAAAGAAACAGATAGATTGAAGGCAGAGGGTGATATCCTCCCACCCCTGCAGCTGTATTCATGGGATATCTCCAAGTCCTTCATGTCCCCTGTACCATCTACCAATGCTTATTTCTTTCCTACTCCTCATCTCCTTGGAGACCCTGGGGGATCTGGGCTCTTGCAACTCCATCTCCCCTCACAGTTGGGGAGCTTCTTCTCCTCCACATGACTCTTCATAACTCTTCCCTTTGTCTCGACTCTCAAACACTGCATGCTAAATTAGCTGTTTTTCAAGCTTGCAAAATGTAGATAGAGCATAATGAACATTCTGGGCTGCTTGTAAATTACCTCGTATAAGCTCCTTCCCATCGTTGGCTGCCCCATCTTTCTCTATGTGCATGTGAGTAAACAGAATTTTTTATCTTTCTAATTACATAAAGTTAGAAGAAGAAAGGGACACAGAATAATATTAGCATTTCCCAGAACAGATAAATAAACCATGAGTCCACTGCCACTCTTTGCATCGCCTTTCTGGTAGACGTGGGTCTGAATTACGTCCTCTAAGGAACTCAGACATCACTCTTGTCCTCTACAGATAAACAGATTCATCTTTGGGCAGATGGACAGATGGGGAAGCATCAGCTTTCTAGATTGTCTCTACTGTCACCCCACCATGTACCTCATATGCAGTCCCAAACCTCCATTAATTGAGTCCCTGCTGTATGCCCAGCACTATCCTTTATTTCTTTAGGAGCAATTTTTAGCTCTATAGATAGTCAGTGTGGCAGGTACAGAATTGTGTACCATTTACATACTGTTTGCCCTTTCATCAACACTTCACACTAGTGCAAAACGTTGGTTGCAGTTGATAGACCAACATTGGCCCATTCTTATTAGTTCAAGTTCATAATTTATACTAGAGCTTGCTTTGTGTGTTGTTCAGTTCCAGAAAAATGCATATATTCTAATTATAGTATTTTATAAAATAATTTCCTTTCCCTAAACATCCCCTTTGCTCAACTTATTTAAACTTCCTTCCTCCTCTTCTCAGCTTCCACCAATGACTGAGGTTTTTATAGACTCCATGGTTTTGTTTTGTTTTGTTTTGTTTTTCCTTTTTTGGAGTATTATATAGTTAGAACCATATGTAAAATCAACATTCAATGTAGCCTTTCCAGTTTGGCTTCTATCACTTAACAATATGGGTTTAAGTCTCTTCCATGTCTTTTCTAACATGCGAGTTCACTTCTTTTTATCACTGTATAATGTTCCAGCATGTAGCTATGGCACCCTTTATTTATCCAGTTCCCTTCTGAGGATATGTTTGTTTGTTTCCATGCTTTTACAATCATGACTTAATCTGCTGTAAACATTTCTGTAGAGCTGTTAATGTAGACATAAGATTGCAGTACATTGTGTAAATACCAAAACATACAATTAGTGGATCCCGTAGTGAATGGATTCTTAATCTTGTATGAAAAGGTCCTACTGTGTGTTTTCATCAGCAATGAATGGGGGAGCATTCCTGATCCAAGCATTGGCAAGTACTTGGTGGCATTGTGGTCTTTTGCCACTGTTACATAGATAATATTTCACTGTTTAAATTGGCAATTCCCATAGATCCTTGGGTCTTGGTGATTTAATGTGTCACTCTGCTCTAACCTGGCTTTCTTCTCTGTCTCCTCTGTTACTGTTCCCCTTCATAATCAGTGATCCCAGAACAAAAGACTCTTCACAACCCAACCCCCATTGAGCCTACTGCAATGCCTTGGCTCTTTTGGGATCCCCTCTTTCATAGTTTCCTCTAAGAGAAAGACTTCCTTGATGCCCACGGATCAAACCTTCCTTACTTTTAATTCCTCAGTCACATTTCAGTACATGGGGCTCTCTATTTCTTGCTTTCTATAACTTGATGTCCCACTTCTATGCATGATTTACTTCCTTGAACAAATTGCCCCAAATACTTAAGGATGAAGCTCACTTGCTGTAACTCTTTCTTAGTTCCTTCAACTAGGGTGGCATATAGAAGGAACTCAACAAATATGTTCTTAATAAATGTAAATGTTGGTAGATACCCTGATGGTTGGAGACACATTTAATCTTTAAGGATATCTGACTAAAAATAGTTTCTTTCTTTTGCTTTGTGTCTAATGATTTTATGCATTAAAAAAAAATTCCCTTTCAACATTTTAAACCAGAATCTCTGTTCCCACTGTTATGGTTTCCAGGCAATCATAATTCAGTAAGTAAGGAGATTTTGATCTGCCTCCTTAGCATAGCAGGCAATTCATCAGTCTTATAAATAAAACAGATTTCAAACCACTAAGTCATTAATAAGAACATTGAATGGAAACAGAATACACATTTCCCTTGTCTGCGGCTTTCAGATTCTATAACTGCTGGTAATAGGGCTTAATAGCCTGGGTCAGAATCAGGTCTCAATCCTACTGAATGGCCATCCCCAGGAAGTCCCCCTCTCTTTGGTCCTGAGGGTTTGGGGCTGGGGAGCACTCATTTGCACAGACTCCAGCAGTAGTTACCTCTGAGATACTTGGAATTCCCCAGGACAGTACATCATGTTGGTAGAACAGAGTGGACCTTAGAGAGTAGCTATATAATCAGTTGAAGTGCTTAACCTCTGTTAGCCTTTCTTCCTTCCTGTAAAGTCAGAATCATAATAGCACATCACTGTGACCATAGTAAAATGAAGAACTGTTTGAGGGCTGAGTGAATAGGTAATGTATCTCACACTGAGAACATCTAAGGATTTCAGGAAAGTTTTAAGTTCAAACTCTCCTCACCCCAGACCCCACACTTCCATCTCCTGCCTATTCAGAGTTGTCTTCTACTTACTCCTCCTTCTAGTGACTCCCACTGAAATTTTTCCTCCTTGGAGAACAGAAAAAGGGTATCCAAGCATGGTAACTGCTGCCTGTTGATGCTCATAACTGATTCTGAGCTAATAGATATGAATAGAGTCTTATGCCAGTCCATGACCCGGTTTGTTCATAGCTGGACCAATTCATGGCCTTTCAGGAGGTGTCACATTGCAAGGAGCCAGTCTGTGCAAAATGACTTCTTTGCAACCAGGGATTCTCCTCTTTGTGTCTACCTCCTGCCCAAGAGGTCCATGGTATCTCTAGTCATAGCAAGTTGTCCCAACTCTACACTTCTGAAAATGTCATCCCATGTTTCCGTTCATCTGACCTTGCAAGGGTAGGGACCCCTTGTTGCTTTTATAAATATTCTCACTTCTTAAAAGTTTTTTTCCCTCGCTCAGCCAACAACTTCTGCAGTTATCCCTGACTGTGAATACTCAAAAGGTTTGTAGCTCCTAGTTGGAGTGCTTTGAATAGGAGCATGTGAACTCAGAGTTAACAGGCCCCCAACTTTTTTATAGTCCCTTATGCAGTGGTCATATGGCCAGTTTTCATGCACCTCCATTTGCTCATTTGTAACAAGAACTAAGGGCACCATTCTGCCTCTTTCCTGAGGTCACTGAGAGCACTCAGTGATGTCATTCACTTGTACACTCACCAGTACTCAATGAGTGCCTCTTGTGTGCTAATCGCCTTTAGGGGTTCAAGGGCTGGAACAAGGAACAAGGTAGTTAAAGCACCTATCTCAAGACTCTGGAGCAAATGCGTTTGTAAACTGAGGAGTAGTGTAAATGTCCAAAAGGAAAGGCTAGTTGTCCTCATTAACCCCAGGAGGACTTAGAATGTCCACACCTCTCTATTCCACTCACTGTGATCCCCATATCTGCCCTGCAGTACGATGGAATTGTTGGGGGTGGGCTATGCCATAGCAGATTCACAATGATCCAGGCAGCAGACTAAGCATCCTTCCTTCCCAGCAGACCAAATCGAGATATTCCTTAGCACGTGTATATTAGCCTGTCAGAATTGACTTTAATTAATTGCAAAGAATTAGCCAGCCTTTTCTGATGGACCATTTAAAATGATTTTAACTTGGTGTTATTTGAAGCCAGCATGCTATTGACTAAAGCCAGTACATCTTGTTTACGTCTAGATTGTGTTTGAAAAGGCATCTTCGGCAACATGATTTTTAGTTACTGATGGCCTCTTTTCTAATGATTCAATCCTCAGTTTAATGATGGCATTGATAACAATATGTTACCAACAACCTGTCTGTACCAGTGCTCCAAGGGACAAACATAAAGTAGTTTGTGTCCACGGTAAACAGGTAAACTTACTGTTTTTTAAAAAAAAGCATGTAAATGGAGCATATTTATTCTGACTCCAAGACTTTATGTGCAGGGTGTACTTAGGTCACCCACTCTTGTTTTGTCCCATGGAGCAGGCATTTCCATTCCCAAATTAATGATGAAATCACTAAGACATAGGAAGCAGGAGACACACCTGCTCAGATGATGATGAGAACATAATCAAAATAGGAAGTAGAAAAGGGGTCCTTTTTCCAGACCTGTTACCTCTCAGCACCTCTACTTCCTGATCTGTAGTTAGCATAACTGTGAGAAATGGCATGGTACCTGGTATGCAGCAACTCACAGGAGGCAACTCTAAAGGAGAAAAATATTGACTCCTTACCCCATAGTTTCTCATCTACCACTGCCTGCTTTTTGTCCTCTCTACAGATGACCACTCTCGAGTAAGGCTGTTGGTGCTGGATGGAGACCCTCACTCAGACTACATCAATGCCAACTACATTGACGTGAGTATCTTGATGGAGCTAGGCAGCTATGACAAGAGTTGACTGTCCAGAGCTCAAGATCTAACTTATAGGCTGTCTTTAACTTGCCCACTAGAAGGTAGTCAAAACATGTCCAAAGGGGTGTATTTATCCCATATATTAATTTGTATGTGTCTGTCTGCGAAGTCATTCGTTTGAAGGTACAACCATGGATGCAACAAAATGTTCGAAGTTCTCATCATATGCTAGATATTACCAGGCCCATAAATCTAAAATTGTCAAGGTCTCTACCCTCAAAAATACCAGGAGGGATAAGCTAGGCACATCTGTGGTAAACTAGGGTAAACTAGAATGTGATGATTGGTATAGGTTCAGATAAAATACTGTCAGGATTCAGAGATGGGAAAGTATCACATCTTCCATCAGGAATGCAGACAATGATGTGAGTCAAAGCTTCAACTGTAAATAAACCTCAAAATGAAAGTGAGGGATGATGGTCCTCACTTAGAGAACTGCTCTTGCCAAAAGGAAGGCACCTGGAAGGAAAGAAACACCATCTCTGTCTGAGGGTGATGCACACGAAACACTGGGAACACTGGAAAATGAGGTTGGCACGCGATCCTTGCTTAGGAGGTTGAACTCTGAAAGCAAGAGAAGCTGCTTTTCAAGGAAATGCTTGAAGGTGTTGGCACATGGGGGATCCCATTCATTACTGAGCTTTATAATTTATCTGCTACACTGGAGAAAAGATAGATCAGAGAGAGGAGAGCCTGGAACTAACAACCAAGTAAGAGAGAGGCTGTCCCCACATTCCAGACACCACTGAGAAAGAGACTCAGATCAAACAGGAAGTTTGAGAAGTGTGTGCACAGAAGTGAAGGAGTCTACAAAAGAACAATGGCCGCTCTCACCAGGTAGACATCCCAGCGTAACTGATCCAAGCTGACATCTCCAGGTCTCAGCTCAGAGCCCAGAGACCTTGAAGAATGACTAAAGAGATTCCCACTGATCCCCCCAGTCTCTAAAATATATTTATAGACCAGCTAGGAAGTATAGTCACATGTCCTATGAATAGCCTCAGCCAGATGGTTTATTAGTTCAACAAGTATTTCATCAGCCTTGAACCTGACACTCCCCCACTTATACAGAGTGAACACTCAGCCAGCAGATGCCAATCCAGTCTAGATTGGTTCACTTCCTTCCTCTTCTCCTCTATCTTGATTATGGCTTGGTAGATGTGACTGACCTAAGGGTGACCAACCACATAGATAGAGTCAAGCATGCCTGAGTTGCTGAAGCTTCCTGGCCTTCATTATGTGAATGGAAACACCCAGCAAAATCACATTCCTAAAGGTACTGTCAGTCCAAGGTCATCTGTCTGTTCATCCCCTCGACATTCTCCACTCTCTTTTGCTTTGCAGATAGTGATTGTGCACTTGTGAGCAGGGGCATATTGTTTAGGGAAGGAGGACCGCTTTCTCAGTAAGAGGGACTGATAAGACACCCAGGGATGACTAGAAGGGAGAAGCCAGGAAGACTCTGTTCTATTCCTTCATGACCACATTCCAACTACACCTCCAGCTTCCATCAGTTTGAGTTCCAGCTCCTTCCAGGCAGCCTCAGATCCTGGACTCTTTTGATTACTGTCTTCCATTGCTCCTCTAGGGGTTTCTGGGACTGTTTTTCTTAAGGTTCACCCATGGTTCCTCTCTGCCATCATACTCCCCTAGAACCAGTAAAACCAATTCTCTATGTTGTATTTCCTCTGTCCAAAATGCCCACAACACTTTTCTCTTCCCTACTGGGTCCTGCCTAACAAAGGACCTACTGTGTGATCAAGATCTTGGGCTAGAGCTTCAGCAGAGATAAAAAAGAATAGTCTTTGTCTCTGTCACCCTTCAGTTGACTCTACACGGAGGAATTCAGTTGTGAGCAGCTTGTCTCCAGCAAGAATGTGTTGCTCCAAGCATTTACTGACCAGGCTATTAGCTTTCCTCTCTAATAATCATTTCACAAATATCAAGCCGAACTTTCACCATGTGCTAGAAATACTGATAAGGATTCCAGATACGGATTCTGTTTTGTAAGAGGGGTCAGATGAGTAAAGAGACTTTCCCAGAACAGACCTGTCTGACTGAAGCCTCAAGAGGGAGTCTGATGAAAAGTTTCTTGAAGGAGATGACTTCTCAGTCCTGCCTCAGAAAGTGACAGAGAATGAGCTCTGCAAGAAAGTGTTACAATAACCCAAGATTTAGTGATTGCTTCTCATATACCAGTATGTTACCCTAAGTAGTAATTCAACTACTGGATGACTCTAAGTATCTCTTGCCAGATGAAGAAGCTGGGTCTCTCATGGTAACATATCCAGAATCACAGCCAATGGTGGTAAGAAAGGAGAAGTTACAGTTTAAATCAGGAGTGCCAGGTTTTCTTCTAGTAATAATATCAGTGACAGTGGTGGTAGCCTATTAATTCCTGTGATATATGCTTTAAGTGAGCCAACTTACTAAGACTTCTTAGTAATACTTCACAGTGGTTCTTATCATTCACACTTAGCAGATGGGGAAACAGACGTAAAGAAATTGAAAAAAGAAAAAGTTTGTCCAATGTCATATAGCTGGACACAACCTGGTTATGAACCATAGCTGAGTGTCCCAACCCAGTGCTCAATCTTCTGGTTCTGCATCTACTCCTGACATCATTCCATAGCCTGCATTTAGTGGACCCTCAGTTAGCACATGTTGATACAGGTTAGACTGGTTCCTTTCTTTTCTTCCCCACCTTGAATGTGGTCAGATCGTATTACAATTCTAAGGCTATAGCACATGTCTCAGGTACCCCAGTTGCCATATCTATCTAGCATTTAATATCTAAATGGAAACTCCATAAACCTACTTTTTCTAGATACTTTCTCATCTACGGTACAGTGAATTGCTGACCACATGTAGAACAGAGAAATTTTCATGTCATATAGGCAACAAATGAAATTGCTTTAAATGCAAGTAATTCTACAATACCAGTCTTAATCAGGTCTGCAATTTCTGTCCTGTTATATCATTATGAAGTATTTTTGCCAGCCTTTAAAGACAGGAAACCAGGAATTGAAGTTAAGAGCCCTGCCCTAGGTCACACAGCTAGACTTTAATTCTCTGCACAGCAAGAACACAGCACAGCCCCCTCCCTCTCTTTATAAGAAATAGACTGTACAGACTGGCCAAATGTCTCTACCACATGCTGTCCTAATAGGCAGTGTCAGGCCCTGAGCTATGTCTCAGTGGTTAGCATCAAGGACTAATGAGACTATAGTCATGAATCCCATCCTTGTTGAGCCTGTTGAATACAGGCCTTTCTGATGACTAACTTTGTGACTATGAGTAAAGTATTTATTCACTCTGATAGCTGCATGATGCAATAAAAAAAATGCCAGCCTGCAAGTATGTGGTAACTACTATAAAGTACTTTACCAGGTTTCCAAGAGAAAATAAGCTGGCTCACATGTATCAATCAGGGAACATTTACTAAGAGCCAGAATAGTACCAAAGCAGATTAACCAGCTGGACTGTGTGGGGCATCTTGAGGCTAGAGATGGCAGAGATCTCAGGAGTTCTGTAGCTAGATAAGAGAGTGGCTATAAATGGGATAGATCTGTAAGGATACTGTAAGGATCAGGCTGTCTTGTTCTTGCCAAGGAGAAATCAACCCTTGCCGACATGGCAAAGAAGAAACCAAAAGGGTGTATGCCCCAGCCTCCAACTGGCCTCTAAGCTTTTGCTTACTCTCTTGGTTAGAAAATACCCTATAGAACCCAGAAGATATGGGAACCTACATTGCAATTAATATGGTCATTTGACTAAACTGCTTTGGCTCCCAGCAGGTTACATGTGTACACCTGCCCAGGAGCTATCTGGATTTGCAAATGAAAGACACACACACACACACACACACACACACACACACACACACACACATGCCAGTTAATTGATGATATGTCATGACTAGCTTAAAGGCTGGGCCCACTTAAACCTTCATCTGCTACCCCAGGCTCAATTACTTACTCGAATTCTTACATTATTGATTGGCTTTCTCTCCTGCAGATTTTATGTCCCATTCTTCTCCCCCTCCAATCCCAACCTGAGTCATGGTGATTCTCTCCTTCCTTTCTCCCAGCTCCTAGCCCTCAAAAGGTCCCACCTCAGTCCATTGGCCCAGCCATTAACTATTGGTTCTTTATTGGTTTATCAAAAGCCAACTGGAGACAAGGACCTTCAGCATTTGGAAACATTTATTCCTGATATTGGGGCCAGATTAGTTCATAGCATTGGAAACAATCTCCAACATGGTTACCTCCTGTGGCACAGAGCAGAGGATGGAAAGTAGAACAAGGGAAGTGTGGGGACAAAAAGGTATAGAACTCAAGTGCCCTCTTATGATGTTACCAATATGGGGCAGGAAAAGGAAAATCTCATTAACTGTGAGCCTACCTGAAATTCCAGTAGAATTATATTCCTGTGATCTCCTGGGGATGCCTGATAACCAACAGAGGTGAGGTGGGGGGCGGGAGGGTATGAACTATCTAGTCTTCGTTGCTTTACCCTGATCTTCACACCAGCTCAAAGACAAGAGCTGGCTATTTGAGCGAGAGTCCCTTTTCCACAATTGAATCTTGACAATTTATTAAAATGACTCTTTTTGGATAATGAGCTGGATGAGGCCAACCCTGACCGAGCCTCTGGAGGCTGTGCTATGCTGGCTGCTGTCTAAAACCAGCCCACTGGCTTGTTTGTTTGCATACCGGAAAATGTATTGGCCACTTGATTCTGTTATAAATTACCAGCCTGGAAATAAATATCATAGCTGGGTCCACAGTAAGTAACAGATGCCGGAGGAGTGCAGAGTGAGATAAATGTGTTTTGGATGCAAACCTCCTTCCGATTGTTCACAGACAGATGGAGGCAGGCCCAGTGCTGGTTTGCAGTCGCTCTGTGTGCTGTGTAGGTGGGACTTAAATGAACTGAAAGTTCTTTTAAGGTTAGGAAGTTTTCTGCACTCGTTCTTGGCAAATCCCCAGAGGAGACCCATTTGAGCAATACATTTCCTTTTATCTCCTTGGCTGAGGAATCTCGTGGTTTGAATTTTTCCCCTCTGGGGACTTTGTGGGTTTCTGGAGTCCAGAGAAAGTCGTTTTGCTTAGATGCAGCATGAGGACCGGCACGTGGCACACATGCTTTCAGTGGGGTTTAGCAGGGTTGGCAGCCAGGACAAACTTTTCAGTGCTTGAGAGCATAGCCTGGAGCAAGTCAGGTTGAGCCCTGCCCTGTACTGTTGAACAACCCTAAGATGGGAGGAGACAGACAAGGGTGTAAATGAATAAGCCATCTGGTGATTCATGTTTTGAAGAAAAGAAAGCCAAGCAGGCTAGAGAGATGGTTCCGCTGGTTAAGTGCTTGCCATGAGATCCTTAGGTTAATCCCTAGCATTCACAGAAAAGGCCATGCATGCTTGGCAACACTGCTAATAATCCCAGCACCAGGGGCGGGGGCGGGAGCGGAGGAATAGAGATGGACGGTTCCATGGAGATTCCTGGGCCAACCAAGTGAGCCATCTCCAGGTTCACTGAGAAGAGTGATTGATAAAAACCTCTGACATCAACCTCTGGCCTATGCACATTTTCACGCATGTCTGCATGTGCCTCCACACACTTGTACACACATACAAACACATGCATACACAAACAGGAAGCATGAAAAGCAAACTGGGAGTAGGGGAAAGAAGCAGAGATCAGATAAGTGCTGTCTCAGACAGTGAATGGAAGTAAAGCCAAAGCCCAAGCCCAAGAATTAGAGAGAAACACTTTATTACATGGGAACAGGCAAAGTGGCCAGGTGCTAAGTCTTCTAGTCAAATGTCCCTACTGCTTCTGAAGAGGAGCTATACGTCAGGTTAGGCAGACTGCTAAAGGCTCAAAGTGGGAATTCAGGAATGTCAAAAGGCCAAAACTGGAAGTTAACTAAACCATCACCACCTCAGGGAACAGCTTTCTGACTTCATGGCTGAGTCAGTTCCCATGGGTACTCTCCAGAGCCCCACACCTTCCCTCGGAAGTTCACATCCCAGTTTGTAGGTGTCTGTGAGCTGCTCCAAAGGAGGGCTCATGTCTGTCTGGTTCACTTGCGCTTCCAGCACTGTGTCTAGTAGAAAGTGTTCCTGTGATGCTTGCTGGTTGAATCTGAAATGAGTATGCAAACAAACAAAAGCAAAAGTAGCGAGCCTCAGCAGCTCAACCTCACAATTGATGTGTGAATTTCTTGCCCATTTTTTTTTTTTACCATTAACCTTCAAGTATATTTGATTCTTTCAAATGTTAGTCTCCTCCAAGGCCTTTGCCAATGCAAAAGCAGACTTAGGCATGCATTCGACTGACCAACCTTTGCAGAAAGCTGCACCCAGCTCTGAGTGGCATGTCTCATGACTGAGGAGAAGACGAATGCAAAAACTCTTAGTTCTGCTCATATCCCTGTATTTGCTGGTCATATATGAAGTCCAGTGGAGTCTCTCATGAGAAAGGAGCATCATGATGAAGGAGTTCCCTCTGTATCACAGAAGAGGTCATGTCTGAAGTCCTGGGTAGTGAGGCTAGAACACAGGATGTGTGCATTGAGAGAATAAATACAGAGAGACAGACGGAAAAAAAATTCAAGATGAGGATGAGATGTGTGGTTGGTGTAATGTGGAGCAATAAAAAATTATTGTGCAAGCAGAGTAGAGTCAGTATAGACTCAAAGACCCAACACCCTTGGGTGTATACTGAGAAGTCCACTATTGCTGAAAGCAGATGAGATTCAAAAATAAAAAAAAAATGGGTTCTTGGAGAACATGGAAAGTTGATGCTATGGCCCAGATAGGGGGATTGAAGGACTGTGAGAACACCTGATAACATAGCTTACAGAAGAGTGTAGACATAAGAAACCTCATCATTTTCTCTTTCCAAACCTACTCAAAGTGTTCAGAATCTAATTCTTCTATCTAGCCATCATAGCCCTGTCCATCTTGACTTGGAGTAACAGATATACCTTCCCATTGCTTTGTTCTTGGGAGAGGACTCAGTTTCTCCTAACAAGGTAGGACTCATCTGCCAAGAGATCTCTAAACGTTCAATATGCATTGTTAATCATCAAAGAGGTCTCAATAAATGTTTGCCAAATGAGAAATACAATTATAAAATCAAAAACACAATGTGAAATCTTAGAATTGTATCCAATACGTATTATAGGAACTGTTGCATATTAACTTTTTAAATATTTTAATATACTTTAAATCGTCTGATAGCCTTTTTATAACAATATCTGAGACCCAAAGAAATTAATTAAGTTAACCTAAATGACCCAGCCTTGGGACAGAGCCCAAAATTCAAATCTAGGCAACTGAGTTGCTCTATGGTACATATAACCCACACTCTGTGTCTTTCTGGTTAGTTTGTCATAGCTTGCTTATTTGCTATTTGCTCTGTGTCTGTATAAGCTCCTGGAGAATAGTTTCTATTTCTATAGAAGTCAGGTGTGTCAACTGAGTGTCCTCATTAAGTATGGGATTCCTTGCAGTAATCGTGGTGCATGGTTAATCTTACTATGTTGGGCTTTCTCATTGCTGTAACTAAGTATCTGAGTAAGGCAATTTAAGTGAGGAAGTATGTATTTTGGCTTACAGTTTCAGAGGTGTCAATCAGTCTGTCTTAACAAGAGGGTGTGGCAGAATACAACAGTTCACATCACAGCCAGGAAGCAGAGAGAGTACGTTATAGGAACAGAACAGGATAGAACAAGATGGAGTCCCCAAGATCTAGGCCTGGCCTCCTACTTCCCCCTTCTCCAAATAACATGATTACATTATAAATCTATCAGAAGTCACTCCATTCCTTGGTCCAGAGTCTTCATGATCTACTGAGACAGACTTACTTGGGGGAGGGGTTTCATTGATCCTCTAAGCATTTCTCCATCCAGTCAAGTTGACAGTGAAGATTAACTATTGTATAGAGAATTTATGGTCATAATGTTGGTCTTGGGACAGTGGTGGTAGGTACTCCAGATAAAGTATGAAGAGAAATTGGGAGAAACTTTCCAAATATTTACCAAATGGATGAAATAGTAAGACCTTCAAATGTGCAAGGGACCCATACACTAATTTTGGAATCATCACTTGGATCCAGCGCTTCAGAGCTACCACCAAAAACTCTAGGGCAATTCTGGTTTACTTCTTATGGAAGACTGGAGATACCTCAGCTTCTCTAATGTAATTTTACAATGTTTAAACTGAAGCAGCTATTCACCAAACTTTAGGGCTTACAATGTTCAGGGACAGTTAACCCTAAGTGTGAAGTATGTTTCAAGACTGTCAACAATTCATTCTATCTAAGACTGTCCCATAAAGTGCCTGCCATACGGTCATTGGGGTTGAGTTCAGACCCCTAGCATTCATGTAAAACCTGGGCGATTAGTGACCATCTATAAGCCTAGCACTGGGGCAGGGGAAGAAAGTTGATAGAAGATGCCTTAAGCTCACTGGACAGAGAACTGAATCCTGAAATCCAGGTTCAGTCAGAGACTCTGTCTCCAAAAATTAGGCTGGAGAGCTATTAAGGAAGTCACCCATTCCTTTTACCTTAATACGCATGTACACATATATTCACAATTCATTCAAATATGTACACACATATACATACATACACATGACATAAGCAATAAAATTTAACTGTGTCCCTATCCACCCATCCATCTAGTCACTAAATGCTAATCATGTTTAGTGATCAATACTAAACTTAAGCTTTTCTTCAATATAACACACTAGAGACACTGTTCCTCTATAACAAAGGAGGTCCTTCCCTCCATTTCACTCCCAAAGAAAAGACAGTGACATCTACAACCTCTTCTCTCGTGATTAGGATGTTATTAACCAGCAAGTTAGCTCCATGCCAGAGCACAGTAGGGCTTAGGGGAGCACTCTGAAATAGCTAGGGAAATCAGAAACCAGTCTTCAGATTAGTTCTTGGCTAACTGAGCTCACATGTTCACATGGTCCTCTCTGTACCCAGAACTTTTCTATCACCAGAGAGAAGCAATGTGAAAGCCTTCCTATTTCCTTTCTCTGATTGTTAACACTGTACAGTCAGAAAAAAAAAAAAAAAAAAAAAAAAAAAAAAACAAACTGGCCTTTTCAGTTTCCTACTCCAGGTGCCCTGGTAGGCCTAGCATTGGGATCTGTATATGATTGTGGCTCAGAAAAGACTTGGTGGTGGTTGCTGTGCACCATAAACCTGGAACACCTTCTCCCCTGTATTTTTGGGTTGCATACACATAAGGAATGCCTATGGCAAACCTGTATGGGCCCCTCATAGGTCATCACAATAACAGCCAATGTTGTCTCCATGCTCTACACACAGTCTTATATGGTCTTTAATACTCCTCTGAAGATGCTATCTTCATTTTGCCTATGAGAATGCCAGGTATTTAGGAAGAAATGAGTATTAATGTTGTGTTGTTTTCAATGGAAACCCTTCACTGTGTGTGTGTGTTTTTTTTTCCTATTATCCAGGGGTACCACCGACCCCGGCACTACATTGCAACCCAAGGTAAGTGTCTTGGAGTGACTCTTGAGTCACTCTTGATACCCTCAGGAATATCAAGGAAGAGGGATTTAAAAATAAAATCAAAGTAAGCCTTTTTATCCACTCGTTCTCTCTCTGTTTTCACCAAAGTCTTTCTACACTAGTGGCCTGGCTTCTCCTGAAGGAAGGGGGGGGAGATTTTGCAGATAGAGAAGCCAGTGAGACAGGGGCAACTTGGCCTCCAGAAGTTCTTGAGGAGCAAGGTCATGACAAGTCCAGCTTAGAATAGCAGCAGAAAGAGCTGTCACTATATTAGTAAGAGACAAGATACCATGCATGGGTGACCAGAAGATAAAAGTCTCAATAAATCACCGAAAGAGGTCCCCATCCATCTTGCGAATGCTTGTCTACAAAAGAGATACAGCCAGTTGCCCTAGAACACAGTGTGGCAGTATGCTATCAGAAGGCTTAAAATTGACGATGCCTTTTAAAGCCTCCATGGGAGAAGCTCTGCAGATAATTACACGTGTGGACCTTGACATATATAAAAAGCTTTCTTCACAATGTTATCGTGTCATCTGTAATAGGAAAAAGTGGGAAAATCTTAAATGCCCAATAATAAATAGGTTGGTTAAATAACATACCGTGTCTCTATGTTGTAGTAAACTCTGTAACTATGAAAAAATGCCATTTTTGAGGACATGAAAAAATACTTATGATAGACCTGGTACTTATTGCAGCAAATACATTTGTACACACAAAACACGGAAAAAAAATACTATTCAAATTTTCTTTCAAATGCATAAATTGCTTTTGTAATTTTAAAAATGATGAAGACCTAGAATCTTAAGAGTCATTTTCTAGGAAATTGCTTTAGACTGTCAGATCCTATCTTCCACTCTTTGCTTTTCAGTCCTTTCCCTTTTTTCTTTCTCTTTTGTTTTCTATGTTTTAATCCTTCCTTTCCTGGTCAAGCTTCAGATGAATGTCTCTAGCATTTGTCAAACTCAAAACGCTGCCCCCTCTTGCTTTTGGCAGCTCCACCCTCCCTACCCTAGCTCCCTTGCTAGCTCTCCTTGAGATCTTGCTGTCCCTTGAACACAATCTACACTATAGTCCAGATAAAGTGCTGAATCGGGAAAAAGTGAAACTGCTAGGTTGAACATGAGGGTGAGGATGAGGATGGAGAGGATGCTGCAGACAACGAGCATCTAAAAATGGGGCTTTTCTTATCTCTGCTGTGTTCTGGCCCCCAAAGACTCATCTCCAGCCTCTGTCTCAGCAACTTGGTATTCCACTAGGGCTCCTCTACACTCGTTCTTGCCCACCTCTATAGAACCTTGATTAAACAGCCAAGAGAGTTAACCTTTGAGCAGCCGCTTTGTATCTGCAGTCTCTAACCCTGTCCCCCTTTCTGTCACCAGGTCCAATGCAAGAGACGGTGAAGGACTTTTGGAGAATGATCTGGCAGGAAAACTCTGCCAGCATCGTCATGGTCACAAACCTTGTGGAAGTGGGCAGGGTAAGCCTCCCCTTCAGTCATGTGGACAGAGGGTGGTGGAGACAAATGTTGGGGCACTTTTGCAGTGTGCCACCAGCTTCCAAAGCATCAGCACACCCTTACAGCAGCCTACAGGGATGGGGGATGCCATTCCTCTTACTTCACATCTGAGCAGCATCCATTCCTTCAGCTCTCCCATCCCATCTCTATCCTCTCTCCGTTGACAATGTCACCTCATAGATTTTGAGGAAATGAAAGCTATCAGATGTGTACTCTCTTCCCAACCCGTTACAGACCTACAATCTTATTTGTATCAGCATCCATCTTCATATCCTTCCTTTCTATTATCAGGTCTAGCCAAGAGAAAGGGTTGTTTTGGTTGACACCCCTAAAGGCTGAATACTGGCCATTTCTTAGGACAAAGCCCAATATGACAAACACTAAGTACCTGCCTTTTGATAGGCCACCCCTGGGAAGGTGCTTTCTGAGAAGTCACTGCAAGCCTTTGTTTACCTACCGTCCTCATCCGTTAGCCCAACATTCTTTATCCATTAAAGAACCTAGTCTTGCCTAAAAGAAGAGAATGAGCTTGCACTAACAAAGACACCAGATGGACGGGGCAGGGAAGCAACCAGAAGTTCCTGAGAAGCAAGTGACATGTTCAGCTCTTAAGGGAGGTGGAAGGGACCTGTAACTAAGATGTGTCATTGAAGGGAAGGAGCCAGGCAGGACAGATCAAACGTATCAATATCACCATGTGCAACCCACCAAGGCTCAGAGATTTTCACATATTCCCTTTTCCCTTGAAAAATAATACTGTTCCTCACTGCTGAATTATTTCCTTCAGTGTATGAATATGCTCAAAAGGACAAAAACCACAGCACATGAGTCACAAAACAGAAACAAAAATCATCAAACTGACAACAGGATGCCAGGGGTTGGGAGGGCAGATTGATGGAGAGGAGGAGAAGAAGGGAGAGGAAGAGAGTAATCTGAATAAATTATATTTATTATGAAATTGTCAGAAAAAAACAACCCACAAAAATGATAAGACTATAAAATAAGTTAAAACCTTTTGAAAGCCAAACAAAGGTGCCTGCCCTGTTCCCACTTTTCTGCTGAAACTCAAGGACTTACATGATGCTCTGTGTCTCCACTGGGTTCTCCTCCACCCACCTCAACATAGCAGGTCTCTCTCTTCCCCCAGCCATGATGTTGCCAACATGGCTCCCTCCCTATTGACAAACCTGGCCTCCACATCCCTCTCTCCATCTGTCTTCTCCTCTCAACAGCCTGTTCTTCCTCCCCTGCCTATGAACCTTCACTGTTCTTGAGGGTTCAGGCCTCTGTCTCCTTCTGTTCTATCTAGATTCAGTCCTAAGTTGTCCTTAGCAAGAGCTTGGGAAAGAGGCTACTATTTCCAATTTTGCTTTTGTTCCTTTGATTAACTGTGGCCCGTGGGTCAGTGGGCAGGCTGCACAGTTGAAAGGTTGATGTACAAATATCTAGACTCAAAGGGCTCCCATAGTGTATATAAACTATATCACGAGTGGACAGGTAAGTTATGGGTAGTCTATTAGGATAAAGTGTGCTGGTCGCAGTGGTGGGGCAGAAGAAGCTCTCCATTCTGTCATACTGTATTGAAAGAGTGTAGATATCTCATGGGTCAGGGCTAAATGAGTCAGTATCCTTGAACATTCACCATCTGACCAATTGTCCAGTTTTACAGATAAAGCACAGATGGAAAAGGGTGGATACTTGAACCAATCATTATAGTCCTACTCTTGACTCTTATTTTAATACTTGAAACCCTGCTGATCAGACTGTCCCCCACTATTCAGACTTCCCCCACTATTCAGACTGTCCCCCACTGTTCAGACTGTCCCCTACTGTTCAGACTGTCCCCCACTGTTCAGACTGTCCCCCACTATTCAGACTGTCTCCCACTATTCAGACTGTCCCCCACTGTTCAGACTGTCCCCCACTATTCAGACTGTCCCCCACTGTTCAGACTGTCCCCCACTATTCAGACTGTCCCCCACTGTTCAGACTGTCTACCACTATTCAGACTGTCCCCCACTATTCAGACTGTCCCCCACTATTCAGACTGTCCCCCACTGTTCAGACTGTCCCCCACTGTTCAGACTGTCCCCCACTGTTTAGACTGTCCCCCACTTTTCAGACTGTCCCCCACTATTCAGACTGTCCCCCACTATTCAGACTGTCTACCACTATTCAGACTGTCCCCTCTGTTCAGACTGTCTCCCACTATTCAGACTGTCCCCCACTGTTCAGACTGTCTCCCACTATTCAGACTGTCCCCCACTATTCAGACTGTCCCCCACTGTTCAGACTGTCTCCCACTATTCAGACTGTCCCCCACTATTCAGACTGTCCCCCACTGTTCAGACTGTCCCCCACTGTTCAGACTGTCTCCCACTATTCAGACTGTCCCCCACTATTCAGACTGTCTACCACTATTCAGACTGTCCCCTCTGTTCAGACTGTCTCCCACTATTCAGACTGTCCCCCACTGTTCAGACTGTCTCCCACTATTCAGACTGTCCCCCACTATTCAGACTGTCTACCACTATTCAGACTGTCTACCACTATTCAGACTGTCTACCACTATTCAGACTGTCTACCACTATTCAGACTGTCCCCTCTGTTCAGACTGTCCCCCACTGTTCAGACTGTCTCCCACTATTCAGACTGTCCCCCACTTCCAGCTGCTCCAACTGTTCAGCTGCTTCCCCAAGGAATAAGCCTCAGGCTGCAACTCTAGTGAAGAACAGCAGCTGCCCAGAATTTGAGCATTCCAGTCTGGCACACAGCACATTCCACATTCTGAAATGAATTCTCCTGATGCTGGACTGTGAATGGAAACCAGGCAACTTGGGAGAAAGAGCAGTTTCATAATGGAACTCCTTCTAGTGGCCAACACACACACACACACACACACACACACACACACACACACACACACACCATTATATTTATGGCTCAGTAATCACACAAGGCAGTGTTCCTGGTTATGAGTCAGACAGTCTGGGTGTGTTCCTCACTCCATTCCTCGCCAGCTGTTGACTGTGAACAATTTTCTCGGCTTCCCCATGTTTAAATCCTCACCTGTAGAATGTGGGGCAACATATTTTCTAAGGTTGTGGTGACATATAATTAACACCATATACGAAAATAAGCCATGGAACATTTAATAGGCAATGCTAGACAAGGTAAGTATGAGCTCTCATTAGCTGTAGGAGTCTGAGGCTCTTTCTAGAAGGTACTTAGCTCCAAGGTCTCAGATCCCAGCAATGTCCATTTGCCTCCAAAGCCTGTTGTGTACTGAGTGTTCCCCTAAGTGGGTTCCCAGGGATGCTAGCCTACAGGATGAGGAGTGAGCAGAGGGTTCCATGGTTAAATACGCTTGGGAAATGCTGTGTCCTCTGCCCGGTTGAAGAGTCCTAAGATACTTATTAACAACATTAGTACTTTTGAAGAACTAAGTCATCTTTTACCAAAGCAGCTTGTTTATCTTTGTTGAAACAAGCATTTCCCAAACTCATTTGACCACAAAAAAACCTCTTTTTGTTTTGTTTTGTTCCTTGTTTTGTTTTGTTTTATTTTATTTTCATTTTTGTTTACCTAACACCTATTAGCACCCAGCGGAACACACTGTGGGAACTGCCACGCTAGGCCGTGCTGCATCCCCCGGAATGGTAATAATGCTTTTGTTATTTTAAGGGGGAAACTATGATTTCTTTTTCTCTCTGTGGAACTTAGAGCCAAACATGGGACTGGCTTGCTGTTAGCATAGACACCTACCGCTGGGGCAGAGAGTAGTGGTATATCTTCCCTTTGAGCTCAGGATTGTCTGTGTCTTCCCCAACTAAGAACCTTTCTCCTTCCAGCCCCCAGGGACCCTCTCCTAATCGCTTCTGCTTCTCCCTCCTTGCTGTTCCCCACCTGATTTCTCAACCTCACTCAGATGATAATGCTTAGCGGCTCCACGCTGACACAGCAGGAAATGAACAAGTCACCAGTCTCCAGTATTATTATTCATCTGCTAAGTGGAGATGATGAACCTCCCATCTTACCTAGTTCTTTCTGACGGCTTAGTGTAGCAAGGCAGCAGGAAACCACAAGGAGCTGTAAGAGAAGATAGTGCTGTTGTTATAATGGCCCCAATGACTCTGGCAGTGAGTTAGGCCCTGCACAATTTGCTGATCCCTGACCACTGAGTGCCCCATGGGCTGAAATGGGCCTCCAAAGTCACCCTTGGGTTTATTCGGATAGGAAAGCCAAAGGAGGTGGCTTCTCACCCTCCTCCCTATCCTCTCCCTGTCTATCACTCGGCCACAGGTGAAGTGTGTCCGATACTGGCCAGATGACACAGAGGTCTATGGAGACATTAAAGTCACCCTAATAGAAACAGAGCCCCTGGCAGAATACGTCATCCGCACCTTCACAGTCCAGAAGGTAAGTTTCCCTTTCCACGGAAGTCCCTCTTTGAAGCCAATTGGTTGGTCTATTCATTCAGAGAGTGTAGAGCAAACGTCTGATTTGTGCCCAGCTGGCACGATACAACAGTCAGAATAGACTTTGCAACCATTCCTCAACCAGAGAGATGAACAGACTTCAACAGACAATGTAATAGACTAAGGATGTGATACATTCTGATGAAAGCTATATGGTACCAAAGGATAGAGGCCAAAATGAACAGGGGCACAAGAGATTTAAATGTACCCCATTGCAGACCCCCAGATCCAAAGTAATTTGTAGAGAAAATTGGGACTGAGAAGGCTCCGGTAGAGGAAGGGATGAGAGGAATGGTATCCTTGGCCAAGGGTCAAAAACATGTAGTGTGGAGGGCAAAACGATGTCAGCATTTCCCAGGCTGGGAGTCTGGTCAAGGATTGATCTCAATCAGGGGTGATTTGGTCCTCTGGTTGGTGTTTGTCTGATTTCTCCTCCTCTGCAGTTACATTAGATAATTCCTTTCTATACTTTAATATAGTGGTTTTCAACCTGGGTAATGCCATCAGAAATATCAGATATTTACATTAAGACTTCTAACAGTAGCAAAATTATGGTTATGAAGTAGTAATGAAAATAGCCTTATGGTTGAGGGTCACCCCAACATGAGGAACTATTTTAGAGTTGCAGCATGAGGAATCTTGAGAACCTCTGCCCTAGTAGAACTATCCGTGTAGAAGTCTTCCTTACTCAGTGAGGTCATGAGCGAATCCAGGAGCAGGAACTATGGCTTAAATCACCGCTTCAAAGGGCCTAGCACACGTCCAGGGAAAGATGACCCTTGGTAAGCAATTACCTAACTTGAGATAAAAAATAATAATAATAATAATAATAATAATAATAATAATAATAAAATAGATGTTTCCTAGCTCCAGCTAGGAAATGCCATGAATGTCTGCTGAAGACATGCAAGCAAAATACTCAGACACGTAAAAATAAATAAATACATTCATTCATTTTTAAGATGTTTTTCAAGCAACTACTGGTTTCACGTTTTCCAAAAGCAACTGGGCCGAGTTTCCATGAGTTAACACCCATTCACACAGCAAGGGCCTCACCCTTCCCCGCCACCCCACGTCACACTGGGAGAGTAATGAAGGAAGCAGGTGGAGAAACAGAGGCCCATTCTCTCCTCAGAAAGGCTACCATGAGATCCGGGAGCTCCGCCTCTTCCACTTCACCAGCTGGCCTGACCACGGTGTTCCCTGCTATGCCACTGGCCTTCTGGGCTTTGTCCGCCAGGTCAAGTTTCTCAATCCCCCAGAAGCTGGGCCCATAGTGGTCCATTGCAGGTGAGTCAAACCTCCATCCCTATTCTTCAATCAACGGGACCTCTAGGGATCTGCTCTCTGGGTGAGGGTGATACTATCCTGTCCCAGGGCCTTGGTTTTATGGCTTTAAGACTCCTCCTCCTATGCCCTCCCCCGCCCCCTCGAGCCTTGCCACCTTCTGAAAAGACCTGTCCAACAACAATGGCAGTAATGGTTAAGTTACTGTTAAGGTTGTTACTCCAAGGGACACAATGGGGCTTAGCAGCAGCTGCTATGCCTACCACGTATATTATTTCACTTCGCATCCAAGCTTGATAGGTGAGCAATATTCTTATCACTCCCACTTTACAGATAGGGAAACTGAGGCACAGAACTAGTAGAGAGAGCTGGGAAATGTCAAAGCTGGTATTGTTAACATGTTCTCTGGAGCTTCCTGGCAGCAACTTGACATGGGACACCTTGGTATAAGAATGTGTCTCTTTACTCCTATTATTTGTAATATCAGTTGCAGGCCTGCAGGGTCTTTAATAGAGAGCGAGTAGCCAGCATCAGGTTCCCCTTATTACTGAGATGGGGAACTTTTAGCTTTGACCTAGAAAGTCACTTTGAACATAAGTGGCATTGGATTCTTCTAAATGGAGATGAAGTATTGTGTCAAGGGCATTTGGAATTGGAAGAAGGTAGATGCCCAGAGCTGAAGGCCACAGAGTCCCCCTCCTTCCCAATGCCCCTCAGTTTCAGTATGACCTTGGGCTCAGCATGTCTCCTTACACCTTGTATGACTCGGCCATTTCATACTTCCTGGCAATACCTGTGTCAGTCCAGAGGCCAGGGGAGACTCTGCGAATGTCTCAGAGCCAGCTCCTCCCACACATGGCATCCCTTTGTGTTCTCCACGGCAGCAGATACAGAACCAACCACACTTCACAGGGAAAACCTGAGGGTTTCGCCAAAGCCTCTGCACTGTGAACATCTGGCATGGATTCTCTGCTTTGTCTTTCTCTCATTGCGAAGAGCAAAAGGTCCGTTAGCATCTAAGCTTGCTATCTATCTCCTAAAGACAGCCAGAGATCAGGAGGTAGAGAGGAAGTGGAACAATGGCAAGTAGTCATGAGACCCTCTGCCACTTGTGGTCCTGAGTGTGGTCTGCGCTTGCATCTCCCTAGCAATTCACTGTAAAGTGTCGGAGCAGAGTGATACCTTCTCCTGGGGATGCTACGGTTTGGCTGATGCACACTAAGTGCCTGAAAGGATTCCAAACCACTCTCCCAGACTCTTACCATTACCCAACACCCCAGACAATGCGTAACAAATACTTTAGGACAGTAAGTGTCTTTTACTAATCTTCCTTTCCCTACTCTTAACTGTGGTATCCAGGACATCAAGGATGCTTGATAAATATCCGTGGAGTATAAGTAGCCAGGCACAAAACTAAGCAATTTACATGCATTATGCCTCTAAAATGCAATCTAATGCAATTTACATATGTTGTACCATTAATACTAAGAGGTCTATGGCCTGTTTCATTTTATGGATGAGAATAGTGAAACCCAAAGAGATGAAGTCATTTGTCCAAGGTCACACAGCTAGTAAGTAACAGAGCCAAGATTTAATCTCAGGATCTCAAATACCATGTGTTTAACTACTAGTTTATTCTAGAAAAACAAAACAAGATGCATGCACACACTCATGCACGCTCACACACACACACACACACACACACACACACACACAGCTCAGACTTTTCAAAACCTCTCTCAGAGGGCAGGAGCTGAAGTTCACTGACACCAGGCACCTTATTCAATGATGTTGGAGGCAAGATTCAAATCCAGTGATACCAGTTCATTCCCATGAGATAAGTGGGGGGTGAGGCTTTGGGAAACATGAATGAATGACTATCTATCTATCTATCTATCTATCTATCTATCTATCTCTATCTACATCTACGTGTACTTCACATCTACATCTATCTATCTGTATGTTTATCTAGATAGATTAGATTGGATATAGAGAGAGAAGGGGAAGGGAGGAGGAGGGAAAGAGAGAGAGAGAGAGAGAGAGAGAGAGAGAGAGAGAGATTCCTTCCCAAGCTCCAGAGCCAGTTCTGTTCAATTCTTTTGGAAGGGGTCTTGAGTTGCGTGGGGACAGGTATTTGGAGGCAAGATTAAGTCAGACTACACTCGGTTTGAATGATGGCAGCTTGTCACAGATGAGGACTGCTTCCAACGGGTTTGGTTTCCAGACCACCATTGATGTGGGCCCCGGTTGGCCATTGCTTCATGGCCAGTGTTGCTTTAGTATGTCATTGATTTGTTTCCACGGGGCAAGTAAAGTGTGAAAGCACCATCAATGTGGGCTTACTTTACAGTCTCTCCTGCATTCCCTTCCAAAACTGTGCACAGTACAGGCCAGCGTTCTGTGATTCTGCCCTATTGTTTTATATCCCAGAGATAATCTGGGAAGATCTGTCCTGTTCCAGGGAGTTTTGTGAAATCCTCTTGCTATTCTGTGTCTTGTCTGAGATTCCCCTGTTAAAGCTTGTCAGTAATGACAAACTGATTCTCTGCCCAGGAACCTGGTGTTTGATGAGGATCTCAAGGCTGTCAGCTGCTCCAGTTTGATGGTGTGCTTGACTCATGACCCCGAAGAAGCCATCATAAATGGGTCAACTGCAGGGCCTTGAATAGGAGACTCCAGATCTACTCTCTGCCTTTAGACACAGCTCAGAGCTCTCTGGTCTCTGTCTATCCCACTCTCTGTAACCTAATTAAAAAATGAAAGGGAGAAGGAGAAAGACATGTTTACTAGGAAGGCTCCAGTATGCCAGGCACACTACACATCTTATTAAGAAAGGTAGTAGAAGCTCTACACTGTCTCAGAGAACTCTCAGCTCTCCCATTTGCCAGTTCCATGACTTCAGGCTACAAGTTCTCTATGCCTCAGTGTCTCGACAATGAAATGGGATAAGAAACTTGACTATCACCTCCTATCAAATTTGTATAGCAATGTATTGTACAAAAAGTACTCCATAAGCATTTGCTATACATATACAACAAAATAAATCCTTGAAACCACCTCCAATGGTAAGCATTGCTTTCCAATCTAATATAAGAAAATTTAGTCACTTGTTCAGCATAGCTTAGCAATGTTAGGGTCCCAACCATTCCATCTGACTTCTGTAACCCCCTGCCTTTCAGCAAGGCTTTTGAGATAAGGTCAAATGGTAGGGGCCTTATCACCATAATCCATCCCATCCCAAGATCCCTAACACACACCTAACTTCTCTTCCAGTGCTGGAGCCGGGAGGACTGGCTGCTTCATTGCGATTGACACCATGCTCGACATGGCTGAGAATGAAGGGGTTGTGGACATCTTCAACTGTGTGCGTGAGCTCCGGGCACAGAGGGTCAACCTGGTGCAGACAGAGGTTAGTCCTGGGGTAGTAAGCCAGCTAGTTACCGAAAACCTTGACCAAAGAGAAGCATGGTGGGACAGAGGCTCATTATGGAGAATTCCTGCAGAAAGAGATGTTCCTGTATAACTACTGGTACAGGGTACCTATATAACTCGATATGGGGAGATGTCCAGACCAATGCTGGGACTCTCTGGTATAGGAACTTCTGGAAGCATTAACTGGTGAGTTCTCTAGCTCTACAGTCATCCAAGTAAGATTGAATAACGTTGTTAGAGATGATGTTTGAGCCTTGGATGAAGGAATGGAGAGGGAGAGGAGGTATTGATATTTATGGAATGCCTTCTTTGTGCCAAACGCTCGGACAGACCTTAATAGAAATGGCTTAACCAACATAGTGATTTTTTTTAAACATTTATTTACTTCATTTTATGTGTCTAAGTGTTTTGTCTGCATGTGTGTAAGTGCACCACATGTGTGCCTGGTGCTCACAGAAGTCAGAAGGTCCTGTTAGGTCTCCTAAAGCTGAAGTTACCACAGTTATGAACCACCATGTGGGTGTTGGGACCCAAACCCTGGTCTTCAGCAAGAGTAGCAAGTTCTTTTAACTACTGAGAAATCTCTTTAGCCCAAAGTTCTTGATATCAATGCCTTGAGCCAAAGGCTGAGGCATCCTAGAGAGGCATACATCATCCTTGCCTTCAAGGAAGAATTCTGTCTAGATGGAGAGCCCAATGCCTGAGGATAATACAACTAAGATTGTCTGAACTGATAGAGTTAAAACAATACTTTCTGGAAAGAAGAAAACATGAAGATATAGAAAAGGAGAGGAATTTCATCAGAAGAGAAAAGTGGGTCCCAAGAAGCAGGATGGAGAGGATGGAGCACAAATTTTAGGATCAGACCCTGAGATGCAACTTTCAGCACAAGCTGTCTCTTTGGAGGCAAACCCAAGACACTCTGGTTGTTGAGTGTAAAGTGGGATAGGACAGAAATAAACTAAGTGTAATTTATTGTGCTGTAACATCTGGAACCCAATCCTGCTGGCAACCCCTGAGAGACAATGTAGACCACATTTCTCTAAACTGTCCCATAGAAGAAGAGTGGAGCCTTGGGGTTTTGTCCCCAACCCTGCACCTGTCTTGTTTGTTTGTTTGTTTGTTTGTCCTAAGCGTAAGACTAAGTACACTCTGGGAAGTAGGAAGAAAGCCCCCCAGAGAGAAGAGCAGGGGTTTGCAGCTAGCAGCTTCTCTGTGAGAGCTGACGATGTGAGTGGAACCCCTGGAGCACCTGTGATGGCATGTGCTTACATTTCTCACCCTTATCAGTGACTCTGCTGTCCCATCCTATATGAGAGAAAAATGTGCTGTATAGCTCAATCACTGTAGAACACTGGTGACTTAGACCTTTAGGTTACAGGATAAAAACTAAGGATTCTGCAGTATAAATCATGTCTTCCTTTGTTGCTGCAAGATTCGTTCCATGTGGACAAATGCTCACAGGCATTTGTTCTGACCGGAGCCCTCTTCCCCTCCCCTTGACCTTGCAGGAGCAGTACGTGTTTGTGCACGATGCCATCCTGGAAGCATGCCTCTGCGGCAATACTGCCATCCCAGTGTGTGAGTTCCGCTCTCTCTACTACAACATCAGCAGGCTGGACCCGCAGACCAACTCCAGCCAGATCAAAGACGAGTTTCAGGTATGGACAAAGCCGATGTGCAGGGACTTGGTTGCTCTGAGTTGTCCTAACAAATTCCCACAGCCTGGGTGACTTACATGGCAGGCATTTGCTTTTCACATCTCTGAAAGCACTGAAGCCCAAAAGCAAGCTACCAGCAAATGTAGTATCAGGGGAGAGCTCAGACACGACTGTGGTTTGTGAGTGGCTGTTTCCTTACAATTTCACATGGTGTGTGTGTTTTTTTCATTAGGGACACTGATCCCCAATTATTTCCCAAAGAAGCTACATCCTCGTATGCCTTGCTGGGAGCCAGGATAGCAGCATATTGGACAGGGGTGCAGGAGGAAGTGTGTGTGTGTGTGTGTGTGTGTGTGTGTGTGTGTGTGTGTGTGTGTGTGTTTTCAATCAATAGCAATGACCTAGGAAACTTCAAATGCATATTGCGAGCTTTTCTTCATGAGATTGGTGTGTGTGTGTGTGTGTGTGTGTGTGTGTGTGTGTGTGTGTGTGTCTGCAGTGCCCAGCAGCTGTGGAAAGCTTTTCACACCATCAGATTGCACAGTCATTAGCAACTATTAACCAATCACTCAATGATGGCTGACATTGGTTTTTCTGCTGTGATTATGCTATTGAACTGAGGTCTTAGTTAATTCTTGTTGATGTTGTGGAATGGACAGAAGTTTATAAGCTGGTGTGAATTTCATGCTTCCTTGAGTCTGGGGAGACTGTAGCCTCGGTGTTTTCTCCACAAATTCCATTGCATGGACTCCAGAACTTCTTGGAAATGAAGACTCTTAGGCCCCACCCAAACCTACTGAATCACAAATTACAATTTAACAGGATCTCTGTGTGCTTAAGCCTTAAACCATCTCTTAGAGCATGGCTCAGGTACTGCAGATCCACACCTTTGAAACCAGGATGTTCAAAGCTGCAGCTTTGGTCTGAGAGGACTGAGTAGAAGACACTAAAGTCCTAGACATAGCACTGAGTAAAAAGCTAGCGTTCAGCCCTTCATCCCATGGCCAAGACCATGACATGTCTGGGCAATGGTGCTGTTTGAACTGGGCAGTAGGTAAACAAATAAAACCTGGTTCATACTATTCCAGTCAGGCTGATATTTTAGGGCTTCTTTAACCAAGTAATCTTTATTGTCTCAGAGCAGGGACATGTCAAGTGTCAGAGCAATGGAAGGCACACAACCCTGGACATTGCACATAAGATCTAGTCTATTGGCTGGTACAGATCTGGTCCCTAACTGTGCGACTTACTCTACAGAGCACAAACCTTGCAATTTTGTAGACCTACTCATTTTCCCCACAATGCCCCTTATCCACCTTGAGCAGCACATCCTAGCATCCATCCATCGTCCTTCCATGTTAACACTGAGAAGAATCCTGGTAAATAACTTTCTTCCTTCCAGGGTACTTCAAGTGGTGTTTAACATTCATTAGGGATTCTCCAACCCATTCCCTGCCATATGCCCTTCTGGCTGGCCTCCCTTAGTGCTGTGCTAACCCAGTTGAACAACAGTTTGAATGGTTGGCAGGTGTTGTTAGCCCGTGGCTTACCCTGTGTTTGGGCACCCTGCCCCTGCAGCCTTGGCACCTTGAAGGTATCACAAAGCTCCTGGCAAAGACCCTTAGTCCAGAAGTCCTATAGCAGCAAGCAGGGTATAATAGAATATCACTGTCATGGGAGGAACATGGGTTTGGGGAAAGAGGTAGCAAAGCCAAGCTTGGAGGAGAGACAGGTGAATTAAGATAAGCTGGGATATCAATTCCCTTCGCTTAGATACAGTCTCCTCTATTCACCGTTGTACCCCCACAGACACTCAACATTGTGACACCTCGAGTGCGGCCTGAAGACTGCAGCATTGGGCTCTTACCCCGGAACCATGATAAGAATCGGAGCATGGATGTCCTGCCTCTGGACCGCTGTCTACCCTTCCTCATCTCAGTAGATGGAGAGTCCAGCAACTACATCAATGCAGCACTGATGGATGTAAGCTGAGCCCTGGCAGAAAGCCCTTGGGAGTCATTATAGAAAAAAGCCCATCATGGAGATGACTGAATCCCAGAGCCCAACTGGCCACCTTGGTTCTGACTGGTGGCTTCTGAGACCATAGTTGCCCTGGAGCCTCATGTCCAAACCCAGATACATTGTGTGCTTTTGTCTCTTTGGCTTAAAAAAGGTGGACAGAATGGATCAAAAGCTGGAAAAAATATTCCTATAATATCTCAAGATGAGTTCTATCCTGCATGCTTCTATGTCTGGCAGGAGTTCAGTTCTGGCCATATTCCTCATGCCAGGCCTTGGTCTGGGACCTTGGGAGACAAGAGGTAGTATAGCATCTTGGAGTTCCTTCTGGTGTATCTCAAATGAGTCCTCAGATAACTCCTGTGCAGAGGCAAAGAGGAAGATAGCACACAGTAGATGTTTAGTAAATGGCTGCTGGGCAACGAGTAGAAGTAATAAAAAGATAAAGAAGGGAAACGGGACATGTCCCAGATTTCCTTGCTAAGGTACCATGCTTCCTCAGTGGCATGTCCCAGAAGAGAACTGCTCCCTGCTGTGGTTTGAAATTAGGGAAATATTCTGCCCCAGTGTTCCCATGCCTCTGCCTCATATGCTCTGCCCCTGTGTCTTTGGGCATTTTCTGGTTATAAAATTGCACCTTCAGGGTCTGCAGACACTTGTAGCAGTGTGAACCATAGGCATTCCAGTCTCACCCAAGTGCTTTGCAGCAGAAGAGACTAAGAGACTGAGGAAGATGTACTCAGGGTATTCCAGAGAAATAATGGCAAAGCCAGAGCTCCAGCTTTCACTCCAGAATTCATTTATTGTCCCTCCCCTGTTTGTTTGATCAATCCACTAAGATGTGTGAAACTTGGCTTCTAAGGCTCAAGACCAAGAGCGCTATTGTCTGATTGGGGATGCACAATTACAAGATCTCTCCTCCCCTTTCCCCACTTCGAAGTCATGTTCATCCAGCCCATGAGGTCCCCCATCTCACTTACAGACAAGAGAGTAGCCACTTCCTGGATCAAGACCATTACTTCTCTGACCTCTGATTGTCCCATATGTTCTAAGTTTTGGAAACAAAGAAGTAATCCAAGGTCAATTCCCAACTAAACTCTCAAATGACCTGTCCTGACTTCAGCTCACAGGTGCTTATATTCTCCTGGCTGAGTGTAGAAGTGGAGAGTTGTGCCTGGATTGTGTTAAATAGCTAGACTTGCTCAAAGAAGAAGTAAGTCTTCTGGTCTTTCTAGCCTAAGGCCTTCTAAGATATCTCTCTCTCTCTCTCTCTCTCTCTCTCTCTCTCTCTCTCTCTCTCTCTCTCTCTCTCTCTCTCTCCCCCTCTCTCTCCCTCTCTCTCCCTCTCTCTCTCTCTCTCTCTGTGTGTCTATGTCTATATGCATGCTGTCTCTGTGTGACTGTCTCTGTGTATTTCTCTCTCTGTGAATTTGTCTTCTTATCTTTCTCCTCTTTCTCTCTCTCTCTGAGTCTGTCTCTGTCTATCTCTATGTGTATTTCTCTGTGTGTATGTATGTATGTTTGTGAGTAAGTGTGTGTGTGTGTCTCTGTGTCTCTGTCTCTCTTTGAGTCTGCCTGCTTATCTCTCTCTTTCTCAGAGTCTGTCTATCTCTGTGTCTCTGTCTTTGTGTGTGTGTGTCCCTCCAATCACTGTCTCTCTCTCCAAGCCACCCCTATCATTATCCCCCACCTTCCCAGCATCCTCTCTCTACATTCTTCATCCAAGCAAGCATCAAGGAAGCTCCTGACCTCTGCTTTGCAGGTTAGATGCTGCCTGGAGTCAAATGCCTTGTGCCAAGCTCTGATTCTGATTGTCTTCTCTTTGTCCACAGGGCATTTCTCTTTTGAGTCATCACTGCAGCCTTTGCCTTTCTTATATTTAAAAAAAACTCCTTATCTGTATTCCAGCTCAGTCTGTGCATTATCTGGTAACCATAGCAGCTTTGCCTCTAGCAGAAAAATATGAAGTCCTCTGGGTTAATTTTTAATGTTTCCCTTGGTAAAGGATGATGTTATCCACGAAATGGATTGCTGGCTGATCCCTGAAACCCGGCAGGAGCGCAGATCTCGAACATATTTTCAGATAAGACTTTGTCAGGCGTGCTGGCCTAATAGAGCATTTATCATAGAGACAGAGAAAGCAACTAGAAAGAAAACTAACATTCCCTGCATGTCGGGTTCTGGACTTGAGTTGTCTCATCTGGCACTGGGGTATTACTCTCCCCATTTTTTGGAGATCTAATGAGGGTCAGGGTATTTTCATTACTTGCTCAAAGCCAACTGGCTTTGAGATGGTGGCACCAAAGACCCAAGCCCCATCCATGCCTGCTGTCTTGAAAGCCTGAGTTTTTAATTTAATATTATTTTACTTTATGTGTATGAATGTTTTGCCTGAATCTGTGTCTGCACACCATGAGTGTACCTGAACTGGTGCCTGCAGAGACCAGAAGAAGGGTGTGTGTGCCTGGTGCCTACAGCTCCCTGGAACTGGAGTTACAGACAATTGTGAACCTCCATGTGGGTGCTGGGAATTGAACTCAGATCCTCTGGGAAAGCAACCACTGCTCTTAACTGCTGGATCATCTCAATAGCCTTAGGCTGGATTTTTTTTTCCAGTGTAGAAATGGCTGAAAGGCCATGCTGACATAACCTTTGAGCTTGGAGACATTTAAAGGGTCTGTCCCCCAACACCTATTGTTAGACCATCCACTGGTCAAAAGAAGGCCCTGGGAAACAGGAATCCCTAGTGTAGACGCAATAAACATGTCTATAAGGCCTTGCCGTGCTATTTCTGAGCCTCTGTCCTTCTCTTCCCATTTCCTTCTGACTTGTGACTCTAGAGCAACAGCTCTGACTCCCACCTTTCCCGGCTACCTTGATAATGGATCGAAACAATGGCTGATTTTCAGGTTGCACAAGCTACCAATGAAGTGGAGTCACTACTCAATCTTTCCAAATATCTTCCCCTTTGGTATTGTGTCACATGGGGCCCAAATGAAGCTCTCAAGTTTATACTGGGATCCTCCCAACCTCTGGGTCTCAATGTCTATGTCTGCAACACAAGGACAAATTAATGTATTTACTAATGCTGTGTTGTCGTTGTTTCTAATGTGAAATTAATGTATTTACTGGTGCTAGGCTATGATTGTGTCTAAGTGTGCTACCCAGACTCATCACTGATGCCGAGGAAAAAACTTAAGACAGGAATTGATCCACCCTGTAGTGAACTTGCTTACCATGTTTTTTCTTTTTGTTTTTTTAGATTTATTTTTATTAGTTTTGATTGTGGGTAGGTGTGTGCATACCTGCAAGTGGTGTGTGCATACCTGCAAGTATGCTCACGTACATAAGTGTAGTGCTTCTAGAGCCCAACGGTATCAGATCCCTTGGAACTGGAATACAAATAGTTGTGAGTTGCCTGATGTGTGTGTGCTGGGTGCCAAATTCAGGTCCTCTGGAAGAACAGCAAGTGCTCTCAACCACTGAGCCATCTCTTTAGCCCTAATTGCCAAGTGTTGTTGGTTTATTTGGTTTTAATTTGCACACCACATACATTGTACGACAACCATCCCTTTTGATTTAAGTTTCGTTTTCCAGAAAAAGAGCTTTGAAACCATCTAGATTTAACAGTGTTTACTGCCTGACTCTCCACAATGATATTTAAAAATAAGAATGGATAACAAATGGGTGGGTAGTGCTGGATGAATGAACACATGGGTGAGTCATAATTTATGGGGGACAAAACTGGGTTTAAACCTCAGGTCCACATGATTCTAATGACTGGCTAACTCTACTGCCTTGTGGGCTAAAGGACATAATGTCACCTCTGGCCAAGCTAGCTCAGCTCTCAATCCATCCCAAAGACAGGAAGATCCCTGCTATCAGGCCCCTCTGAAGCCATTGGTCCCCTCCTCAGCATCATAGGCACAGGAACTTGTGGGATCCCTGATATGACAAGAGGTGCTAAGGCCAACAGCACGGTAAACCTGTATCCAGGATTTTTCATTTCACATTGTAATGATGATTTGCTGAGCTCTGAGACATAAATAATTTATTTGGATAATCCCTATCCTCATGACACTTTCCTAATGAAATGTCTTAGTTTGGAGGAGAATGTGTTCATTATGGGAAGGTCCCCTTTGCCGCCAGGGCACGGAGAGATAACAGAGCAGGCAGGTGCTGTGTGAAATCTGTTTGGCAGGCTCAGGGCCTCTGGCAGTCATCCCAGCCTCATCATGATCAGAATATCACTGATGGGTATATATTTGACTAAACCTGTGTCACTCTTTTGTCAGAGCCACAAGCAGCCTGCCGCCTTCGTGGTCACCCAGCATCCTCTACCCAACACGGTGGCAGACTTCTGGAGGCTGGTGTTTGATTATAATTGTTCATCTGTGGTGATGCTGAACGAGATGGATACTGCTCAGGTAGGAGGCGACCGTGGGGCTGCTAAAGGTGGGCCCCAGTGGGTCATGATCTGTATGCTATAGACTTGCAAGGAGACTCTACAATGGCCCACTGGTGGGCATTGTCAGACTGTCAATACTATTCCACTGCCTGCAGAGTCAAAGAGTCTCCTACTGAATCCTTTACCAATGACTCCCATAAACTAGTCCCCTTGACTATGGGCTTTTTCTGAGTACACCAAGAACAAGACCCTGCTGTCTAAGCCTTAGACACTGGTTAAAGCCTTACTCTAAATCATGCAGAGATCAGAAAACCAAGATCTCACACAAAACACTGAACACCACCACCAACCCCAAAGGTTCCTCGCCATGTAGCCTCTGCTGGCAGAACCTGGAGTCTGAACCTGGGAATCTTCGCTCCCTGACTACATAGCCAAGCCTTGACTTTATGCCATAGCCCCTCTGAGTCTTTTAGTTCCCACCATCACGTGCCTATATTTTCACACACCTAAGACATTGGACACTCTTTTGGGACAGCCTCTGGATACATTATATGGGATACAGGAGATGAAGGTGGCCTTTCAGATTTTTGCCATGTTGTCTTCTCTGTGCCTTGAAGGAAACCCAAAGTCATTTGGTACACTCTTGTGTGAGTGCTGGCCTTGCACTGGCCTTGGGTGGGAATAATTTTCTTTCTAAATGGGCTTGAGCTATAGTTTCAGCCTTCCAGGAGCTGCCAGTCTTGCTACAGAGACAGATGGGCAAGTTATCCCAGGCTCTTGTGGCTGTGCTATAATAGAGGTCAGCAATGAAGTGCCATGTTGACCTAGAGCAGAGAGCAATTAATTCTATCCAGAGGGTGAGGAAAGACTTCAAAAGGAAGGTGATTTGGACCTTGAAGGGAGCAGGGGCGATCTGTTCATACAGGGGATGAATGGCTGGAGAAAGACTTCTACATAGAACAACAGAGGCAACAGCAAGTCAGATGGACATACAGATAGTTGCTTAGAGCCAGCTTTGGTTCCAGCACCCTGGGGCTGTATCCATAGGGAAAGAACGAGGTAAGGCTGGAACAAGACAGCAGGGCTCAGACAGCAGAGAAGTTCCCTCTGCAGGTTCAGGAGCCTGGGCCTTGAACTAAAGCCCTGATAAAATCAGACTGTTGTTTGTTAAGTGATAAGATCCTTTCCACCAATGAAGCTTTTATGCAAACCCAGTGAATGAAGCAAAAGTAAGCAGCCAAGGTCTGAGCCTGTTAAAGCAGGAGGTGGGGACCCTGAGCACCACCCACACTGGTCTTTCATCTGTTCCTCATAGCCCTTGGCTAGTCAGCTACCTGAGTCCCTTTGCAGTATGCTTCCCAGAGGCTCCAGGATAATTAGAAAGCCTTTGCTATCCATGGGGGTGGTCCAAAGGTTTCTAACTTGTGTTAGAAAGTAGAATCTAGGACCAGAGAGCACAGGCATAGAGATCAGAGACTGGAGAAAGATGTGAGTTACGTTTAGAGACTGAGGGGTGGGGGATCTGAACAGAGGAAGCAGCTTGAAGGAGAACTCGGGCTAGATGTAAGATCATTTTCCAGTGTGAAGTCCACACAGTTCAGGTCGCAGCTGCATGCGAATGTGGACAAAAAGTCACAGATGGTGGCAGGTGGCTTGTCTGGGTGATCAGACATCCAGGAAGCACCTGGCCAAAATGGAAATGCAGGAAGATGGGAGGGGTGAGCATGGACAGGAGCAGAGTGGGGGTGGGGGGGAGAGGTGAGTGTGTGTTGGAATGTGCCCATGCGAGTTATCCAGAAGAGGTTTCCTCTATTCACACAACCCATATTTGTTGAGCATCTGCTACTGCTATTTGCTGGAAGCTATTCTAGGTTCTTGGAATGTATCAGTGAACAACACAGACAAGGTGAAATGAGAATATTCCCGTCTTCCATGCTCTTTCTATTCTAAAGGGGAGAGACTACCCATAAACAACAAATGCTCTATAAGGAATTCAATCATATATTGAGACATGATGACAAGGAAGCATAAATGAATATTGTAAAACTGTGTTGGGACTCAGATGGACTAGGGTAGTCAAGGAAGGGCTTGAGAATATGTGAGCACAGAGTTGAAGGAAGCTAGAGAGCAAGCCACAAGTTCCTCCCAGGGAACAGTGTATCCAGGCAGCGTGATAGGAAAATACCTGATGCTCTCAAGGAGCAACAGAGTAATCTGAGGCCAGATCAGGGTTAGGTAGTGAGAATCAGTGGTGATATGAGAAGTGTAACAGGGTTATGTGCCATGTGACCTTAGTCACCATGGGGAGAATTTAGGACTTCACTCTGCAAAGGATAGGGAAAGTGACATGATTTGACTTTTAAAAGTATCCCTTTGTCTGCTATGTTGAGACTAGAGGGAGGGAGGTGATGGTGGTTGATCATAATAAAAGCAGAAAGCACACAGAGTGACAAGAACAGTCAGGCACAGGTGATGGTGGCTTGAGTTATCTAGTAATATGGTGTAGAGTCTACATGTATCCCAAAGGTAGGAAGACAAAACGTGCTTTCTGGTTAAAAATGGGAGGTAAAGGATGATGCCAATGTCTGGGCCCTGAAGAATGAATGGTTAGGGAAGAGAGATAACAATAGGGAATAAAGTAAATCCCCCTAAAAGAGAGTTCTAGAATATTCTAGAATCGGAAATTATCACCACCTGCTCTACTGTTTGGACAAGTAAGGCAACTCACCTTTATGAAATTCGAGCAAGGTGGGACCTATAAAAGCCTGTTTGCACTCCTTAAAGTTGTAGTTCAATGGCAGAGCAAGTGACCAGCATCCAAGAAGCTCTGGGTTCAATCCCCAGCTGAAGGATGAAGGTCTAGTTGCTCTTTTTTCTGTCCCCACCCCCCCCTTTTTTTTTTTCAAAATTGAAGCTTGGGAACAGAATGAGAATTGTGAAAACACTTACTTTTGGACCTATAATATCAAGGTCACTGACGTTAGCTTGCTCTTTTAAAGAGTAGTCCTTGGTGAATGATAGATCTTTTAGCCCCAGATGTTGGCACAGCCTTTGAAAACCAAGTCTCTGAATGTAAAAACATCAGGCTCCGAAGCACCCTGAGACTGGCTGCTATACACAGCTGGCAAGCATCCCCTGAAACTGGCAGATGAGTAGAGCACTTATTGATATAAATATCACCACAGCAGCTGGGTGCCTTGCAAAAATAAACAGTGATAAAGCATGAGCACCAGAAAGGCCGCCTTCGGCACCTGGAGGGGTGTGTCTTTGAAGTGGTATGAGCATCTGCCTGCTAGCATGCTTTTGCCAAGGCAGCTCTACATGTGGGCCAGGCCAGCAAGGTGGACGGGTCTACTGAGGCCCTAAGCAGCTCTCAGTCGCTGCCAAGAGAAATAACAGTTCAGCCTGTGGCTTGACCGTGAACGCCTCGTGGAGGATGGTCAAGCTACAGATGGGATGCAGGAAGATACGGATAGGGAGAAGATGCGAGCTCCCAGAAGCCCTTATTGCCTTGTATCGCTGTGGGAATGAGCTCTAAATCCTATGCTCCTTCTTTGAATGGGCCATCTGCCGTCATAGTATTGTTTTTCACAGTAGCTGCTAATCAGAGAATTATGATAAAATTCTCCATGAGAGCTGTTGATAAAAGTTGTCAACCCCTGGAGTTATTTCTAACTCTTTTGACTCTGAGGGCTGGGAAGTAACTTGCTGGATAAAGTTCTTGCTTTGCAAGCATGAAGACTAGAGTTCATACCCCCAGAATCCTGTAAAGCCAGACGCGGCAGTGCAATCTGAACGCTCCTACCCAGAAGTAGGAAGCAGAAACAGGAGAGTCCCCAGATGCTTGTTGTGGGCCAGTAAGCCTGGTGTGTTCATGGCAAACAACAAAAGACCCTGTCCCAGCTGAGCTAGGAGATGGGGACCAACACCAGAGACTGTCCTCTAACCTCCACATGTGCGCATGCACTGTTGAACACTTGTGCCCAAAAGCCCAGCATATCAGTGTACATACATACACACTTACATTGACATTTTTTAAAACCTTTATTACACTTAGTTAAATTGTTCCTATATTATGCGGGTGTCAGTCTCTCTGTCTCTCTCTGTCTGAACACATGTATCATGGGTCACTTGTGAAAATCAGAGTACAGCCTATAGAAGGCAGCTTTCTTTCTACACTGTTAGTGCCCAGGATCAAACACAAGTCATCAGGTTTGTTGGAAATCTTTATGAGCCAACTCACCAGGCTACATAATTTAAAAAAAAAAAAAAAAAGCTTCAAGGTGCTATGGTCAACTAGGCCAGGCAAAGTCCTAGATAGAACACCTAACATGAGGCCTGTAAGTGAGAGATCTTGCAAGAAAAAGCCTTTTATCATTTTTATAAGCCCATGACCAGACCATAGTACACAGGAAACGGGCATCAGAAAGAAACCTGTTGTTGCTTGGGTGTGTTCATGTTTCAACACTTGATCTCCATCTGGTGGTAGTGGTGGTAGGAAAGTTATGGAACCTTTGGGAGGTGGCACCTTGCTGGAGAAAGTGCCTGACCAAGAGCCTTGAAATTTGGATCTTCTTCCTGTTCATTTTCTACTTCCTGACTGTGTCATGCATGTGGCCAGCTGCCTCCCATCCCTGTGGCTCTGTGCTTTCCCTACTAGGAGCCAAAATAAGCCATTAAACTGCATCTTGTTGGGGGGTGGGGGGGGAGGCTTGTAGCTGTGATGAGATAAGTTCTCCTGTGTGGCCATGGCTCACTATGTAGTGTTTAGAAAGCTTTGGGGATTGTCCATAAAAGGAGTAGATTCTCTCTCTACCTACAAAGGACTCAACATGCGGTATCAAGGTGAGTGGTTTGAGTTGGGGCTTGAGTGGCTTCCAACCCAGAGGGAGGCTCTCAAAGGCCTTGTCAATCATTCATTCATCTACATACCTTTATTGAGAGCTTATCATGGGCTGAGCACAGACCTAGACACAACAGAAGACCAAAGAGGCACCCAAATCTGTGGGTCCCCGGGTGGCACATATTGTGCAAAAGGAATGAATCCCTTGCAGGCTGTCTTTGATTAAAAGTAAAATCTCCCTAGGTTGAAATCAGCTCAGTACGAACCTTAAGTGACCGAAAGACACAAAGCAAACACAAAGAGAGTTTCTTTGGTCAGGATATTTTACTACAGAACAGAAAAGTAGCTAAGATATACCCCAGCCACCCAATCTGTTCCCTTTTCTGCAAAATTCAGCTCTTTCCCTCTCAGTAGCTCCTCTCTTCATAATCTCCCCATAACCTGCCTCACACATACTGAGTTCCTATGGGTAATGCCCTAAACCCTCCCCTTCCTTCCCAGGAGAAAGTTCAGCTTTGGCTTTCATAAGAGTAAGTGTCCACGCCCCATGCAGAAATCACATTCCCACTTAGGGGGATGAGGTGTGTGGATGTCTTTTGATCACCATCCGGGTATTTCTTTCTGTGTCCCCTATACCTTTCACCCCTACTCCCACACTCTCTCATCTTTAACTGGCCACAGTGCCAAAGCCAATTATGTAATTCTATAGACTCTATTTAAAGGAATGTTATAATCATGACCCAGAATTTTAACACCAACTCAGGTTATTACAGTACTCTACTTAAATTCCACCTAATTCACTTCGCTGTTAAGTGACCCACAGTTAATCCTCCCCCCACCCCCACCCTGGAAGATCCCAGGAACCTTGTGAGCTAGAGTCATTCATTTCTGAGACTGTGATATTACCTACCCTTTCCTACTTATCAAAGGATTTTTTAATTAACAAAAGGCATAAGTAAGGTGAACCAAAATATACTTTAAAATCGTTTTTCCAAAAATAGAAACATCTGCTAGCTTTCATTCAACTATCAGAGCGTGTTTATTATCGTGATGACTAACAAGCTTTCAGATTCCGAGATGTTTAATGAGGGAGGCTACCTCTGCCTTTGTCACATTTCAGACCTGAATTTTCGACCCTCCCCCCACCCCACCCCACACACACAGAGGACTTCTTTTCATGGCCTTAACAGTTATGGAGATCACTAGGTGGCATAATGCACAGCAGCTGATCCAACACTGTCTACACTGCCTGCTTGACTTTTGCTGGGTTTAACTCATCAACAGACAACAGAAGTCCTCTGCCTTCTGCGAAGAAGTGTGAGCATTTCTAAATCATCTGTCACAATGAGGCTGGCTTCTCTCCTAGAGACAATCATGGGCCTTACCTATGCACATCTGCAGTGGAAGGCCCTCCCTTCTGGCAGCTCCATCCTCCCTAGACCACGGGGAAACAAGAGTGGCAGGGAAGAACATCTGGTCCAAACTACAGACTTTTAATCAACCCATTTGGGAGCATCTAGGTGTGTGGGCGTGTACATGGAGGGGTCAGGGGTCAATTCTGGGTGCCTTTAGCATTCTCTACTTCATTAGTTTGTTTGTTGCTTTGTTTGTTTGTTTGTTTGTTTGTTTGTTTTGAGACAGGGCTCCTCAGTAAACCTTAGGCTCATCACACACACACAAACACATTCAACATACACATACATACCGATAGTAATTAAAAAAAAAATTAAAAGAAAGACATAGAAGGTACTTCAAATAGGAACTTCAATGCATTTATTTCCCCATCTCCCAGCCGCAACAAAAAAATCCTCTTTGGTTTTCCAAGTTTCTCTTGAGAAAACCCTACATGCAAGGTAACCACCTTGCCCCTCTGACCATAACAATGCCTGTCTCCACAGCTACCCTGAGCTGACTCTTCAGGAATTTTTGCAATGAAGTCGAGCCTTTGTGTATTAATCCCAAAGATAAACTTTCAAAATGACTGAAACAGAAAGAAAAAAATAAAAACCTTTCTCTTTATCCATCTTGTCTTAAATAACGCTCCCTAATGGTGACAGCTCATGTGCCCAGATTTCTCACTGGAGACATCCCTATGCAAGGAGACATTAATATGCATATCCCCTCATAATAAACTGTAGGAATTAAGAGACTTGGACAAGTTAGCAAGAGAAAAAGTATCAAAGTGGAATCCAAGCTTTTCATTTTTATAGGTGTAAATAGAGGTCATTGAAACTAGGAAAGAGAAAATAAGGAGGGGGGGTTTGAGGACCACAAGAATGATAGAATACATGTGACTTGTAGGCAAGAAGGATACCAGAGAAAGGAAGGGCAAGAGAATGGAAGAGGAGGAGGCTTAACAAAACTAGTTATGTCTGAAAATACAGGAGACAAGGAAACCTGTTACCTCTTTGTTTGCTTAATCAGTGTATAAAGTAACCAATTAGTGTTTGCACTCTTAGTTTGCCCTGCTCCCCACGTGATACTCTCCAACCCCCAGTCTCTCTATCTCCTCCCCTCTGCATTCCTAACAATCTGCCCCAGTATTCTCCTTGTTGTGTGTGTTGTTAGTCTCTTCATACCACTTATTTTTTATTTTTATTATTATTATTTATTATTATTATTTAGATATTTTCTTTATTTACATTTCAAATGTTATTCCCTTTCTTGGTTCCCCCTTCAAAAAACCCCTATACTCTCCCCCTTCCCCCTGCTCACCAACCTCCCACTCCTACTTCCTGGCCCTGGCATTCCCTATACTGGGGCACAGAGCCTTCATGAGACCAAGGGCCTCTCCTCCCATTGATGACCGACTAGGCCATCCTCTGCTACATATGCAGCTAGAGCCATGAGTCTCACCATGTATACTCTTTGGTTGATGGTTTAGTCCCTGGGAGCTCTGGGGGGTACTGGTTAGTTCGTATTGCTGTTCCTCCTATGGGGCTGCAAACCCCTTCAGCTCCTTGGGTCCTTTCTCTAGTTCCTTCAGTGGGGACCCTGTGCTCTGTCCAATGGATGGTTGTGAGGATCCACTTCTGTATTTGTCAGGCACGGGCAGAGCCTTTCAGGAGACAGCTATATCAGGCTCCTATCAGCAAGCTCTTGTTGGCATCCACAGTAGTGTCTGGATTTGGTGGTTGTATATGGGATGGGTCCCCAGGTGGGGCAGAGAAGCACCTAAAAAAAAAAAAAATGTTCAACATCCTTAGTCATCAGCAAATCAAAACAACCTTGAGATTCTACCTCACACCAGTTGGAATGACTAAGATCAAATACTCAGGTGACAGAAGATACTGGTGAGGATGTGGAGAAAGAACACTCCTCCATTGCTGGTGGAATTGCAAGCTGGAATTGGAACCACTCTGGAAATCAGTTTGGCAGTTCCTCAGAAAATTGGACATAGTACTACCAGAGGATCCAGCATATACCCAGAAGATGCTCCAACATGTAATAAGGACACATGCTCCACTATGTTCATAGCAGACTTATTTATAATAGTCAGAAGTTGGAAAGAACCCAGGTGTCCCTCAACAAAGGAATGGATACAGAAAATGTAGTACATTCACACCATGGAGTACTACTCAGCTATTAAAAAAATGAGTTTATGAGATTCTTAGGCAAATGGATGGAACTAGAAAATATCATCCTGAGTGAGGTAACCCAATCACAAAAGAACACACATGATATGCACTCACTGATAATTGGATATTAGCCCAGAAGCTCAAAATACCCAAGATAATGAAACTCAAGAAGAAGGAAGAACAAAGTGTAGATACTTTGATCCTTCTCAGAAGGGGGAACAAAATACCCATGGAAGAAGTTATAGAGACAAAGCGTGGAGCAGAGACTGAAGGAAGGACCATGCAGCAGAGACTGCTTCACACCACTTCTTAAAGCTCTTTTCCTTTATTCCTCTTCTGGACCCTTTCTAGCTTCCTGACCTCTTACTAGACTTACACACACACACACACACACACACACACACACACACGTATAAAATTAGGAACTAGAAGCTGAATATGAGAGAGCATAACATTTGTCTTTCTTTGTATGCTACTTAAAAAATAGCCTTGAGAAAAACCAAATAAATAGATTTTAAAATATTTTTAAATAAAAAAAAGAAAGAAAGAAAATAAAGAAAAGAAAAACAAAACAATAAAAAAATCAAACAAAAACAAACAAAACAAACAACAACAATAAAAACCAAGGGAAATGGATCCAGGTAAACAAGCTCAGTGGATAACTGGCTGGCAGTGACCATGGTGGGGGAAGAAAACTGAACTCTGAAAGTTGTTCTCTAAACTCTACAAGCAAGTGACATGTGTGCGCATGCACACACACACACACACACACACACACACACACACAGGGAAATAGAGTGTACTTTGATCATGAGCCCTAATGCATTTGTTTCCCCAGTTTTCCTATGCTTCATACTCAGGACAAAATGGCAGCCATGCGTTTGGACCCAAAGATGGTCTTAAGCTAAACCGAGAGGACATTTTTGCTGATGAAAATCATTTGCAAGCCTGGAAGGGTCACTGGGTATGGAGCACTTGGCTTCTCTCCACACTGTCTCCTATTTCCTGTTTCATGATCACGTACAGCTATGAGAAGACCCAGACCCCAACGATCCCTGGCAGCTCAGATGCACATCTGTTCACACATTGCCCAGGCAAATGGCACCCAGTACTGCAGTTGTGGTCTCACAAACTAGGAAGCCCAAGTGAAAGGATGGCACTGCTTTCCCATTGGAAGGGCCCTGCAACCTTTTCCAGCCCTCTGGGCATTATGGGAAAACAACCTGGAAAATCAAATGCAGAGAAGAGTCCTAAAATTTAGGTCTCTTGTTTGAGGCATAGTAGAACCTATTAGCTTGAGAAATTGGTCTGGAAATCTTATTAAAAGAGACAAATCATTCCACATTCTCCTCAGGCTGAAAATATCGGGGGTAATAGACTCTCCCCAGTGCCTCGGACCCATACGCCTCATGTCAGGATCACAGCTGAACTCTGGCAAGGCTAAATTCAATGCAGGCAATAAAGGCAATTATTTTTTTTAAATGGGAAGTTCTGATTAATTCCAGTTTCTCTGGCCAGTCACGGACTTATCGGGACCAGTCCCTCATTACTGTGAAGGTTGCAAGGCAGAAGAGCCGGTGGCAAAGAGAAATGAAGTTCAAACTGTAGATCTGTCATTACTGCACAGCTATGCTGCAGCAGACTGTCCAGCTATGGAGGCCCCTGTGACCGGCCCTCCTATATTCACATTGTTTCTCAGTATGCTTGATTAACCCTTGGTGGAGAGTTTAGGCAAGCCAGGGACCAATACCTTATAAAACGGTACCTGTGCATCTTTGTTACTTGGCAGGACATTCAACTTGAGAATTTTTGACTTTACAGTGTTAAGTAAACAATACACGCTTGATAGACGCTATGTAGATTTTGATTTGCATGTCATCCTTTGGCTGGTGACATGTAGTACTCTTTGGTGATGCTTAGGCAGTAGCAGTGAGCTGCAGATCCCAGACACCCAGAATCCTGCAGAGAAACAACTAGCCCTTTACAGTATGCAGGCCTTCCTCGTAAAGCCATGAAGGCCTGTAGGTTATGTGTGCCAGATGCCGTGTTTGCAGCCCTGGGGATTGAGCATACAGCCTCCTGCATGTAAGGCAAGTGTTCTCACGCTGATCTATATCCCCCGTTCTAAATTAATTTTCTCCCTTATGATGTCATCAGCCAATGATACATTTGTGGAGCTGCAACCAACCCCATCATAAGCCAAGTAATATGTGAGAATGATAATAACCATACAATAGCAATAACTGGCCTACAATTGGATTATAAATGCAATAATGTCCTGCAGTGCCAAAAAGGTATTCATTTCATGCCTTATACAGGATCAAAGGATCTATTTTCATGAATTATCTCCTTTATCCCCAAAACAACCCTAATAGAGAAAGAGATGGCAAACATTGGTGTGAAAGGCTAGACAGAAAATCTTGTAGGTGTCTAAACTACTCAGTTCTGAAGCTGCAGCCCTGGGTGGCAGCACTCATAGACAATAAATGAGCAGGTTAACATGTAAGTGTCAATTAAACTTTATTTCTAAAAAAACATTTTGTGAGCTGGAGAGATGGCTCAGAGGTTAAGAGCACTGGCTATTCTTCTAGAGGTCCTTAGTCCAATTGCTAGCAACCACATGTTGGCTTAAAAACCATCTATAATGAGATCTGCTGCCCTCTTTTGGCCTGCAGACATATATGTAGGCAGAATGCTGTATACCTGATAAATAAATAAAAGTCTTTTAAATATTGTTTTTTTTTTGTTGTTGTTGTTTGACTATTTAGGCCACAGCTGACAATCACAGCTAAAGTTAAATGATGGTATTCCTAGGCAAGAATTTCTGGTTTCTACTGGTAAAAGGCAGGGGACTTGATGCTTCCCTTAGGCATACCCCATGTCCTATTCTTTCTTTATCATTCTAGCTTTGGAGTGAAGAAGAGAATAAAAAGCATCATGCCATGTGACTCCCCAGGGTGAACTTACAGTTCACTACCATCAACAAAGGAGAGAGCAAGTCTTCCTTCCCAGGAAATCCCTGCCTCAGAGGAGGCCCCCTTCACTTTCATGGCCACCTCTGTCAACATTTACAAGCTGGCATGGGCCATGGTTGACCTTGCCCTGTGAGACACTCAGTGCAGAACTGCTGTTAGAAGCTTCAGTGGGTCTTTATGGGTATTGACTATGCCTTCTTAACAATTCCCAGGCCACCAGTCTATCACATGGCCTCTCTCCTGGCACCAATAGCTCCCAAAATCCTGTGTCCCCAGTTGTCATCCTCCTGTGTCCCAAATCTAAGACAATGACTAGGCAGGGTCCATCTCAAAGCTCGTCAGAGACCAAGGAATTTGAGTAAGCATGCTTTTCCCCTCCACAGATACCCAGACTCAAGTCACCCAATAGACACAAAGGAGTGAGGTAGCCATCCTCCTTGATGATGCTCATACACTGAGGACCAGGACTCCTCAGTCTCTCCAGGGCTACATCAGATTGACATGATTCTCAAGAAGTGTTGTGTCTATTATGGTATGCCTAGCTGCATCCTAGCCTGTGCTCATAACTGTTCCCATGGCTATGGCGAACAAAACTGGCTTCAGACGCTGGAGGACGGAAACAAATAGCCTCTAGCTGCGAGACACCGTCTTAGAGTAAGAAGTGACTGGCTACAGGCTCTAAACTCTGTGTGTAGTTCCCAAGTCCAGAAATGTTGTGAAGACAGTCAACAAGCTCTCTTGGCACCCAGTGAATATCCTCATGGTACAAGGGAGATGCTTATCCTCAGTGTACACATGAGAGCAGAGGTCTGGGGGGAAAAAACCTATATGCTTAGAGCCTGGATTTGGAGCAAAGACTGTCAGATGCCAAACCCTGTACTTTATAAAACAGTCTGAATATGACGGGGAACAGTCACCGTAGACTTCTCTAGAATGGGAAATAGTTTCCTCGATTGTAGTAGAATGAAACCAGATTATGCCTACCTTTCACTTCTAGGTCCTAAAATTCTGACAGAAACATTGACAGGTAGATGCTCTTTTCCCCATTTAAAAGATGAGAAGACTGGGGTCCAGAATATTAAAAAATAGTTTGAAGTCAGCATAGCAAATGTTTTTAAGTCTGCCTCTATGCTCAAAGAGTTTAACATTTTAGAACCAAAGAAATTGGACCTGTACCTCAATAAGAAAGCTAAGTACAGTTTGCTTCCTGGTCACGTGTCCTGCTCATAAGAAGAAAGGCTCCGTGATAAATAGCATTTAATATGCCCCCTTCTTTGCCCTCAGCCTTCTGTGACCTCTTCTTTTGCTTCAGCTCTGTATGCAGTACTGGCCTGAGAAGACCTCCGGGTGTTATGGTCCCATCCAGGTGGAGTTTGTCTCTGCAGACATCGATGAGGACATCATCCACAGAATCTTCCGGATCTGTAACATGGCTCGGGTAAGTACAGAGCCACCATGGCTCACTGTTCCCCTTCTTTGCAGAACAGATGGAGGTGGCTGGGAGAGGATCCCACTAAGACCGCCAAGAGTCTGTGTTTCTCTCTCCTGATAAGCTCTTCCTTGGGGAAGTGATGTCTTTGCTGACTCCAGAGCCAGCAATGGCTCCAGCACAGTTAGATGCACAGAGCCCCATCCAACCTGCCAGCTGCCTGTTTCCTGACACGCTAGCAACCGTGTAGACAAAACTTCTCAGACATTAGCTCTTCCCCATGCTGGCACATCGCTCTGGTACCCTTCAGTTGGGTCTTATGAGCTTTGGACAAGGCCCTACAAATACTGAACATGGAAAAAATAATTAGTGACTTTCAAAGGGATAGTTACTGGTTAAACACTGGGTAGGAGAGAGCACAATAATAGTCCATGAAACAAGTATTGCTCTCTACTGAGAACCTAGAAAAATGGTCCTTAGGCACTGCCCTCAGAGTTTACTATCAAGTAGAAACACGAGATAAACTGTAACAGATGAGCTTCAGAGAGAAAGACTTCTGCTTGGTAGAATAAAGAAAAGCATTGCTAAAGAAAGGGACATCGGGATGAGTTGGAAGACTGACAGGAGTTTTCAAGGCACAGAGTAAGTTAAGCAGAGTACACAGTCACAACATTAGGTATAAGGACACTCTGAGCCCATGGTGGCACAACTGAGACCCCACTCAATCTGACTTCTACTCTATTACAGTCCCCTCCACCCCAGCCAGAATCTAAAAGGCTTGCATCCTTAGGTACCTCCCAGCAGAACAGCCCTAACCAATGCTCTGTTCTCAGCCACAGGATGGTTATCGTATTGTCCAGCACCTCCAGTACATCGGCTGGCCTGCATACCGGGACACGCCCCCCTCTAAGCGCTCTCTGCTCAAAGTGGTCCGACGGCTGGAGAAATGGCAGGAGCAATACGACGGAAGAGAGGGGCGCACTGTGGTCCACTGCCTGTGAGTGCTGTGGAGCTGGGGTGATGGGTGACTGGGTGTCTGAAAGTGCTGAAGGCTATGCTGGTGGCATAGCCAGTCTGAGGCATATCCAGTAGTTTCTCATCTCAACAGCCCTTATAGTCCATTGATAATGCATCCATAGGAATTAGAATCTTTTGATGAACTGAGGTGCCCATTTTTTTCTAAACTGTGGCTACATGACAGGCTGCTGAAGCAGAACATAGTAGGCAGATTGCTTCCCAGTGCTCCCAACACAGATATGAGTTCTACACCCTAAAGTGGGTATGCATATCATCCTGCTAGGCATAGAAAGCTTGGGATAAAGTGGCTCCCATTGACCAGAGTACCCTTGTGTTATTTCCTGAAGAAGAAAAAGGACAGTATTTTCTTAGCTTAATTTAAGCCAGGCATTTAAAAATGAATCATTTTATCCCATCTATGAAGCAGAGACTATCATTTTGCAGTAAGAAAACTGAAAGCAAAAATGGGTAGGGAACCAAGCTAGTTGCAGAAGAGACTCAGATGGAATCCACCAGACTGAGACCTAACATGTTGTCTACTGTCCCACAGTGTGTCTAGGAAGAGGGAAGGTGGGGAGGAGCATTCAGGATGAGGACCTCCTGGGCAGGGTGAGAACCTCTTGGATTTGCTCATTGTGTTTGCCTCCTAGGCTATACCCTACCTTGTGCTTAGTAGGAACAGGGACACAGAGCATGAGGAAAGGACACTACCGCAGTAGATGGCTTTTCAGGGCCCTGGAATCTGTGTCTTTCTGTGGGTGCAGTGAGCTCAAGACCAGTTACTGGGATGGTCTTTGTTTCCTGGCTTAGGATGGGAAGAGCAGGGGAAAAAAAGTACTTAATTACATGACCTTTGGTTTCCCCATCTGTCCACTGGCTAAAGTAGATTATGTTTACACCCTGTGGTGTTTAAGCATAAAGATTTTAGAAAAGAATAATGTATCTGCCAACAGAGAGATTTAAAACTGCCATAACAGAAAATATACAATTTTAAGTATTGTTTCTTAAGAGCAGATGTCACAGCATCCACTATGAAGAAGCATTCTATGTAGAGTTCAAACCCATAGAATATCTGCAGCCATAAGAGACATACATAGGATGTTAGATCAACAACTATCAACTCTTTAGAGAATCATTTGTGGGGAAGAGAACAAGGGGCCCTTCCTCTTTAAAAATATTGTATTTCAGAAAATATGAACCAAACTCCTCTCTTTTTGTCAGGATAATTCTTTCTGGAGTGAATGGAGGCATTAATTACCTTTCATTGACCCCAGAGTTGGCCTGTCTTTTACAAAGCTGCTAATTGTCCACTTCCTTCCAGATAGGTGGTTCATACATATCAGGAAGGTCAGAACTTAGAGCAGGTTAAACACACATGTGCACACTCAGAGCTAAAAAGCTCCCACCAGTAGAAACTTTTCTCTAAGGATACAGAAATGCAGACTCTAGATGTGGTGTCAGACATGCCAAGCTGTCTCTAACTATACCTCGTGACTGGTTTCCAACCCTGACTCCCTCCAGTTCTTTCCCACACATTATATGCCCCCTCATTAGTATGGCACAGCATCCATTCCTTGAGACTCCAGAAGGCCCTGAGATGACAGATTCTTTCACATTGTCTTCTTGGTCCTTGGGTTCTTATTTCAAAAGATATTAACTCTCCTTGCTAGGAAAGCTTCCTACTCTCCAGTAATTTTATATCCTAGCCTATTTGGGAGGGGTGGTTTGGTTGGTTGGTTGGTTGGTGGGTTGGTTGGTTGGTTGGTTGGTTGGTTGGTTGGCTGGCTGGCTGGCTGGCTGGCTGGTTGGTTGGTTGGTTGGTTGGCTGGCTGGCTGGCTGGCTGGCTGGCTGGCTGGCTGGTTGGTTGGTTGGTTGGTTGGTTGGTTGGCTAGCTGGTTTGTTGGGGGATTATGGTTGTTTTCACCCCTATCTCTCCTACCCTAGCCATTCAGGACAAGTGTGTCAGTCTACCAATAGGGACTTGGGCATCCTTGGGACCCGCAGGTATCATGACAGTCACTGAAATTCAGGGACCCACCAGTTAAGGGAGGATAATTTTCTATATTTGACACATCTGGTTAAGTTTCCTGTGGGTGAAACATCTGGGAGATTGACTAAGTACTTTAGTGTCTGCCCAGATGTTCCTTAGACACAGACCATTACATGAAATCATTAGCTGCCTTTGGCAGCCTGCCCAGGAGTTCAGAGTCAGGTAAGTTCCTGAAGATTATTTCTGTAAGGATAATTTACAGCTTCAGAAAGAAGGAGCAATGGAGGAATGGCCATTCCAAGAACATGCAGTCCTTATATCTAAGACAAGTAGGATCATATTTAAAGAAGATTTACAAGAGGAACCATGGAATTGGCCTGGTATTTCAGAAACACTGAGCCAATGTCCAAGGACCACAGCCCAAAGACAGGACTAGCTAGCTCAGGACTCATCAATTATTGTCTTTATTAGAAGATAGGAAGAAATACTAATAAAACCACCTAGTAATGTCCACTGTTTTCACTGGATGTCTGGTAGACCTAGAGTATCCTTTTGGGCATGGATAAAGGTACCACATGTACAAAGACATAATAATGCAGATCAGTGTGCCCCAATCAAGCATAAAATGCTTGTAGAGCCAAAAAAAAAAAAAAAAAAAACCTAAACTCCCAAAAAGTCATATAATCTAACCTCTTAATTAGGTAAATGGGGAACTTGGAACACTGACTAAGGAGTGTCTTTCCCAAAGTCAAAGAAGATTCACAGCCCTAATGGGATTTAAACTCATGGCTCAGACTAAAGTTCGAATGGTCGTCTGACCACACTAGGTCTGCTAGGACAGGTACTCCTTGCTCCAAAATCCTGGGACTTCGACTCACCTGTTCTCTCTTTGTTTAGAAATGGGGGAGGCCGCAGTGGAACCTTCTGTGCTATCTGCAGTGTGTGTGAGATGATCCAGCAGCAGAACATTATTGACGTGTTCCACATTGTGAAAACCCTCCGCAACAACAAGTCCAACATGGTGGAGACGCTGGTGAGCATCCAGGAACCATTATCCAGCACCCAAAGTCTTCATGTTCCCCAGACCTGAAAACTGTGACTGGGCATAGGACACACCTTCAATAACTGGGTCTCATTTGAATACCTATAGTCTGTGTTTCTTTTTCTTTCCAACCTTAGCAATTTCTCTTTCCTGCAGGGCAATCTAAATATTAATCCCAGTCCACCTACTTTGTTTTACTTTCTGCCTACCCCCTAAGAAAATGTCGTTAATTCAGACTTCAAGGAAAGATTCTGGAATAGTAGTTTGTGAATTATGGTTTCAATTCAGCCCAAGCCTATTCTAATTCACTTATGCTAATATTTTACAAGATCAAGCATTAAACTAGGGGTGCTTTGGATAAAGGATAGTGAAGCTAGAAGGAAGGCAGAGCCCAGATGGGAAGACCTGCTATAGTGGTGGAGATGACCCATACAGAGAACTTGACTATACATCTTTAAAGTGGATGATAAGATCTCACACAGAATGTGGCTCAAAGGCTGGTAGAGCAGCATTACCTGGGAAGTGTCTAGGAATGCAGAATCTTGAGAATCCCAAACGGACCGAGTCAGGATCTTCATTTTCAGTGCACACCCCTACATGTTCTGCACAAAGCTTATAGACTGAGAACCTTTGGTGTGTGATGGAATAACTGAAAGTGAGCAATCACAGGTGGGGATTCTGGGAAGTGTAGGCAGAATATGCATCAGTCAGGAGTTGAAGGATGTTCAGACATGAGATACGGCTACTTACTTGATTTTTAGTATGCTTACAGGTAGTTTTCTCCAAAATCTGCATCTCTAATCTAATGCATTCTTTTCTTTTCTTTCTTTCTTTCTCATCTCCTCCTCTTCCTCTCAGGAACAGTATAAATTTGTATATGAGGTGGCACTGGAATATTTAAGCTCCTTTTAGACTGATTGGATGGGGAGCCTGCCAGAGTTCAGCGGCGGCTGCAGCTGCCCCTCTATTTCTGTGACTGACAATGACTGGTCTCAGGAGCTCCGAGGTGGTACACCTGCTCAGCTCCAGGAAGAAGACTGCTGGTCTCATGCTCTGCAGCTTCTGTGGGGGTCTGTAGCTGTGGGAGATGCGGTTCTGATGGGGACTAGCATCCCTTCTACACCTGACAGCATCAGGCCCACAGAAGTCTACCCACAAGCAAGGCCCTGGACTTCCGATTCCCAGACCTCTTGCTTTTGTTCGTTCTGAGTTTGTTACTCTCATGGCAAGCTGACTGTGCAGGTGCTGGGGTGTGGGGAGATGGCCAGTCCTTCCCTTACCATCCTTAGGAGTATCAGGGGTGGAAGTTCTTCTCCATGCTATCCTGCAAAAGCATGGATTGTAGTTTGAGGGATCACTGTGTTATTGGTTCCTATAATCTCCCACAGGGGCCTCTGGCATGAGACAGCTGCCAATCTGGATCAGTGTGACTCCTGGATACCCCCTAGGCCAAGCAGAAAGCTTTTTCATCTTACACCTAACCCATCCTGGGTTCTACTCACTACAACCATCTCCAGCCAGGCCTTGACCCTCTGTAATCTCCCGGCCAACCTGCTGTATCTGTATCACACTTCGGCAAAGGTTTCCTTTGCTTTTCCATAGTCTGTAGGGAGAGGAGGGCTCATAGGAAATGTTACAGTATCTCTTTAATCTTTGTAGAAAAAGCCACTCTCATGGGGCAGGGCTCTTGCTGGCCTTTACAGTACAACCCTGCGCTTCTTAGGTGGTGCTTTCTGTGGGAAAGACAAACAAAAAAAGCTTTGAGTGTTTTCCCAAGTACATGTGAAAAGAAACTCTTGTGAGAGTGTAAAATTCTGTATTCTCTTATGTCAAAAGAAGAAAAGGATAGGATGGGAGTTTGGATGTGTGGCTGTCAGATAACTCTCTTGGACTTTTATTTCCTGGTCATACCCATAAAAAGACCCACTGTAGGATGACACAGCCATTGAACACATGAAATGGGACCTCTGGGATCAGTCCCTGGGTTGTGGGTGTGGAAATACAGAAGCACCTTTATAATTTGTCTCTCCAAATTTGAACTCTTTCCTTAAAAAAAAAAATCCAGCTGCCATTTTGAAATTGGCTACTGGGGCCCCAGCTTGGTTTATGATAGAATAAGCAGGTTTAGGCTGGGGGCCAAGTCTTGCTCAAAGCATGAATTAAGGGAAAGGAGAGAACATTAGTGAAGTGTTTCCTGCAAGCCAAGTGCCATGGTTACCACCTTCCATGTGACATCTCATATAGTCAGTAGCACCCCTAGGAACCCCTAGAGAATGCTCTCATCATATCCATTTGGTAATTGAAGAAACCTGAGCATCTTCTTCAGTGATGGAATTCTGGGTTCCAAAGACAGGTAATGGCACCGAAACCCCCCCCCCACCATTTTCCTCATGCTTTCTCAGCCAAGCAATTATTTTTATGGAACCAAAATAAGGCTAGAAACTTTGGAGCAGAGAGAGAGAACTCCAGGAGTAGAAATTTAATTCTTTCTTTCTGATAGCAGTTCTTCTTGGTAGCCCACACTTTCAGATATATTTTATTAACTCATTCGCAGTTCCCCAGAAAAGCTAGTCTTATCTAATTTCATCATTGCTAAAAACAATTCCCGTGCTCCCTCAGGCTACAAGGGAGCCAGCTTGGGAAGCTCTGTAGCCTGGGTTGAGCCACAATATCTGACAGCCTTAATAGCCAGAGGTCTAGGAAGGTCTATCTTGCAGACTGATCCAGTCTCGGTGTATGAGGGACACAGAATCCAATAAGGTACACATCTTGCCCTTCAGGCCCACTGTATTGTAGAGAAGCTGAGCCACATTGTAACAGTGGAGCATACAAGCATTTGATGAGCTTTGGTGTGAGAGTGACTTGCTCTGCCTAGAGCTTCCTAGGCAACATCCATTCCAGGCAGGGCTCAACAGACAGAAAAGAAGAAAAAGGAATTCAAGCCAAGGTGGTCAACATGCACAATGGTAAAGGCAGGTGAGAAGGTATCTGGAGGGACAGATGGTGGGAGGTCAGCCCAGCTAGAAGGTAGCAAGACAGGGATGGTGGCAGGAAGGTAGCCAGAGCCAGGGAGGAAATGTAAAGGGCACAGTCACTGCCCTGCAGGCAACAGGAAGTTGGCAGAGTTCAACAGCTATGCACTCAGTTTAGTTTTGGAGACGGCTCTCTCTGGACCAGCAGGACAGCCTATTTTCCTTTCATCAGACACTGTGAAAATGTTCCCTCAGTGTGTGCTTTTAATATGTTGTGTGTGTGTGTGTGTGTGTGTGTGTGTGCTCACTATTTTGTTGCTGGAACAAAATATGGAGTGAATCATGAGACTGAGCTCTTACGTAAAACCCAGGGTCTCTGTTCTACCATGGAGCAGGGTCAACAACCTTGGCCTCTGAGCCTTCAAGGACAGAATATGAAAGGAAATCAGGGAGCCAGCTCCCATTGGTGTGGGCCCAGGAGCCGTCTAGAAGTCTAAAAACACCAGAGTTGATCAAGGAAGGCTGTCACTTTGGAGGTTCAAAAGGAGCATCTCAAAGAAAAGGCACGAAAAGGAAATCTATGAGTTACTATTCTCTTTTGATGGGCCTCTTCCCAGGTATATTTGAGCATATCCCCAGGCCCCAGACCCCACTGGTCCGTCTGGATTCCTATGGCTCTAGTCTCCTATCTCTGAATGGACTTCCAGGTAGCCTTCAGGAGTCTATAGCATAGCCAATCAGCATGTTGCATTCTATTTCTTCAGATCTTGGCCACTTCTAACAGAGAGTGGATAGAGGGGAGAGGATTAACTACAAATCCTAGGATTCATTCTGCTGAGGAAAGAATTGAAGAGCTGACAGATAAAGATGACAGTGGTATCTGTCATTATAAATGGCGGGAATTTAAAAAAAAAATTCCAAGGGAAAGGAAGTGTGTGAAAATTCAGGCCATGCTGAGGGAAGGGCTAATTTATATCCTTATTTTCTCATAATCCAACTGTTCTTAAAGAAGGTGATCTTAAAACAGTGCACACAAAAAGAAAGTGGGGTACATGGATGGAAGTAACATTCTTCAGGTCCGGGGGGGGGGAGGGTAGGGGTTGGGGAGGCATGCAGAAGAGCTTAGATGATATGGGAAATGGTCCTAAGAAATTTAGATGATATTTTCCCCAGGAAATCTCCCAAGAAAACCCACTTTCTTCTCACCCGACCTACTTATGGGGTAGGCTTATTTTGAGACAAGCAAAGGAAAGATGCCAAAATGAATCCTCACTTAGCTAATATCTTCCTGTTGGTCACCAGTGGAATCCAAATGGAAAAGGTATAAGGTACAAATGAGATACCATGAAAACTGCCCCAAGTTGGCCATGTTTATGATGGCTTCAGGTTGGAACACAGCTACATCTCAATCTCATGTTCTTTTATCCCTACTGATATGATTATCATGGATGAGGTATGGGTCTGTTAGCTTCTAGAAAGCCACAGCAGGTCCCTTTTATAGGAACAAAAGAGGCTGCTTGCTTCAGGTGACTCTCAGTGTGGTTCTTAGCAATCAAAGACCAGCCAGATGTCACCTACTCCATGGAACCAGTAGATTCAGTGCTGTGGACTCTAAAACGTGAGCTCACTCTTCTACATTCTTGAAATATCTGTGACTATGGCCAGCACTACTTTACTATCAAGTAAACAGATCCAAAGGGAGAATTCATTTGCCCATACAAGCAAACTTGTCCTGGCTTTCTGACCACAGAGACAAAATTCTTCCATCATTGTATCTGAGATTTTCCCACATGATTACTCTTAGCAACAGAGACAAGAGCAAAACTAATGACTCAGTAGATATTGGTAAAGCCCAGTGCAGACAATGATAAGCTTCAAATTTCTCTAGAGCCTCGTGGTTTACATTCATGATATATTCGGATTCCATTTTCTAATTTATTCTTAGTAGTTTAAATATGACTGTATAAATTCATTTTTAAATCTGTCCTTTATCTCATGTATCTTTCTGATCAATCTTAGGGAATATCTCTGACCAAGGCATAGTGCCTGACCATGTTCCTTCCTCCTGAGGTTAATTCTAAACTCACATTCACACCAACTTACATTCCCCTTGGAGCATCTGTTGCTGTGGAGGTATCCTGACTGTACTGCTCCTGAGGTTCAGCAAAGGTCTCGTCTTCTTATGGAGGGTTCTGCAAGATGCCCACTAACAGACTAGAATAATGAGAACTTACCTGCATGGCATGGTAAAGGTTGAGCCCACAAAACCCTAAAAACAAAGGGGAAGCCAGATGCAGATTTACTCAGAGGATCCTTGAATGCTGAACGATGTCTGTTGTCTCTGTAGAGTTCCATGGCTTCTGATGTGGGAAAATCTTAGGACACACTTCATGAATTTTAAATACCCTTCCCTTCACATAGCTCAATACAATCCCTGGATCCTATAGCATTCAGCATTCAAGACAGATACCACTAGGAAGTACAAACTACTATGGCATGGTACGCCATGGTAAGTAGGATAAGAACTTGCTCATTGGTTTGAACTCCAACTGCACCATTTCTGGAATATAAAATATCAGGCTGAACAAGGCATGGAAAAGGAAACATACACACATCTTTGGCCAGGTTTAAAGGGGTTAATCTGGAAGGCTAGGACAGGAAAACAAGAATTCAATTGAAACCCAGCATCTACTCAGAAACAAGGATGCTTATAGACTGTTGAGCTCAGTGATAAATTCCATGGGGAAAAAATAAAGAAGGCCAACCCTCCTTAACCTGTAGCTGGCCACCCCTGCTATCATAGCAGGTCATCAGCACCAAGCTAAAGCAAGCTCAGTACTGTAAACGGTAGGTCTAGATCCAAAGCTGAACATGAACAGGATGCTAATCTTATGCTACAAGGTCAATGAGCCAAGATCCCTAAGAAGGAGTTGACAACCCAAAGTAAAAGTCAAGTGAAAAGATAAAACAGAAATTGCAATGTCCTCTATAAGCCTTGATTTGCCTTTCTTTCCAATTGACCAATCAAAGTGAGGCCCTCTGTAGTATCTCACTAGTTCTTACTCAGAGACAATAAAACAGAAGAGTAGAGTAAATTCGGCCATAGACAAATGAGACTTAACCTGGTTTGCATACGGTTGTGTACAGGTTTCTTATGTGAGGTTGTCCCTAGAGACCTATCAAAAATTATGAAATGCAAAGGCTTCCTTTAACTGAATGTGGGATCACCTTTGAAATCCTATCCTTTTTGAACAACAAAGAGAGAGCAAGTGAGAGCAAGAGCGAGAGCTTGAGAGTGAGAGAGTGAGAGAGAGTGAGAGAGAGTGAGAGAGAGAGAGAGAGAGAGAGAGAGAGAGAGAGGGAGAGAGAGAGGGAGGGAGGGAGAGGTGGAAAATAGAAAGTGGGGGAGAAAGAGAATAGTTCTAAACCGAGTTTTCTCTGACACATAATTTAGAGTCATGGAGCTGATATCCTGAGAAACACAGCACAAATATCTCTGACATATCTACATACGAATAAGCTCTTTCAAATTCTTGGTAACCACAGATAGACTTTTGCATGACAGTGGCTATATAACTGTATTGTGGAGACCAAGAACTATCTCTTGCGTATATCCTGCCAACTTCTACAAGAGGTAGAAAAGCTATCAAAGGGCCCACATTCACCCCTAAAATCCATCCATGAATATTAGTGTCCAACAGGTGGAGTCGGTACCCACATTCCTACCCCGCCCCAGACCTGGCACTACTTTATCTAGCACGAATACACCTAAGAGCTTAGTGGTGGTGCACAGCAGCTGGTACAGAGGACGGGTAAGAATTGGGAGGGGAGACAACCTTCTAGAAAGGACTTCAGAAAGTGATTAATCATGGGGCTTCCTTTTGGATTGGAGAGCCACGCTAGGTAGTAAAATGCTAACCCCGGTTCTTTGTTGGACTGTTTAGAGAATGAAGTGTAGGAGTCTTAGAATATTGAACAGCAAAGTGATGGTATTCAGGGTATTTAATGTAGATTGTGAGTCTTCAGTGAGAACCATTTCTAGGGCCTTTGTGAGCAGAATTGTGTTAGTTCCCCCCGCCCCCAATCAGTCTCCTAAAGGGACAGCAGAATACTAGCATCCATAGTCTTCTTAAGACTGTGGGTGATAAGACAAAGTCAAACATAGTTTGCTACCCTGGTTACCCCTGTGAGCGGTGCTGAGGTGGATGTGGAGACTGAGTACCTGTAAGAAAGAGCTGAGTGCTAGGGAGGATCGCTGCCTGTTTGAGTAGCTTCCCAACAGAAGCCAGGCATCCCCATCTCCTGGCCTAGGGTGAAGAAACAGAGTAGCCAAGGTAGATAGACTTCAGACCACTTTCACTTTCAGTGGGTGAGTCCTTGAAACTTGAAGGTCACATTTGAACTGGGAACCTCCAAACTGCAAACTAAGTAGGTAGGTCATGCTTGGTTTGGGAAGTGGAAGCCCTCTGTTTTTCTAATCAAATCATCTCCTCCTGTCAATCAAAAGGCAGCTCCAGCTGCATCTCCTAGCCTTATCCAGGATGGTTAGCACCAGTCACAGGGAGCAGTTCCTTGGCCATACATCTGATGCTTACTGCCATCACTGAGAAGGGCAGCCAGCACCCAGACTCACTGGCCACCAGGGCCCTCAATGACAGACAGAACCAATAAACATCGAGGCAGGAGTCAAAACAAGGCTTTGCTTCATGCGTATTGTCTCCAAAGGTTAATTCAGCCATCATTCCCTATTCAAGGCCTGTAGGAAAAGACTTCAAAAGCACAGGGATTCTGTTGACACCTTATCATAATCATTCCCAGTACATATATTTCATCACCAACTGGTTCTTGGGCTGGCCCAGGTTAGCCTAGGCTAACTCAGATTTGTAATCAGGATCAAAAATTATATTCTCCCTTCTCTCTTCACTCTATATCCAAGTAGCCAATTAAAGGTACAGTTGTAGCCTCTGTGGTTGCCTTGGCTACAGATGACCATACTGGTACACCTCTCCAGGACCTATCATGGCATTCCCAGTCTACACTAGGGAAGCTTACATTTTCATTGTCCGGTGGCATATGATATCACATGAGACCAAAGTCTCCACACTATCTGAAATCTCCACAAATCCCAGTGGCCTGCACTTGTACAGTTTGGGTGTTTGATAGATAAAGCACGTATGAGAAGAGAAAACAAAATAAATCAACTTCAGCAAAAAGAAAGCCAGCACTGTGCTGTCAATGTCTTTCCCCCCTTTCCCTTTTTATTTCCAGTTCTAGCTTCAAAAAGCAGAAGGTAAATAATGTCAGGTCAATGAATATCAGATATATTTTTTGACTGTACATTAAAGTGACGTGTAATCTTTTTACACCTGCAAGTCCATCTTATTTATTCTTGTAAATGTTCCCTGACAATGTTTGTAATATGGCTGTGTTTAAAAAAAAATCTATACAATAAAGCTGTGACCCTGAGATTCATGTTTTCCTAAGATATTTATGCTTGTGTCTTCCTGGGAGTGAGGGGAGATGAGACGAGTTCAGATTGAAATCCAAGAATTAAAGATACTCCTATCAGCTAGGCTTCTTCTTATTCATTTACTTAATCTTCCCAACCATAGCACAAGCTATGCATACTATTTCCTCTTTGATGATTGAAAAATGAGGTTCAAAAATACCAAGGGATTTTTCCATAAGTGTACACTGAAGTGGTAAAAGGCCTCTAAAGCAGTGTGTCCATGAGTGTGGTTCAGAATACTGGCTTTAGACTTAATGTGACATTTGCTATGCATACATTTTTAAAATATTTTCATCTCTCTCTATGTGTATGCTCTGTGTGTGCACGCACATGTATGTGTTTCATATGCTATGGCGCACATGTAAAGGTCAGAGGACAACTTCAAGTGTCAACCCTTACCTTTTGCCTTGTTTGAGACACAGTCTCTTCTAACTCACCCCTGCAAGTTCCAGGAGAGCTGGCCCAGGGGCCTCCAGAGATTCTCTTGTCTCTTCCTTCCACTCACCATCAGCCCACTGAGATAGCATACGTGCATTTCTGCATCCGGCTGTGGGTTCTAGGCAGTCAAACTGAGGTCCTCATACTTTTCATGACAAGTGCTTTAACTCACCGAGCCATCGTCTCAGTCCTGCATAAACATTTTCAAGCTCCTACAGCATCCAAAGTTCAGCATCTGTCCATTAACAAGCTATTCATGTGGATCAGCTAGCTATAACTACATAAACAACAACAACAACGACAACAAAATCCCTCGGTGATACAAGCCTTATTCGGTTGATACTCAAACTCTGGGTTCTCTTAAATGCTCACTGCTCTGGAGCTCTGCTCACGCCAGCTACATTGGCTGGTGTGGCCACACACCTCGCACCTCTTCCCTGCCTCCCACGACCTGAGCATATGGTTCTCATGGTGGTGACAGGTGCATGAGAGAGAAAGTGTAACTGTGTGTTTTGAGGCAGCCTTTGCTTGAAAGAAACAGGCATATAGCATCCCAAGAACAAAAGTAGTTCTGTGACATACTTAGAATCGGGAATAGGGGTTCATCCTCTTGGTACAGGCCTCCCTTGTCAGTTTTCCCAAAAAGTCTTGTGTTCAGCCATCATACCAATGGCACACCTGTTAAATCTCATCTGCAAGTCACCCACGTCACTCATCTCACTTGGAAGATACATAAACATGCCAGGTTAGTGGTGCTTACGGAATGTCCTCTAACGACTGCAGCACATGCTAAAGTTGGGCAAACATTATTTTATATTATTTTGAGGTTGCATTTGAATTGCAACATTTCTTCCTTCACTTTCCCATATCCAAATCTTCTCATACATCTCTCGCTGCTCTCCTTCATGGCCTCTTTTTTAATCAATTGTTACTACACACACACACACACACACACACACACTCACACATACACACACACACATATATATATATATTCCTATAAGTATATATACTCCTATAAATATATATATATATTCATATATATATATATATATATATATATATATATATATATATATATATATATATATATATATATATATATATATATATATATATATATATATATATATATATATATATATATATATTCCTATAAATATAAACTCTCACATCCATATAATATTACTTGTATGAATTTTCAGGGTTGATCATTTTGCACTGGACAATCTATTAGTGTCCTTTTTCCTGGGGAGGACACACATTGTTTAAAATGCTATTGCTGTTAGAGGGGGTTGGGGAGGAGAGCCCAGGAGGAAAGGGGACAAGCCAACTCAAAGCAGTGAGGCTAGTAACCTCTGAGTTGGCTATATCTCCTCTATGTTCTCTAACAGAACAGAAGAAAAAACAGGATACCCTCTTTGGAGTTTACTGAGTCCCAGTTTCTTTGAATGGATCCAGATATAAGCATGAACTCTCATGTTTGTCTAGACACAAGTCATTGGTCTCGAGCCTATGGTGTATTTGGTTCTCCTTCACCTTTGGTGATGTGGCAGGGAGTCTCTGCCTGAGAGGCTGCAAGATATTTCCCAAAGCTCCAGAGCCTAAAACACCATGCTTCCAGCTTGGCTCTGAGTGAGAAACCTGGTGTCCTGCCAGCTAGCTATCCTTGCCACTGTGTCCTTGCTCGTGTTAATCTCATTTATTCTTCCAGCTACAATTATCCTTTGGGGGTCAAATGTGTAACAGATGACACTGGGAAGAGAAAATTACAAGGATGAAAATGTATACATAATATATAATAGCAGAAGTACACTAGGACAGAATAACTTTCTTTCCAAAGAGCTAATACCTTTGAGAGTGTTCTTGTAAAACTCATACATACTTGTTTGCCAGAACTAAATGCACATAAATGAGGGCATAAGGCAAAGTTCCCATTTAGAAGTATTTGTTATTGTTTTGTCATTCCAGATCTTTCTACACACTAACACAGTTAGATATAATTTCCTATGTATTTGGCATCAGGCTGTATATTTATGGGCCTTGCCCCTGACATCTCTGCAGTCCCCTTGAACTGGAGGCTAAGCTAGCCTGGGTATATCAAAACCAGACATTCCTATATACGCCTAAGGAAACAGCCTCAGCTGCGGGGCCAGTGTTAACACTAAAGAATACCCTGTCCTGTCTGCTTTAGGCCTGAAGAGAGACAGACGCTAGTGACACATCTTTATTTGTCTCTTAGCTGAACCTTCTAAAGCAGCTGTTCTCAACCTGTGGGTCGAAAGCCCCACAGGGGTCACATATTGGAGATCCTGCATATCAGATATTTACATTATGATTTCTAACAGCACAATAATTACAGTTACAAAGTAGCAATAAAATAATTATATGGATGGTGGTCACCACAACATGAGGGACTGTATTAAAGGGTCACAGCATTAGGAAGGTTGAAAATCACTATTCTAAAGATTCCCTAGTATTCAAAATAGCTCCACAAGCTAAGGACCAGGCACTAAAAATGTGAGCCCATGGAGAGTATTCCATTTTCAAAATATAGACATATATAGATAGCTGGGATAATATCAAGAGAAGTGGAGATGTTTAGAGACAAATAAATTAAATATATAATCCATTAAAATCTATCAGAATCTTATTAGTAATCATCTTCCATCACAGGAAACAAAAGAATGACTCTGATTTATATATTTCTATGTTCTGTAAACTTTATGTTCCTTGCAGATTCAGAAAAGCCAATTGTGTAAAAAAGTGGAGAGGAAAGTATAGAAGGAAATGAAAGCAGAATGGATAAGATGATTTAAAAAGAGAGAGAGAGGTGGCCAACCCAAAACACCTGCTATTTACCTGGACCGAAGTAAAGCCAAAAACTTGGTATTTCAATCCAAAACAAGAGTATGGTCAATTAGTCAAACGATGTCCAAAGGGGAAAACTAAGGCAGTTGCTCAGCATAAATAAAAGTGGTAGAATCATTCCTGCTATAGAGCCTAGATAAAATAAGTTTCGTCAGAAACTCCCTGAACAAATAACAGCCTCAACAGACAACAATGCTTTCTCCCTCTCTGGAGGCTGATGCTAATCCATTGCACAATTCTGAGGAAGTTCTCAACGGAAGGGCCAAAATGAAAGGGCCCGGCTACACGTTTCTCAGCAAAGTCAGACCTAAGCAAGGTGTCTGCCTTGCAGAATCTTGAGTATTATACTCTCTGAGCATCTCAGCGCTCTTCTCGCTGAGTATCCATGAACTAGATGGAAGCTTTTATCCCAGACAATTACCAGCAAAGTAGCTATTCTGAGCTGTTGGGTAAATTTGGAACCTGGCTTTAAGAGCCAGCTGAGCCAAGAGGAGACTCACCACCTCCTTGTGAATGGTGGGGAGGCTTAACAGCCAGATGTGTGCACATCAAAAGCAAAAGCACCCCTCAATGAAGGTGAGTCAGGAAGGGGCCATGGAGCCTTGGGCAAGGTTGTGTTAAGGACTAGCTCCATCTTAGCTCACTCTCCTCTCAAATGTATAGTCCAGACTGCAAACATGTGGCCACACCTGGCAGCCACAACATTGTGTAAACCCAAGAGGAATTTCCTCCTGATTATGAGACACAAGAGACTCAAATGAGAATCATAATGAGGGGTTGATGCAAAATCAAGTTGTTTTTTTTTTTTTTTTTTAACCTAAAAGATGCAAGAGAAGTGAAAAGCAGAGTGGTTCAGCCTTGCCAGGTGCCCCTTCCAGATGTTCCCTGCTCACTCAAAAAGTCGGTCAATGGTCCATTTCTATTTCCTGAGAGAAAAGGATTACATTAGGAAAAAGACAGAATGGTAGGAAGAAATATGTAGCAAAGCATACTGGGGATTTTATCTTCCATAGCTCCTGTCTTTTTGGAGTACCACCGAGGGAGACAGGGAGAGGTGGGATACCACCAGCTGAATGAGTACTAGTCTATGTCCAGAAAAGCAGGCACCTTACGACAATGCATTACTTAAGGTTCTCTCAAACTCGGCTGCTAACCATGGGTGTGGTGGCCATTTCTAAGGAGGCTTTTGCAGATTTCATCAGAACTCTTCTCTGGTTTCTTTAACCACGGTCTATAATGCTTGCTATCTTCCCCATCGTGATCTGGTGCTCTAAGAGCAAGGACACTCACCTAGCACTAATATGCCACCAAGACATACAGAGGAGAGAATGGCCCCTGTTAATTTATCTTCCCTGTCTTAACCCTCTCAACCTCCCTGATACTGAAATGATATCCCCAAATATTAATAAACACTGTCTCAGGCTTTGCTTTTAGGGAAATACCATCTAGGAAAGTAGATTCAAGCGATGCACAATCTCCCATTCTCAGCTGATAACCTGCCAACGCCCATGGAGGGCTGCCAAGTGTTCAGTTAAGCTTTTAATCAAGTGTTAGTGTAAAACTACTCGAGTGGAAGAGGTTTTTACCGAGTCCCTGGTTTATCCTAGATATCACACAGTTGATTTGCTTCTCAGATTTAGGAAAAAGAGTCCTACCATCTCCGATTTTGCTGCAAAGAGTTAACAGACCTTTCCAGTAGAGAACAAAAGGGCAGGAAGGGTGTTCTTTTTTAGAAACCCATTTTTGGTAAGACGGCACAATGAGATGGTTAGTGTGGGGATGAGTCTGTAATGTTAGGATCCAGAATCCATGCAAGATTCGGCAGCTATACTTATGCCTAGCTTCCTCCTCCTCCTCTTCCTCCTCCTCTTCCTCTTCTTTCTCTTTTTCCTCCTCCTCTTCCTCTTCTTTCTCTTTTTCCTCCTCCCCCCTCCTCTTCTTCCTGGAAGGACACAGCTCCTGACAAACTGGGAGAACAGAATGGGCAGCCAGCTTGTGATGGAGGACATTATGTAAAGGCGTAAAGTGATAGCATGCAGTTTCCATACAATGCTGAACAGAGATATGATTATCTTCAATGTGTATGAGGCTCAGGAGCCAGTTCTCTGCACCATCTCAACTAAGCACCCTGGCCATTTCTAAGCTGGCATAGAAAAGAGAACAGCAAATGTTAGTTTCTCATTCCCTTTCCTTCTGGTTCCTACATGATACTCCCCAGCAACTATAAATACTGCACAGACTTAGTACCCTTGTAAGTGTGGACCAACAGTAGAGCATCATCAGACATTTGAAAAGACAAAGGAGTATAAAAGCAAAGGCCCACTTGGAAGAATCAGTGTATGTGTCTGACTATAAAATCAAGTCCCTGTTAAGAAAAGTCTGACGCAGGAGACACCAGATTTGATGGCTGAATCTAAGAACTTATTTTTGTTGTTATTATTATTGTCTCTAATGAAATAAACTGCTGAAAAAATCTAATCAAGATAAAAAGATAAATATTCAAAATTAGAAAACAGAAATGGATATATTAGCAAAAGAGGAAATTATACAGCTTTATTAAAGGACATTATAAGCAATTCTAGGTAGTAAATGTGAGCATTGCAATTGATTGGATTATTTTGGAAATGCATGAATATTACCTAAATTCACTCAACAACTAGAAAATCCAAGTAAATCCATTATCAGAGGAAAAAATGTTTTAATTGGTAATTCTGCTTTAAAATATATAATAGCAGATGTTCATAAATGAGTTCAGTCAAGCTTTCAAAAAAAGAATTATGCAGTACATACTATTCCAAAATATGAACCAAAGTTCCTCAATGACAGAGCAAAAATAGAATACCAAGTCTGTGTGTGTCTCTCTCTGTCTCTTTCTGTCTCTCTGTCTCTGTCTCTGTCTCTGTCTCTCTCTCTCACACACACACACATACATACACAGAGAGAGAGAGAGAGGGGGAGAGAGAGAGAGAGAGAGAGAGAGAGAGAGAGAGAGAGAGAACATCTAGACTAATCATTTATAAATGAAAAACATTTTGCTAAATTTCAATGATCATATTCATCTGACTTTTAAAGGCAATGTACCATGTCTAACTGTATGCCAGAAATTTAAAAATAGTTCAATATTAAGAGTCTATAAGAAAAGGAAGAAGACATAGTATCGCCTTAATAAATATTGAAAAATCATTTCACAAAATTTAATATTGATTCTTGATTAAATAGTCTGAGCAAGGTACTAATGGTCAGACATTGTGTTAGAATAAGAGTTAAACTCATGAATCCTGGGCACTGCAAGGGTTCCCCTGTGCTCACTTCTTTACCCAGCAAAGAGAAAGATCACGGTTTCTTCCTCCTGTCATTCCTACTAGTTAAGGCCAGATGCCAAGTCCTGGCCAACGAGCTTAAGTAGAACTGATGTGTCCCAGTTTTATGGCAGAATGTGCTTCCTGCCTGGTGAGAGAGCCTCCAGCATTTTCCTTCCCTGCCTCATCAACCAAGGGAGTGCTTAAGTTGTAGGCAGTCCAGGAGTAGAATGAGTGACTGATGGATCGCTGAATGAGCACGTGGAAGCCAATCACATCTAGAAGCTAATCACCAGAACTTCTGTATGTGATAAAGAAATCTTGTGATCCTTCACCATTAAACATTTGAAGATATTACTAAAGAGTGCCCAGAGAGTAAACATATCAAAGAATGAAAAAAATTTAAGGGTATTTCTACTGAAGTCATGAATAATTACGTCTTTTATTCTTATTCTTCTTTATTTATTTATTTTGGTATTTTTGACTAATGTCTGTATAACCAGTGAAATTTCAGCAAGTAAAACTAAGGCAGTGGTAATACAGTGAATGCTGGGTAACAAACTAGCCCCAACCATTTTTATTTTAGTCATGACTGTATAGCCCAGGAATTCAGAAGGAGTTCATTGGACCATGCTACTTAGGCCCTGTTATACAATCAGGTGTCTGTAAAGTCAGAAGTCATCTTTGAATGGTTTAAATCATGTCTGGTAGTTGTCAAAAAATAACAGATGAATGTGGCAGCTGTGAACATTGGCTGTTGGCTGGGAGAGCAATCAAAGTGGCCTCTCCAGAATGAATGTCTTAGTGTCGCCAAACTCATTACATTGCCCCTGGATTCAATCAGAAAGACTATCCTAACATGTTCTCGTAAGATTAGTAATATATATTTAATTTGACTTCAATCAAGCCCATATAAATCTTTTAGTAGATATCTTTAAAAATAATTTTTAAATTATCTGAACAAATGAACAGGTGAGAGTCACCAAATAATTTTTAAATGAGCTACAATGATGAAAACCATGTAATACCATTGTAGGAATATAGTTTAGTCAATTCCTTGGAGCTCGCTTGTCACATTCAATGGTAGAAAGCTGTGTTGACATTTATCAATGTATAATCTGAATAAAACTTGTTTTATGTTGTCAAGTATCCATTGATCAAAGGCAGGGGAAAATTAGAAGGGGGAAGTCTTTTATAAATTACCTTATCAGAATTTTGTTGCCTTCTGGGTTTAATTTCATTGAGGGGGTTTTGCTGTATCCAATGTATCCATTAATGCTAGTATTTAAGACTGAAATGTTCACATTATTCCTTGTCCTGACTTTTAATTACACAAGTGGCACATGAATACATTCTCTCTGTGATACAATTAGAACATGTGTGATAAATTCAAGCCTTATTTAGCCACCAACTCCAGTCTCAGCCCCTCTCCCTATGAAAATAGAAAAATCTCTGGTCTATCCTCCTTTTCTTGGCCTTCTCCCTTCTCTGAGCAACTTGAGAACAGACATCCCCAGCTCACTGCTGAAGGCATCTGAACCAGTGTCAATAAATGGCCTTTCCTGGTTGAGAATATGCAAACCAAAGATAGAAGTAAGTTAAGACTTACTTTAATATTGTTAGTGGGCTTGAAAAAAAAATGATTAAAGCTTCCCCCAGGACTTACACATCACTCCACAAGGTACAGCCAACAGGTTCTGTGCAAAATAAGAAGCCAAGCGAAGAATCTTCCTCAGAGGTGACTCCATCTGTCTTTCTGAGAGTAGCCTTGGAGAGTGATCAGCCATCACTAATGCCTCCAACAGAGGCCCACAGGGACACCCAGTCAGCTTTGGCATTCCATTCCCCAGAGATGACTAAAGCTGCCCCAGGGTCATTGAATAAGCATGAGCTAAAGGCTCCTCAGAGAGTCACCATATGTCCTAACAGACTGTGGCTCCCTACAGAGGGGAAATGTGCTAAGACAATTCCTGTCCTGCTTGTCAGAACCAGAAAGACAGTAGCCTGGCCACAAGAGCCAAAGGGAGCCACAAGGGATATACTCTCACTGAGAGAAAAATGTGACCAATTCTCCTTACCACTGCAACTGGAGAAATGAAACATCTGAAGGTGTTTTCTTTGAATAGATTGAGGCATATTCTAAACTCCTTGGAAGATTTAATAATTGCAACCACATTTTAAATTAATGCATCAGAGTTTATTCTCTGCCAATACCAGGAGAAAGGCCTATCTCTGAAGCATGCACCGCAGAATGCTCACAGGGTCTGAGGATGCAAACTGTGCTGCCTATAGAAGTCACAATTGCTCTCATGATTAGATTTGAGGCCTGATCTCCAGGACAGGATTCATGACTGGTGCTATAAACATAGTCAAAACCCAATGCTAGGGAAGTCATAGGTCTTAAGGGAGAACATATTATTATTTTTCTAATGGTCAGGTCAAACTGCTTCTAAATATTTGTGTTTATATCCCATGGGTGTGTATTATTCCCGCCTTTGCGGTGGTGAGTGGCAGTGCAGGGATGGACTGCTCTCCAAAGTGCTGAGTATGTGTAACTGTGAGTGCTCAGCTGTAGAAAGGCCATCTGGATCTACACCCACCCCCAGCAGCCGAGTTGCAGGAACATTGCAGAAGAGAGAGAAAGGGTTCAAGAGCCAGAGAATGGGGAGGAGGGCTTCAAAAGATTGTTCTCCAGACATGGCATGGCTGCTATAAATATGGACTCACAATGGCAGTGATTACCTGCACAAGATCACGCCAGTTAAAAATTCCAACATGGAAGACGAAGACACTCCTGTTGTGCCACCCCTAGCTAAAGTACTATTGGCAGCTGATGGCTGCTCAGGTATCAAAGTCAGTATTTTCTTTAGGATTATGGCTACTGGGTGGTTGGCCATGCCTCAGTGGATGACCCTAATGCCTATGGGCATATGGGCAGCAGAAATCAGACTCAGTGGGTTACAGAATAATAAGTAAATAAGCCAGCAGATTGGGAGGGAGATGTGATTAGGGAATCCTGAGGGGAGATGATGGGAACAGTAGGGGATAGATATGATCAAGATACATTGTATACATAAATTTTATCCAGACATGTATGAAATTTTTAAGCAATATGTTTTTAAAATCATAATTCACCAGGAAGTAGTCCTACTGACTCATATAAGTCCAGTCCAAATGGTCTGAAATCAGATGTTGATCACTGATGCCTGAAGTATTGTTGGGAGCCGCCCCCACATTCGCCGTCACAAGATGGCGCTGACATCCTGTGTTCTAAGTGGTAAACAAATAATCTGCGCATGTGCCAAGGGTATTTTATGACTACTTGTACTCTGCCTTTCCCGTGAACGTCAGCTCGGCCATGGGCTGCAGCCAATCAGGGAGTGATGCGTCCTAGGCGAAATATAACGCTCCTAAAAAAGGGGACGGGGTTTCCGCCATTCTCTCTCGCTGGCATCTCTCTGGCTCTGCGCGCCCTGCGCTCTCTCGCTGCCTAAAGATGTAAACAATAGAGCGCGCTCTGCGCCCCGGCGCGCCGGAGCTCTGGCTCCTAAAGATGTAAGAAGGGGGCTTTCGTTTTTGGGGTTTGGGGTTTTTGCACTCCTGCTCCTGAAGATGTAAGCAATAAAGTTTTGCCGCAGAAGATTCTGGTCTGTTGTGTTCTTCCTGGCCGGGCGTGAGAACGCGCTAATAACAAAGTATGAAATGAGATTGTAGTATTCTGCACTGGAATATGGATTACCAAAGAGTCGATCAAACAAAATTTCTAGAAACCATGGCCCACTACAGGAAAGAGAAGAGCCTACAAGGTATGCCTGCCTTTAGTAAAACAGAAAAAGTGGAGCTTCTAGGTGGGCCCCAGCCAGAAATCAAACAAGTTGTAGCTTAAGAGGTTAAGGTATTTTGTATGTAAGAAATAGCCTCCATAGAGGTCACAGGAAGGGGAATTAAATGCATATAATGTAAGAGATCCAGTTATGATGATCTCAACTTTACAAGTCAATGAGGACCCACTCCAGAGATGCACTCCCCACCCCGCCTAAGCATCCCAGAATGGTAGCTTCCAACCTTTAGAGAGATGGACTAACAGCTGGGAATTGGTTCCGGTATTCCCCAAGACTTCAGAAAGAAAGAAGAAAAAGAGAGGCAGTAAAGAAAGGGAGGATGGGAGATAAGGGGGAAGAATGGAGGGAAGGGGAAGGAGGGAGGAAAAAAGAGGGAGGGAAGGGAAGAGAGACTGACTAGAAAGAAGAGGAGAAAAGAGACTTTATATCATGGGCTAGATAGAGGGCTGCCTGACTTGTATTAATTAATCCCTCTTATCCATCCCATAACACAAAGCTACCAATCTTTTGTAATAAAACAAAAGGGACTCAGGTCCATGAAGGACAACTCTAGCCTTTCAAATTATCCCTACCTGCTCTTTGTAATTTCCAGCCTCGTCTACTAGAAAGTCCTTCTTGCCCAGGAATCACAAAACTTAAATTCCTGTGACAGATCTATTGTGATGGGTACGTTTCCTAAGGGCTCTTAGGGACTGACTTGCTCTATGTAAAACTTGAGAATAATAATTTCCATCTCATCAGGTAAAAAGTCTCAGACTACATAACTAACAAATATATTTGGAAAGCTGTAAATTTTTGAAAATGTGAATTACTACTTTTATTAGACTATCAGAAGAACTAAGGGATATGCCGCAACCAAAATACTTGGCATAAATGACTTAAGAGAGGAAAGATTTATTCTGTCTTGTGTTTTCAGAGGTTTTAATCTATCATGACAGAGAGGGCCTGGTACTGAAGAACAGTCATTGTGACAGAAAACAGAGAAAGGGAATATAGAAAAGGGCCAGGGAAAGATAGAGCCCCCAATGGCACAGGTCCAGTGACCTACCCCTTTTAATAATCCCTGACTCTTACCCATTCCCACCTGCCAATAATGCCAGCACATTATGAATCCATCAAAGGACTGGTATATTCCCCAGCTCAAAGCCCGCATCATCTCACTGTCTCTGGAAAGCCCTTCACAGATATATCCAAAGTTATCCATTATTAATATGTTAGTTGTTCCTCGGGTCAATCATGTTGACAATCAGATTTCCCATCAGAAGAGGACAAAGAGGATTCTGCAAGATCAAGAAGACCTCTCTTTCTTCTATGGAGAGGAAAACAGAGGTGTTATTGCATTTTCCAAGAATTAAAAGAATTCATTAGTGTTCAAACATTACTCACTAAAGCAGAAGCATCACCACAATAAGTGCAAGAGAACCAAGTACTAACACCCAGGTCTGAAGCCCCCAGGCCTCAGTTTTCATGTTTGAAAGTTTCTACTTCCTTCGTATGTTCCGTCTTCTACCTCCCAGGTTGAGGCAACAGAGCATATGAGCTAAGGAACTTTAATCGAGACACACTTAAGTTCCATTCTGCTCCTGTAGCAGTCTCTGGGTGTCCTTTGTCATCCCCTCCCCCTTGCTGCTGGATTTATTATATCCGATCAACAAAATTGCCATTAACAGAGGTCAAAATAGCCATAGAGGACAATTTCACGGGCTTTGGATGAATGGAATACTGGCCTTCCTGTTGGGCGCTCCCACTTCTCAGCCTTGGACCAGCATCCTGCATGCCAGCATCTCTTCCCTGAGGTTGACTATTCCACATGATGCTTCTCAGGCCCCACGCTTAAGCATATTACATTGTCAGGCTGGGGTGGGGTCAATCTCCTTTCTATCTTCCTGTCATCTCATTCCATCCACACAGCCTGTTTGAAAGGCAGGGTAGCACAGTATTGGGTAGTAGAAAAAGCTAGCTAATTAAGAGTCCAGAGAATCTGCTACTGGCTTCCAATGTGGCCTGGTACAACATCATCTCCCTCACTGGAATCATCCAGAAAAGAGGCTACTGAATAGGATCAATTTTTCTTCGTTCTAGGTACCCAGATCCACTCTATTAAATCTTGGGAGCTCTCTGGGCATTGGGACCCTTTAGCTCTTCCCAAGGTGAGGCTTGTTCAAGAACTAGCCTTTTGGGTTATCTGAAGGTTCCCCTGCTCCAAGTTTTACTAAATCTGAAGAAGTATGGGAATTCTTGTGAGCCTCCTGTGCAGAAAGAGAAAAAGGAAGGGAGCTTCTAGAAATGGGTGTTAGGGCTCATTAGGCCTTGTTGGGGGACAGTCTGTCCAGCCAGTCTCCACCCCCTGCAGCGAGAAAGATGCCTAGACTCTATCAGGGCCCAGCTGGGAGGCCATTTAGTTTGGAGAATGGTTTCCTCTAGGTCCCTCTCGGAAGCTTCTTTCACTGATCCTGGGAACTGAGGCTTTTCATTTTAATTAGCAAAATCTTATGACTGCCTTTGGAAATGAGCCTCTGTTCTCATTTCCTCCACAGACTCTGTCAGCCAAGATGGGGAAGGAGGGAATGAGAAGGTGACATGGGAGCTGTTATCTGGTGTAATTTCAGGGCTGGCAGGGGGCTCGGAGGATGGGAGAGTGGCTGAGATTGCAAAGGAACCAAATCATGTACTTAAGAAAATGGCTTTATGGCTGCAGGACTTGGTGACTCAGGTTAGTGACTCCGTAGGACTGCCCTGGTGCAATGGAGAAGATTAAATGATAGGTCCACCTAGCTACAGGAACCCAGGAGGTAGATACATCATATCTTGAACCTTTTCAGAGGAGGGTGGGGATACATTTTCCAAAAAAATGGCTATATATGGAGATAAACAGAGGATGGTATTTATCTAATGCATATTTTATAAGTCTAGGTGTCTAAAAATGAGAACAAGGGCTCTTTTGGTCATCTCATTAGCTCCCGGTTTATTGAAGAGAAGCAGCTTTACTGAAGTGCATACATCAGTGATCTCGGGCCGCCTTTCTCTGGTGTTCAGCAGGAGGGCATGCCCACATGTTTGACTCAGTCTCAAAAGCCAAAACTTGCTTTGACATGGGATCTAAGCAGCCTATTTGCTAGAACTAGCAAATTTTCTTAGAGTGTCTCTGCTTGCTGGATCTTTCCCAAACCAAAGGAAATCTTGTTTTGATAAGGACTGAAAATAAACAAGAAGTACACAAATGAACAAATAAGGAAAATTCAGTGGAATGTTAGTTAATAAGCAATCAGTCAACATAGAAGGAGCATGTGGAAGGCCTGATTCAAGTTGTGGATAACATGGAATTCAAATGATCAACTGGGGAGGTGGCTTAGTGCTTGCTGCATAGTGATGAGTACCTGAGTTCAAACCCCAAGACTCAAATAATTAGCTTAGAGAGGTCAAAAGTTATATGGACATGAAATCCTGCACTATGTGGCAATAGAGACCAGAAAATTATTGTAACTGTCTCTCCAGCAGCCTAGCTCCAGCTTCAGAATATATATTGTCTCAAAGAAGTAGAATTGACCATGACAGGACACGTGATATCATCCTTGGGTCTCCACACATGGGTATGTATTCTACACACACACACACACACACACACACACACACACACTTTAAGAAGGGATTCACATAATCAAATTCCATACAGGGGAAGATGAGTCCACTCTAGGCCACAGTCCATGGTGTGACTCACAAATCCAGTCACACTGAACTACCTGTTGCTCCCACATGAACTTCTTATCACCAAACTATAAAACACCCAACTACTGTGTCCGTCGATCTCTGATTCCAGTTGTATCCACTTTCCTGCTTCTCTCTTCAGGTATCCACACCTCAGGGCTAAATGATACCCTGTTTCAGGATTCAGGCTACTCTATTGAACATCCATGTATGGGTATTGCTATTGCTGGTACCATTTTTATGTTGAGGGAGAAGCAGATCTCAAGATAAATACCTTTATAATTACAAGCAAAATTATCCAAAAGGTTAATGCTTGGAAAGAGAGATTAAGGGACCAGGAGCCTGCATAGAAAACTCTCAGAAAAGTCAAATAACTGAGATGGGATTTAAGAAACTGGACAAAGCCAAGAATGGATAGGGAAAGGCCATATGGGAAACCTACAGGGACTTTATCTAGGATGCTATCTGCCCTTCTCTGTGCCAGGCACTATGAAGGGTGACCATATGTCCTGGTTGACCTGGGATAGCTCCCATATATGTTGGTTGTGCAGAGCTTAGTATTTGTCCCAAATATGCATCAAAGATTGTGCTGCCATAATATGAGTGATATTATATCTATCAAACTTTGTCATTATATTTGTGTAACTCTCCATCTCAAGTATGCTTGTACACATGCAAACACACACACACACACACACACACACACACACACACACACTCATCTATATATAGGCTATGTCATTCTTATGGTACAGAGTTTCCTTTGCATTCATCCTTTGCTGTCCAGTGCACTGCACGGCCCTGGCATTTTCCCACAGATGCTCAGTAGCTGTTTCCTGAAGAAGTAAATAAACAACAGGAAAAACGCCTCTTAAAATTCTGACACCTCTTAATCCCAGTTGTCTATATCCCATGCCTCTACAGTACTCCAAAGCATCTTTTGTGCATAGTTTGAGTTTGTCTAAGGGCCAAGAAATCTGAAGTATTTTTTCCATAGTCTGACTTGGCCCCAGAAGTTGACAAAAGTGTCATCTCATTAGAGGCTATTTGAATAGAAATTATAGCCTTGTTCTTGGAGCATGGACTTGAGAGCACTTCATAAGACAATCACTGCTAAATAACTGAAGAGGAACACCCTTATTGGCTTCTAAAAGCCCATCTCAGGTCAAAGTAACCTAAATTCCTCTCGATACAATTAGAACCTCAATAGGTTGAGAGAAACAACAAGCTTCCAAGAACATGAGGACCTTAAAGGAATGATAAATAGCACCATTGGTGGTCCAAGAGGGCTGTGGGGGAGGATAAACAATTATCTATGGTACCATAAAGCATATGGAGTACAAAGCCACCCAGGCTGGATATGGAATACTCAGCTAGCCACCACTCTGAGAGAAGGAAGCAAACGGAGAGCAGTTGGCTTCCTCCGGGTTCCCCCTTGTACTTTTCTGTCCTTTCTGGTCCAAATGAGGATAAGGAACAGGCATGGGCTCATGGGCTCCATCACTCAGGCTCCCATACATTTTTAGTAACTGTTCTTCCTGGATGTACTTTCTTCTTTGTGTACCTCCTTCCTGTCTCTCCTCCATTACACACACACACACACACACACACACACACACACACACACACACACACACATACACATACACACACACACAAATGAGATGGAAAGAGAGGGAGAGACAGAGAAAGACTGAGAGAGTGAGAGAGAGAGACATGGAAATACTCAGAGACACGTATCACTTTGTCTAATTTCTCAAACCATGTCCAGAAGACCGGGACAAAAAAAACGGGAACATGAATGTCTGGTGTGGCCAGAGAAAATGAGGGCAAGTGACTCAAGTTGTCAGCATGGGCTGCTCTCTTGGAGTTTATGGAAAGGGATCCACTTCCTCCTTGACGTTGACCCCCTTGAAAGTGCTCAGGCTTTCAAATCCTTGTTTGCTGTGAATAAAAACAAAATAAAGCAAAACAAACAAAAAAAACAAACAACAAAAACTCCTCTGACCTCTCTGTGATTTCTTGCAATTCTGTTCCCTCTTGACTTCTCCTCAACTCTGAGAATCGTAAAGCCATAATAAAAATCAAGTCTTTCCATATAACTGTTTCAAAGCTTTGAGGACACTCAGCTTTGCATAAATGTAAAACAAAAAGTGAAGGAGGTGATAGTCTGGGTTGATCTAATCTGGATGTGAAAGCATAAGAACTGGAAACAGCACAGTCAGTGTGTTTGTTTGTTTGTTTGTTTTAAACCCTTTACAGAAGAATAAAAGATTATCAAAGGATGGAAATCTAAGAGCCTCAGTTCACTCCACCCTTCTGCAACCTGCTCTGTGAAAGGCTCAGGAAAAGTGCTATAGCTGGTGTGGAGGGATGTTTCTCCAAAGCTTCCTTTACCACAGTCTAAGTGTCTAGGTGACTTTTGAGGAAAGAGAAAGAAGGAGACAGACAGTCACATCTTGTCTTCAGACAAGTCCCTGCCAGGTGATGTGCCTCGATGCTCAGTTGTCCACGGAAGCAAGCTGCAGCCCCTGACTTGGAGGGCATCTATTAGTTTTACTTATTTGCGGTCTTTGCTTTTGTTTTGTTTTAAGATGGGGCCTCCTACTGCCATATCCAGGGATCCATCCCATAATCAGCTTCCAAACACTGACACTACTGCATACACTAGCAAGATTTTGCTGAAAAGACCCAGGTAGAGCTGTCTCTTGTGAGACTATGCTGGGGTCTAGCAAACACAGAAGTGGATGCTCACAGTCAGCTATTGGATGGATCACAGGGCTCCCAATGGAGGAGCTAGAGAAAGTACCCAAGGAGCTAAAGGGATCTGCAATCCTATAGGTTGAGCAACAATATGAACTAACCAGTACCCCCCTGGAGCTCGTGTCTCTAGCTGAATATGAATCAGAAAATGGCCTAGTCGGCCATCAGTGGAAAGAGAGGCCCATTGGTCATGCAAACTTTATATGCCTCAGTACAGGGTAACGACAGGGCCAAGAAGTGGGAGTGGGTGGGTGGGGGAGCGTGTGGGGACTTTTGGGATAGCATTGAAATGTAAATGAAATACATACCCAATTTAAAAAAAAAAAGATGGGGCCTCCTGTAGCCTAACCTGGTTTCATCTTACTATAGAGCTGAAACTGCCTTTGAACTCTCAACTTCCCTGCCTCTGGCTCCCTGAGGTTGCAGGTATATGCCACCATGTCCATATTCAGCATCTCTTCTTATCCACCTCACACCCTGAGGGAACCAGCGCATTAGTGACTGTTTCTGAAAAGGCTAGAATTCCAAAGAGGGAGGGAGAATGTGGATAGAGGCAGAAAGGAGGGATGGGGTGAAGAACGAGACAAGAATAATTTGACCTTCATCTAACTATCCCACCAACTTAGACCACATAAAGGACTTACGTAGACCCTTATCTAAGCATATCTCTACCACAAACACCAGCTGAGACATGGAAGAGTCCATAGAACTCAATCAAAGACAGCTCACCAGACTAATCTCCCCTACTCCCCACCAATGTTGACATGCTATGAGGCCAACAGGGAGGAAATTCCACTCAATTCATTGGCACCATTGGGCAGTGGCTTAGCAATTCCATTTTATTAAACTATTATCTGTCTAAAGTACAAAATATCTCCTGAAAAGTTCTGACTCATTCTTAAAATGAGCTGATTTTTTTTAAATCATACAATAGCTTTCACTCCAAAATAACATAAACTAGTTCTTCAAAACAGGGCTTTTTTGACCAGCCCTTGCTCTTCCCAACCTCACCCCAGTGAATGCAGGACACCAGAATGAGAAGACAAGAAATTGTTCTCTGGCTACCCCTACTATGCTACCTGTTCAAGGCCATAGGCCCTTCTGCCTGGGTGCTCACTCATCCTGACAGAAATTAAAGTTTTAAGCCATGAGAACTATTTTCCAAGGCTATACCTCTAGTCAATCCTCTCTGTGGCCACCAAGTTCAGGAACTTGTTCATTAGTGACCTATGGTTCAGTGATCTTCATCACATTCATGGATAAGAGACTGAGCCCTAACCTCAGACCCCAGACTGACTCCTGAACCAGCCCAGACTTGTGTACCAAAATGATTCACACATGTGCTGGAAAATTTACCACTTCCTCTCTAAACACCTCATGCATTTGTCTCCTTTATCATAGGAATCACAGTGAAGTAAGACAAAGATGAGGTCTCATTCTGTTATCTTTCTCAAATGCCAGAATAGGCACTGTTTATTTAAATAGATGTTGAATAAATGTTAATTAAATCCATGAAGAAAAAATTCAATTAATGGATGGATGAATGAATGAGTGAGTGAATGAATGAATTGAGTAAACTGGTTCCAAGTGAAAACAGTTGGCCTATCCTAGTCTTCTACCAACAGGGCAATATCTCAAGGCATGGGGACAGGTCTTTTTTAAAGTGTCCATCACTCCTGTCTATTACCAGGAGCTTCAAGCTCTCCTTCCTGCGACTTATCAATATTCCTGCCATTGAGCTTAACTGTAGAGTGGACAGCTCCTCCAGAGTTAAATGACAGGCAATTGAAAACTAATGAGGTGAGAAATGTTCCCACTGTGACTGCACTGGTGTCTACAGCTAAGCTTGTCACACCTCTGGTATTCCAGGAAAGGTCTCCCGGGGTCTGCCAAATGAAGAGGTGGTAGCAAGGTAGGAAAACAGCAAACACCTAGAATTTGGAAGAAGGCCAGCGCTCTCTCCTTCCTGTTTGTCCTTGTGGCATCGCCATCCCACCAGCAGAAAGAGGCAACCTGTGGTACACCTCAAACTGTACTTCATGATTAATGATCCAGGAAATTCTCAAAAGCACAGGGTATGAATTCTACTCCAGATTCTCTGGCTGTGAGAAGCAGCATCTAGATTAAAAAAAAAAAATGTATTCAACTCAGGTGACAGCAGATGCTGGCAAGGATGTGGAGAAAGAGGAACACTCCTCCATTGCTGGTGGGATTGCAAGCTGGTACAACCACTCTGGAAATCAGTTTGGTGGATCCTGAGAAAATTGGACATAGTACTACCGAAGGATCCAGATACACCACTCCTGGGCATATCCTGGAAAGATGTTCCAACATATAAAAAGGACACATGCTCCACTATGTTCATAGGAGCCTTATTTATAATAGCCAGAAGCTGGAAAGACCCCAGATGTCCCTCAACAAAGGAATGGATTCAGAAAATGTGGTACATTTACACAATGGAATACTACTCAGCTATCAAAAACAATGACGTCATGAAATTCACAGGCAAATGGATGGAACTAGAAAATATCCTGAATGAGGTAACCCAAAAGAACACACATGGCATATACTCAATGATAAGTGGATATTAGGAAAAAAAGCTCAGAATACCCATGATACAACTCACAGACCACATGAAGCTCAAGAAGAAGGAAGACTGAAGGTTGAACAAAATAATCATAGTAAGTAGAGGGAGGGAGGGACCTGGGAGGTAGAGAGAAGGGGGAGAGGAAAGAAAAAGTGGGATAGGGTCAGGTGTGGGCGGAGACAAGGGAGATGTGCAGAGGGTCAGGAAATTGAACAGAGGTGTTTAGCAATGGGGGATAGGGAACTGTGGGTAGCAACAGAAAGCCCCAGATGTCAGGAAAGTAAGAGGCTCCCAGGGCCCAATGGGGATGGCATTAGCTTAAATACCCAACAAAGGGAGAGAGAGCCTGTAGACACCATATCCAAAGGTTAGGTGCCGTTAAGGGATAGGGCTTCTCACCCTTCTCAAAATTTTAACCCAGAATTGCTCCTGTTTAGAGGAAATTCGGGAACAAAGAGTGAAGCAGAGACTGAAGGAAAGGCCATCCAGAGACTGCCCTACTTGGGGGTCCATCCCATATGCAGCCACCAAATCCAGTCACTACTGCTGATGACAAGAAGTGCTTGCTGACAGGATCCTGATATAGCTGTCTCCTGAGAGGGTCTGCCAGAACCTGACTATTACAGATGCAGATGCTTGCAGCCAACCATCATAAGGGGACCCCAATGGAGGAGTTAGGGAAAGGACTGTAGAAGCTGAAGGGGCTTGCAACCCCATAGGAAGAGCAACAATATCAAGCAATCAGAACCCCCCCCCCAGAACTCCCAGGGACTAAACCACCAACCAAAGAGTACACATGGAGCCAGATGTTTTTGTAGCAGAGATGGCCTTATCTAGCATCAACAGGAGGGGAGACCCTTGGTCCTGTGAAGGTTCGATGCCCTAGCATAGGGAAATGCAAAGGCAGTGAGTGGAGAGTAGGTGGGTGGATGGGGGAGCACCCTCATAGAAGCAGGGGGAGGGGTGGGATAGGAAAAGGAGAAACCAGGAAGGGGAATAACATTTGAAATGTAAATTTAAAAAAATAACCAATAAAAATTAAAAGAGAGAGAGAGAGAGAGAGAGAGAGAGAGAGAGAGAGAGAAGATGGCAGCTGACATAATTATTCCTCAGGGCCAAAGCTTTAACTTAAAAGTTGGTAAACTATGATCTGAAAGTCGTAAGCAGCTCACTGCTTACTGTGGAAAACAGGGTTCACAAGTGCATAGCCATACCTCCTTCATATGCATTCTGCTTGTAGCTTCCTTCTCCCTACAAGGGAGGAGTTTACTGTGACGACCCCCCCCCCCTTCCAGGCTACAATATTTGTTTTGTGACTCTTTATAGACAGCTCTTCTACCCATTGTTCTAAAACAAAATTTGCCTTAGCCATAGCTAGATTTAAAGCCATGAACTCAACACTGTTCTTTGAGGATGAGGCATCCTTATATGGCAAGCCAGGACTTGCCAGGCCTAAGAGCTCCGGCTCCTATAGACAGCACTGTGTGGGATTGACAGACAGAGCTGCACGGGAAGGATCTGTCTCATTTGAAAACTCACCTCTTGTTCTCAACCTATGCCCTGGCAAGGGATGTGGAGGGTGCACAAGGATGAGTCAGCCCTCTTGCTTTACTTTGGTATTGGTATTTGATTTGTCTTGGTGGGATTTGTTTTTTTTTTCTTTAAAAATGTTTATTGTTTTGAGAATTTTACACATGTATATAATGTGGTGTAATCAAGTCTGCTTTGCATTATCTTCCTTCCAATCCCCCTGTCTCTCACCACCAGTCCCTCCCAACTTCATGTGTTCTTTAATTTTTTTTCCTACCAAGTGTACTTAGCACTGCCCACATGTTCCTGGGTTTAGGGACATCTACTGGATCATGGGTAGCCTCTAAGAGTGGGGGTGGGGCTCATCCTTAAAGGAAAGTGCCTGTCCCTCTCCCAGCAGCTGCCTGGCAGTAGCTTCTCAGCTAGACATGAAGACTCCATAAGCACTGCACCCCGTGCTGGGATCTTTGTCTGACTTGGTCTTGGGACCTGTCATAGCCTCTGTGAGCTCCTGTGTACAACTACTCTGTTATGCCTGGAAAGCACTGTTTCAGTGATCTCGCCATCCACTGCCTCTGCCTCTTAATCTCTCTACTCCCTCTTCTGAGATGGTCCTTGGGAGCAGGGTATGATACAGATATCCTACTTAGGGCTGAGGATTCTTGGTTTTTAAAAATGTCTACATCTGCCATCTTGGTCAACAAACAACTACAAAATGGTGTGAGAGAGAAGAGGGAAGAGGGCTTGTGGGTAAGGGAACAAGCCATTCAGAACTCCAGAGGCTTCAAACTTCAAACTTAAGAAAAGAGAGTCACTAATTCTGGGCTACAGCCAGGGTGCGCAAGGGTCACAGATCACCCAAGATCATCTGCCTTGTCAACCACTCTGTGGTCCTGAGACCTCTTCTTCTCATGGAAGGACACCATCTGTCCTCTGCTTAGAAGAGGACAGAGCTGGCAGTGTAAGTGTTCACGCAGAAGACAAGGGTCCCAGCCTGGTGGATCCAGAGTGGCTAGCTATGCATCCACAAGCTTTAGCCTGCCATGCTCAGAGCCCCTTAGGAGACCATCTGTGCCAGGTCTGGTATCTGCCCACCCTCCCATGTCCACCAGGGTGCATTATCCCAGATGTTCAGGGGCAAACCACAGACAACATCAGGAGTCCAGGCAGATTTGCATTACTTAAAAAAAGACTTGAAACACACACACACATGTCAATCAATGTAATCTGTCCAGCTGGCAAATGAAACCAGGCCTCAGGGAAATCCCAGATCAAACATATCCACCAGGAGCCAAACAATCTGGGGGCTTTGTCTGAAAGAGCTGTTGGTGCCAGAGGTCATGTGACCTCCCAGAAACGTCCTGCGCTAGGTCACTGGAGAGGAAAGCAACTCTCTACGTGAGAAAAACTCTGACTCTTCATTCTGATAAAAACATACTTTAGTTTAGTTTATACACATGAACCAGTCGGTCACAGGCCTGCATGGAAACCCTCAGGAATCAAGGGGCACTTCATCTCCTGCTTCCTTCTCCTCTGTCCCCTAAATTCAATAGTACATTTAGAACCAGTCCTCAAAGGGTCGGACAGCGACCTTGACTGCTGCGAGCCTCTGCCCTCACAATCTACCCGCCCAGGGGGGCGTGGCTAGGTTTAGAAGGCTGAGGACCACAAAAATCCACTGAAGAAGTGTGGGACGGCGACACACTGAGAGTCAGACCCTTCAGAGCAAGGCAGGGGTGAATTCTCGCAATCGTTTTCCTCCCTATTTTCATTTACCATTTCCCTAAGGTGCTACTGAGGTTACCATCCCAACAGATTTCTACTTCCAGTTTTGCATCTAGGCATCTCTGCTTGCAGGAACCTGAATCAATCCCCCTCCCACTCCATCTCTCCGGCGCTCAGACCCCGCCCACTTAAGATCCACAAGTGACAAGCAGGGCTGGTTGTGCCCAGTCTCTGTCCACGCAGAGATAGGATCAGCGCATTTCTCAGCTTCTTGTAAATAATTTCAGAGCCTCTCCTGTGCGGTGCATTTGCAGCAGCCAGGCGAGCTATCGTTCTCCATTTACTCCTCGCCAGGTGGCATTGATGAGGGCTTTTCTCCGCCTAGTTGAGCTGGCGCTTCTCAATAGGGAGGGCTATCTTCATAAATTTGTGTTTTTGGATCACCCACAGCTCAAAGCCCTGCTTTTGGTGTGTCAGTAATAACTGGCAGGTCTCTCTCAGGGGCACAGTGACTCAATCACGGACACAGTAGGTCTTGCTCTAAGCACAGCATCACCGCTCAGCCCACACACTCTCCTCTGTGATTCAGGACTGTGAACATCATCTGCTCCACCTGGGGCTCCAGTCTCTGCCCCCTAAATGTCTCTCTGTGTGATTAACTAGACAACTAACTTCAACTTACAACTAGAAATAGACATATTCCTTCAAAAAAAAAAAAAAAAAGATATTCACAGAGATGCTGTGAGCCAGAGAGCACATTGTGTTGAAGATGAAAAAAGTCAACTAAGAAAATATCTAGTTGGTAGCGGGCTTGCCTGTAAGTGTAAGGGCTAGAGCTTGATGCCTAATACCTACGCCAAAAAAAAAAAAAAAAAAAAAAAAGCCAGGAATGAGCTGGACAGTGGTGGCACACGCCTTTAATCCCAGCGCTTGGGAGGCAGAGGCAGATTTCTGAGTTCGAAGCCGAGGTCCAGGACAGCCAGGGCTACACAGAGAAACCCTGTCTTGAAAAAAAACTAACTAACTAACTAGCTAAATAAATAAATAAATAAATAAAACAAAAGCCAGGAATGATGGTGTGTGCCAGTTACCCCAACACTGGAGAGACAGACAGACAGACTGGTCCATGGGGCTCAGTTGTTTAAGCTGAATTGGAAGACCTGGGGCGGAGGGGGGAGTATGAAAGACCCTGTCTCAAAAACAAAACAGTAAAAAGCAGCTAAGGAATGACCCCCAAGCTTGCTCACACAGGAACATGTGACACACGTACACACACACACACACACACACACACACACACACACACGAGAGCATCCTTACACAAAATTTAGATGAGATGTACACCACCAAGACTCCATGTTTAATAAGGGAGACTGTTCAACAGTGTACAGAGCTCAGAGCCATTGAAAGTACAGATCACAGAAAGGCTTCTTTAGATCAAAGCTGAGCCCTCCCCTCCCCAGATTTGTGACCTAAGGCAATCAGACAGTCAGTATTCGAATCAGAAAATATGGCATATGAGTTCCTTTTTATCACAAACTGTCAGACAAACAACTAAAGAGGAATGCTTTAGCTCACATTTCAGAAGGTGTGGTCTACTATGGAAAGGCAGATGGAGCAGCAATTTCATATCAGGACAGGGAAGGAGAAAGGGGGATCTCTAACTTTGACCTTTAATTCCATGCAGGACCCTGTCCCAGGGAAAGAGCCACCCACACTCAGGACAGTCTTTCTCCCTTAGACATCCAGAAACACTCCCACAGACACACACAGAAGTCGTACCTCAGTCTCTTCTAAATCTGGTCAGGCTGGTAAAGGAGAGTGCCTGTTACATCTCCATAGAACTGAAAGCTCCCACTTGGATGACAGTGGGTGTTTGTAAATGATACCAGTCCTCTGAAGGAGATCAGGTGTCCCAGGAAACAGAAGCTGCATCTTCCACAGGTCAATGAGAGGGGAGATTTCTCTCCTGCTCATAGGACAGCTGCTGAGATGCAGAAGTGGCAAAGGGACATGGCTGAGACCCACACAGTGGCAGTGAGAAAAGGTTATTCAGGGTGTTCATTAAACACCCTTGGAGTTCTCAGAGCGGTTAGTGAGCGGGTACAGGAAACATAATACACAGAGGGCCTGCAAATGGCAAGCCATCCATTCCAGGTGGACCTACAACGTGAGTCTGCCTGAGTGCAGGCTGGTGGAGGACATTGAGGAGTCGGAGTTGTAATGAGGACCTAGAAGGAGCACCACACAGGGAGCACCAACCTGTCTTCTGCTATGCCCTTGTCAACTTGCACATGGATTCTGACTGTTCTCTGAGAGTGAGCCTTCCTTCCCTTCCTTTTCTTTAGGATGAGATTATCCTGGTTCCTTCTGGGTTTCTCCTCAGCTCGGAAATCCCAAATGGAGAGTCTCAAAACCCCAGTGGGATAGTGGTGGGACTTGTGAAAAGTATGTTGTCTCCTAAAATGTTTATCTTGCGACCAGTCTTCTGTAGTTTCAGCAAAGTCCCCAAGAGCTTACTCTGAGGAATATCCTGAGGAAAGGGAAGCATCATTATTTTGGGTTGGGGAGTAGCAAGTAGGCCCTGGGGGTAGACTTTTTTAGAGGTTGTGTTTTACAAAAGAAGGTTCTTATTTCCTTTCTGAAGTCTGTTTATGGAACTTGCCTTGAGCCTAGCAAAAAAAAAATGTGTAGGTGCTAGCAGAGGGCCTTGTGGCTTAATTACAAACAGATAATGGACACCATGTAAACCTTCTTTGATTCCACAATCAAGACCCATTTGTCTCTAAGGGATTCAAAAGACATATTCACTGTCTTCTGGAAGGTAACTGTGGTGGTTTGAATATGCTTGGCCCATGGGAAGTGGAACTATTAGGATGTGTAGTACAAGGGGGTGTGACTTTGTTGGAGGAAGGTGTCACTGTGGGAATGGGCTTTGAAGTCCTATGCTCATGCTCTTTCCAATACAGAAGAGTTGTCTCCTTGCTGCCTTTGGATCAAGATGTAGAACTCTCAGCTCTTTCTCTAGCACCATATCTGACTGCAGGCTGCCATGTTTTCTGCCATGATAGTAATGGACTGAACTTCTGAAACTATAAGTCAATCCCAATTCAATGTTGACCTTTATAAGAGTTGTCTTGGTCATGGTGTCTCTTTACAGCAATAAAACACTAAGACAGTAGTCATGGTTTTTCTGAGTATTTATTATATTTAGGCAACTTTAATAAGCATTGTTAAGTGTAAATCTTGGGGAAAACTAGTAACCGTTATCATGTGTTTGGTTCAAAGAAGTCAAGGCTATGTTAAACACATGTATGAAAATGTCACAATGAAACCAATTACTTATTATTGAAATGCAGTAAGAAAGAGAATGCAGTGAGTCTAATCCAAAGCTACAGAGCTAAAGGCTGGTCCAGTTATTGTTAGCTGGGAGACAAACTACATGCCCTAAAACTTAGTGGCATTTTGTTACATGTTATTTGTCATGTACTTTAGAAAGAGAGGGGGAGTGGGTGATATGTGTTCTTTGATGGCTGAGGTTTTAGCTGGAAACTCCGGAAGGCAAAAGAGTATATGGATACTGGTTGGTATCATCTCAAGGCATCTTGACTTATGTGTCTGGTGTTAATTATGAAAAAACAGTCAGCCAGAACCCCTACACATGAACCATTCATGTGTCCTGAACTCCCTCACAACATGGTAGCCTTGGCCTTCCTAAACAATGGCACACGGCACAAAATAGGGGTGTCTCAAAAGAGCCTGGAAGGGGCATTATCAACATGGAAACCACATAGCTTCCTAATCACCCCACCCTGCCAGTCAACCTGTCACTAAGGTCAATCATGATTCCAAGAGAAGGAATATGGATCCCACCTATCAGTGGAAGGGGCATCAAAGAATCCAAAGGAATGTTTTAAAATGTAGACATGACAGAGGCAAATTCTGGGCTTACAAGAAGTGCTGACTTTCCACTAAGAAAACACTAGGCTCTGATTTTGTTGTGACTCCTTCTAGGTATTTTCTTAAGGCCCTTCAGTGTGTTCCCATTCTTTGCAGTGCTTACAGAAGTTTGTTGCCATTTCTTGTTGTTGCTGTTGTTGTTGTTGTTGTTGTTTGCTGTTTTATAAGGAAGGGCTGCATAGCTTGAAACTCTGGGCTACAAACTATATAATCCAATGGGTGAACCAGCTTTCTATCCTGTCTCCTACTGTGTTCTTTTCCTGGGCCAACTCGAGAGAATTTTGAAATTCCAACTCCTATCTTTTGCAGAGCAAGCCTTAAGCAATTGTATACATTAAGACAGGACTAGGAGGGGTTTACACATGTCAGAGAGAGTCCCAGAAACAGTCATCATATAAAATGTGAAACTGTTCCTCAATACATAAAGATAACAACCACAAGAGCTGCAAGGGCCCACTGTTATCCAGAAAAATTGATTGACAAATTTCCCCAGCGAGCCTCCAAGCATAACTGCTTAGTGAAAGCCCCATGTTTTAGGACTTTGTCGATGTCCAGAACTAAAGAGTGTGAATTTTCATATCCTAAGCTTAGAGTAAGCTGATGAATCCCAATGTTAACATTTAGACACACTGAGAAGTTATAAAGGATACCAAATGCCTGCATTGGGAGCTCACACTACCTGTGCACTTAAGCTTTCCACAGAGAATGAGCAAAGGCAACCAGATTGTCATGGAATGGTACAAGTAGGGCTGGCCATGTAATCAGAATATCTGACATACTGGATGGAAGGGTCTGGCAGTTTGCCTGGATATAGAAGCTGGTAAGTTCTGGAACAGCTCGGCAACCACACCCTAGAAGTGGTCCACATCCTCCACCAGTATATGTTTGTTTCTTCAGGCATCACAGTGTGAGAAGACTGGACTGGGTTTAGTACCCCCCCTCATCACTTATCACACAAAAGCTGTGTTTCTGAACATCATCCAGTGAGGTGTACAAGGTCATGTCCACTTCTGGGCCCAGTGGAATTATATAGCTAAGACATCATTGTGTGCTTAGAGCAAACACCACTGGGCTCTGTTGACCCCAACAAGTTACTTGTCTCCACGAAGCTTCTATTTTCAAATTGGAGAACCTTGGCAGGGCTGAAGTAAGAATTAGTCAAAATGATATAAGCCAATGTCTGGCATACCTGTGCCAATTTTATGTGACACACTGACAGTATTAGGTGCCCTACATCATCACAGAGAATGCTGGGACCCAGCTACCATGGATGCCCTGGAGCAAATGAGGAACTCTATCAGAGAGGTGCTAGGTCCCTCAGGCATACTTCTGTGGCTGCAGGCAGATACAGGAATCCTGTGGCCCCCTTCCATACCACCCCCAACATATTTACATATACACACACTTTCATGTGACACCCTTTCTGATGTGTACATGTAACCAGTAATGTTCTGCCTCAACCTAGCAAAGTGAATTGATCAAGAATCAATCAATACAGGTTCTAATTATGGGGCCCACGTGGAAAAAAAATTAATAGGGGGGATAAAGGAGGAAGAATAGGCCCTTGATGGGTGCCTGTAATGAGGTGTCACTGGTCCCCACTGTAAGTCGCTTATAAACATGACCTCACATCTGCAGCTGTCAGCATCCCCACTAGAGCTTAATGAGCTATTCTTTCCTGCCCCGGGGTTAATGTCAAAAGCTGATCATGTTCTCTGCTGAGAGAGGTAATGCCTGATGGTTGGTGAGTTTCATCTACAAATAACCCCATTCTCTCAGGAAATGCATTTCCCCCACACTCCTGGCAAGATGTGCACTGGCTTTCCCATCTGAGCCCCCAGTGCCCAGCAAGTGCATTACAGCACTCACCACCTGTAGCCTCTTCCCTAGCTCACTTGGGTGGATAAAAAGATTAGCCAGGCCTGACTCTGAAGCTTCACTCCAGAATAAAATGATTAAGGGAGGAGACTCAGCATCTGCCTCTTCATGGCTGACTCTTCTGTCACTTTTCACAGTCTGAGTGACAGCTACGTAATCCTCAGATAGCCCATCAGAAAATTGGGAGCAATAATAGTGCTGGGGGCAAACAAACAAACAAAACCACCTTTCCCCATGGAGAGACACTGAGCCGAAGGCTTCTACACTGGTTCCAACTAGCTGAAACCAAAGCAAGTGAACCCAGGATAAGAGACCTTCTCAAGACCTAACAGAAGATTCTTGATCAACCAGTAGGCAATGAGAATTGACCAGTGGGTTCATTTTTGGCCGGTCCTTAATATAAGCTGCAAATCTTTGTTGGTACCTAACATTCTTTCTGAGCACATGACACCCTGCTCCTCTGTTGAGTTTTCGCAGCAGAGAACCACTCTATGGCATTGCTTCTCCCCTTGGCTGTTAAGTACATAAGCTCCATGGCCTCTCACTGTCACAGAGATGGTCTCCGTCTTCCATTGATAGTTTATCCTTTTTTAAAATGCCATTTGCTGATAGGGAGGATGATGACTTCCTCGGGATGTCCTCATCCCCCAGATCTGTTAGATTACTGACAAAAATAAGAAAAAGAAAAAGTAGATTAAGTTTGCTAATAAGATTACAGAGACCACAGTGAATGGTCCAAGTGGACCCAGTGTAATCACCATGATCATCTTTAAAAGATAAAGGAGCAAAAAGGGAAGATGACTTTGAAGGTAGAAAATGATCAAGTAAGTTGTAGACAGCTTCTAGAAGCTGGAGAAGGTGGGGAAATGTGCCTTCCCTTTACCTCCTAGAGAAGAAGACAAACTCTTCACTCCTTGGTGGAAGCCATATCAGACCCCTGCCCCTAGATTGTCAATATAATAAGTTCATGTTACTGTAAGCCACCATGACTGTGGTGATTTGTCATAGCAATGGTAGGAGAAAAATAAAAGCACATCTCTTATTGGGAGTTCTATAAGGATTTGTGGAGTTTTTACGGGTAAATTCTTACAGGTAAGCTCTTTCAGATAAGTTCATACAGGTAAAGATGTGTTGTGTCTTTAATCCCACCACTCAGGCAGTAGAAGCAGGCAGATCTCTGTGAATTTGATACTAGCCTGGTCTACAGAGTGAGTTCGAGAGGGGATAGGCCTAGCTATATAGTGATACTCTGTTTTTAAAAAGGGGGAGGGATTTCAATTGTAATTCTTTTTTCAACTCTTCATTATAGAGCTTTCTATCTCCTTCCTGCTTGTGACCATTCCCAAAGCTTAACTATGGCCTGCCGAGTTGGAGAAACAAGAGCTGACCTTCATGAGTGTTTCCTGTAACAAAGCACTAGGCAGGGCACCATGACTAGCAACTGGCATGTGTTCTTTCAGATGGCATGTGTCTGGAATGACTTCATCTGGAAAACCAGAGCAAGCCTGAGTCTAAAATGTTCATAAAATCCCAGTTACGAGTCACCAGCCATTTGGGGGCATCCATTCCCAGTGCCCAGCTCTTCTCAAACATAAGCTTTTTCATAGTAGCTATCTGCCAAGGATGCTGAAGAGCCCAGCCTCTGTTCTCTTCCAGGCTCCCAAGCTCTTGGCCCACCCCTCATCCTGGAAATCAAACACTCTATGTTGTCCTTGTTCATCTGGCTCTTTAGTTCATTGTGACCTCCCTAGGGATGAGGACAACAGATGTTTACCCCTCTGTCCTAGTGCCCGGTTCTGACATGTGGATCTCAGTAAGAGTTTGTTACATGAATGAGGGGTGAGATTACAAATCAGTTTTATTTGTTTCTCTAAAATCATGATCTCTCCAAAACAAAGCTAAGCAGGTTGGGCCTTTTCCATCACTCACCTTCATCCCAGCCCTATCTACTGCAGTCAGATCTGATCTCTCTAGCAATTGCTACTGGAGCTTAAAGCAAATCTCATTAAACTTCTTAATGATGAATAAATCAATTATCCCACTTTGGCTTGTCCAGTGGTAAGGATAAAGCTAGACTATGCTGTGGTAACAAATTAATCCTGAAGGCAATGGCTTAGCAGAGCAGATGTCCATTTCTCAGTTCCAATGCGTGACCATAGTGACCCAGAAAAGAGGCTCTGCTCCATATAGTCACCTAGAAACCCAGTGTGAGAGAAGTGTCAGTATTTTGCAGCTGCACGGCCTGAAACACATGACTTTCTGGGTGACCATAGAAGGGCAAAATGAGAGCACAGTTAAATCTTAGCCCGTTCTCCTCTGCTCTGTATTTTAGCCAAGAAGTGGTACAGCTTATCTCTACATATAGTCCATTAGCTAAGGATGATTACATATTGCATACAATTGCAAAGAAAGCTGGGAAATGAAGTATTCCTATGGGCCCATCAGGAGGAAAAAATGATCAATATCATCTGCTGAAGGAATGCCTCCTTAAAGGAACGTCCTGTCTAGAACAGTATGTCCAAGAATACAATAGAGAAACATTACTGTGGCTTTTGTTTACAAGTTAAGACTTTTGAGCTAGAGAGGTAATTTCAAGGTAGGTCGCTTGCCTAACATGTACAAGGAAGTGTGATTAATTGCTAGCATTCTATAACCAGGCATGGGGGAGATAAAGGGAAAAGAATCAGGACTCCATGATCATTCTCACTACATTGAAAATTTGAGGGTAGCCTGAACTACAGGAGACACTAATATAAAAAGACAAAACAAAACAAAACAATGGCAAAAGAAAAATAACCCTCATATTCTTGAAGTGCGTGCATAGTCCAGTGGAAGAGCACTTGCCTAGCTTCAGGCCCTGGATTCTATCCTCAGCATCAGGGAGATTCAAATTCTTTATTTTCACTTCCCCAGACTCTGGCTTGATTTGGTAGGACTTTGGGGGAAGCTTAGACATTTTTTTTTGTACATTTCCCATGCACTGCAGGTGCTCTTTGTACACACTATGAGAAGCGATGTGTAATGACTGGGGCCATCTAGACCAGCCGTTACCTTTTAAGATAGGTAGAGTTCTGGAGTGGTCTCTCTGAACTCTCTGAAGGCATGCGCTCTCATATAGATTGCCCTAAAAGGCAGAGAATTTGGGTAACTAGAACCGCATACTTGGCTGGGTTCTGTTTTAGATATGCTTGAAGAGCAAGTGCAGCTGAAGATATACGAGTTCTGTTACAGAGAAAACTGTGACCCTGTGGTGTTGCCCACCCTCTATGCAAGTACCTGTTCAGTTGTGAAGACTGTGGTTCCAACATTTAAGTGTTCGGTAGCCATTTCCTTCCAATTGAAACATTCTTTCCTGGAGGGAGAAGGGTGTCTAGCAAGACCTAGGAAGTGAATAAAACTTACAAGGCTCAGGAAGACCCTGAAACCAACATGATTCTCAAAAGCTCTCTCTCCAGAGTTACAAAAACAATTGCTGCAGAGATGAGACTCTCTGCCTGGTGGAGCTATCTAAAACTGTGCAGAAACTCTGAACATGCAGCATTTGTGAATCATCACCCAAGCAGGCTATAGTTTTTGACGGGATGCCCGCTTCTACGTTATTTGTGCTCCTGTCCTTTGCCCTATACTTTTACAAGTAAATACCAATAAACTCACTGATTGACCAAGTAAAATGGAGAATCATTTCATTGGCCTGTGATCAATGACTTATCTTGGGTCAACAGACATCTGTCCACATCTCTCTAGGAAAAGTCACATAGCAACAAGCTTCTAGGAACAAGAATATAATCCAAAAATACCATAAAGATTAAAAAAAAATTATTGCCTCTAAGGTTGTGGCAATGGATTAAGAAGATAATGCACCAGAGCAGAGGTGTGCTATCTCATGCAACATATAAAGAAACATTTAACTTTGCATCATCTGGTCTGATAGAAGTACTTTTCCTACAAGAGAACAGGTCTGATGAGCACCTAGCAGCCAAAGTAAGCAATATTCCAAGGATTACACCGAAGAAAGATGCAACTGTGAACTATTCTTGAGAGGTGAGATGAAGAAAGAGGAGTCAGGCTGAGGAACACCCAGAAAAAGGAGAGAGAGGGTACTTGGGAAGGGACTGAAGGGTACCAGGGGAAAAGGACATTTAGTTTATTGGATGTTTTGCTACATGGATGTAACTGTACTAATCTTCATGAAACTCTCTGGGATCACCAATGCTTGGCAGGGTAGCTTTTCTTTGTAGAGAGTATAAATCCTACATTAAGAGTAGAGAGTCTCACTGTTACCTATTGGGTGGATCACAGGGCACCCGATGGAGGAGCTAGAGAAAGTACCAAAGGAGCTAAAGGGGTCTGCAACCCTATAGGTGGAACAACAATATGAACTAACCAGTACCCCCCTGGAGCTCGTGTCTCTAGCTTCATATGTATCAGAAGATGGCCTAGTTGGCCATCATTGGAAAGAGAGGCCCATTCGTCTTGCAAACTTTATATGCCTCAGTACAGGGGAACGCCAGGGCCAAGAAGTGGGAGTGGGTGGGGAGGGGGGGTAATGGGGGACTTTAGGGATAGCATTGGAAATGTAAATGAAGAAAATACCTAATTTTAAAAAAGAAAAGAAATAGCTAATATGTGTGTGTGTGTGTGTGTGTGTGTGTGTGTGTGTGTGTGTGTATTTATGTATGTATGTAAAGAGTAGAACGTCACATAAGGTGGTCCTTGGGGAGTCTTGTGGAAGAGTGGGGGATAGAATTGAGCAAACTGGAGGGGTCAAGGACACCACAAGAAGACCTAAAAAAATCAACTAACCTGGGCCCATGGGGGCTCATGGAGACTGAACTACCAAACAAAGATCATTCAGGGGATGGACCTAGGCACCCAACACATATGTAGTGGATGTGCAGCTCGGTCTTCATGTGGGTTCCCTAACAAGTGGAGCAGGGGCTGTCTTGGACTCCATTGCCTGCCACTATATCCCCTTCCTCTACCTGGACCTGGTTGGACCTCAGTGAGAGACCTGCTGATGTTACTTGATGTCCCAGGGTTGGGTAGTATGCAAAGGGGGCTTCCCCTTCTCTGAGGAGAAAGGGAGAAAGTAGTGTGGGAGGGATTTGTAAGGGTGGGATTGGGACGTGGAAGCTGCAATCCGAATATAAAGTAGATTTTTTAAAAATCAAAATTAATTAATTAATTAATTTTAAAAAATAGAGTAGAGAGCCAATTCAAGCAAACCATTCTCCCAGCTTTGTGCAGGACACTCAGCAGCATTTGACTTAAAAAATAGTGCCCAAAGAACTGCTGTCCCTGGATGTAGAGGTAGCAGAGACTGTGACTGGACCATCAGCTGTACAGGATGGGACATGTGAGACTTGCTAATGAACGTAGGTCAAGTAGTACCTAGGAGATCTCCTAATTTTAGAGTGGGGGCTTAGAGGCAGAGAGCTCACCTGGAGTATACCACATAAACAAGTGGGCATAGGAATAAAATAGTACTAACAGTAATGATGAATAATAAAAGCATGTGGACCTACTATGTGTGCACCTTTCACTTAGCACTTGACATATATTAATTTACCCTCCAAATAGTACATGATGTGGTTATATTTTTACTTCTCTTTTATGGAAACTTGAGCCCCGAAAGAGTGAATTACTCAAGGTTATGCAAGCAGCCCTGGCAGAGTCATGATTTGAATTTAGGCAGTATGCCTTCAAGGTCTATGTTCTAAACCACTGCCCTTTAATATATGTAAAAGTGTTTTACTAAATAAATTGTAAAGTGCTGAACGATGCAATGTATCACTAGGCTCCTGGCTGTCTAGACAAGGTATTAAAGCAGAAGAAAGTAAGAAAAAACAAGTAAGAACTGAAAATGCAATTTGAAGAAATTGCTATTTAACCCATGACCTCCCCCTAGGTGGGAAGAAACATACATCATGCCCAGCAACCCAGCCATGCTTCCCAGCAACAAATGCTGACCTAGGTGTTTCTCTATTGCAGATAACAAACATCAGTCAGTCCTTAGAAGTCGCTAAGAACCAGACCAAGCACATTGCTAAAGTCAGAACATTACAGAGCTGGTCACAGAAGATGAGAATAAAGGCATGCAGTATTACACTTGGTTAGGCTCATTCAGCACTAATGAATGATAGAGTTTCAGTTTAAGAGGACAAAGAGCCAAGAGCAACACAGACATGAGCAGAAGATGCACTCAGAACCAAAGGTTGACACACTGACATGCCTAGAAACTGAGATTTCTGTCAGAGTTAGAAACATGAACATCAGTCCCAAATAGTCTAACCAAATCCATAGTTTTACCCACCAGAAATGCCTTAGTACCAGAAGCAACTGAAAACTCCTCCTTCAAGGGACTTGTGTTCAAAGGTCAAAGCAAAGAAGGGTTTCATCGCACCATAGCCAGAATGAGGCATAGTAGAGCTGCTCTGTGTGGTCCTGTGTCTCTGCCAGGCATGGGAGCTAGCTACGCAGCATGTGAAGCAAGCATGCCTGATTTCTGTGTCTACATTTAGTCTTTGTTGATATATTTATGTCAAATCTTGATCATCACACTTTCCTACAATTTTGGATGTTTTCTTCCAAACACATTAAATTAAACACATGTTATTGCTAGGAAACTGAGGTCTCGATTTACTCTATTTTGTATGCATTTCCTAAAATATCTTGATGACTTCCCATAATGAACTGCAAAACTGGCCCTCATGGTTTTCCTGTGTGGACCACAAGAGAAAGCAAATTGGACTTCCTGGGGGTCAATATTGGAGATGATGAGTCCTCTCCACTCACACCACAAACATACATCTTTTGTATTCAATAGACATTGGGAACCCCAGAGAAGCCAAAAGGGGAATTTGTTCAAATTCAAGTAAGTTTAGTTAAATTACCTCAAATTACCTTACTTGAACTAGAAAATATATTAGCATCCTTTCCATATCAATCTGTGAGGCTAAGAATAAAGGTGCCCTATTCAGTATCTAAAGTGGCTCTACTAAAGGATGGAACTTGATCCTAATCACATTGGTTGTCTCCGTGTTTAGGCTTAAAGATAGTTCTTGTGACATATTAAGATGAAGCACCATGTACCAATCCTTAAAAAAATACAAAGCAAAGTACCAGAGAAATGCTCGGTGAATAAGAGTGTAAGAATTTGTTGTGTAAGAGGATCAGAGTCTGGATCCCAGAGCTAATATAAAAAGTTTAACATGGTCATATGCATGGCTGTAACCCAAGAATTGCAAAGGGGCAGAGACAGAAGGATCACAGGAGTTTGCTGCCCATCAGTCTAGGGCCAGGTTCAGTAACAGACCCTGGTTCAAGGGAATGAGGCAGAGGGTGATAGAATAGGACATCTCTGGCCTCCACTCATATGCATGCATGCACGAGCACACACACACACAGATACACACACACTTGCACCTGTGTATACACTATACTCACACATATATATGTAGCTATACAATGAAAGAGAGGGAAGTGGGGAAAAATGGAGAGAAAGAGATAAGTAAAAGGAAAGAGGGATGTTAAAAGGAAGGGGGAGGGAGGGAGGGAGGAAGAAAAGGAGGGAGGGAGGGGAAAGGGAGGGAGGAAAGAAGGGGAGTGCAAAACAAAGTAAAACTATGAGACATAGAACAGGTAAGGACCAAAAGCAAACCTTAGCAAAGATGAAGATAGGGAAGAACTCAAGCACTAATATGCTCTCCGTGAGAGTAAAAATTAATACAACCATTATTATATAGTTTGAAATTCTTCAATAACAAAAATAGACCTTCTTTTGCCATGACAGCCCAACCTCTGAAAGGCTCCAAAGCTTCCCAAAACAGCACCACCCAGCCAGGGAATAATCACACAGAACTTGAGACTAAGAGAGACAGCTCAAATTCAAACCAGGATGTGATGGAAGAGCAAGGTGTACATATTTTCTCGTAGCCTGTCTACCTACGTGGAAGGCCTTATTACTGAGAAGCCTGTCTGTCCTCACCCACTCCTCTCCCAGTCCCTGGATGGCCACTTACACTTGATAGCCACATCTATGTATAGAGGGTTTACACAAGAACAGGAGTCTTTTTTTCCCATTTTTATTAGGTATTTAGCTCATTTACATTTCCAATGCTATACCAAAAGTCCCCCATACCCACCCACCCCCACTCCCCTACCCACCCACTCCCCCTTTTTGGCCCTGGCGTTCCCCTGTACTGGGGCATATAAAGTTTGCGTGTCCAATGGGCCTCTCTTTCCAGTGATGGCCGACTAGGCCATCTTTTGATACATATGCAGCTAGAGTCAAGAGCTCCGGGGTACTGGTTAGTTCATAATGTTGTTCCACCGATAGGGTTGCAGATCCCTTTAGCTCCTTGGGTACTTTCTCTAGCTCCTCCATTGGGAGCCCTGTGATCCATCCATTAGCTGACTGTGAGCATCCACTTCTGTGTTTGCTAGGCCCCGGCATAGTCTCACAAGAGACAGCTACATCTGGGTCCTTTCGATAAAATCTTGCTAGTGTATGCAATGGTGTCAGCATTTGGATGCTGATTATGGGGTGGATCCCTGGATATGGCAGTCTCTACATGGTCCATCCTTTCATCTCAGCTCCAAACTTTGTCTCTGTAACTCCTTCCATGGGTGTTTTGTTCCCAATTCTAAGGAGGGGCATAGTGTCCACACTTCAGTCTTCATTCTTCTTGAGTTTCATGTGTTTAGCAAATTGTATCTTATATCTTGGGTATCCTAGGTTTGGGGCTAGTATCCACTTATCAGTGAATACATATTGTGTGAGTTCCTTTGTGAATGTGTTACCTCACTCAGGATGATGCCCTCCAGGTCCATCCATTTGGCTAGGAATTTCATAAATTCATTCTTTTTAATAGCTGAGTAGTACTCCATTGTGTAGATGTACCACATTTTCTGTATCCATTCCTCTGTTGAGGGGCATCTGGGTTCTTTCCAGCTTCTGGCTATTATAAATAAGGCTGCTATGAACATAGTGGAGCATGTGTCCTTCTTACCAGTTGGGGCATCTTCTGAATATATGCCCAGGAGAGGTATTGCTGGATCCTCCGGTAGAACTATGTCCAATTTTCTGAGGAACCTCCAGACTGATTTCCAGAGTGGTTATACAAGCCAAGAACAGGAGTCTTATAAAGAGGGTTACCCCAGTGCTGGGAGTGTAGATATACAGGGATCCCATGTGACACTCTCATATTGTTACCTCTGGGTCTGATGTACTCTGCCTCTGGGTGGAATAGGGACAGGAGAGAACATCCATGTGGGTGGGCCCCATACCACCCCTGGGTGGGCTATGAGGGTCATTTTCACCTGTGTGTCTTCTTTAATGCTAAGTGCTGCATAGTGTCATTGTTCCTGTTCACAGACAGGATTGAAGAGGCTAGGAGACTGGAGAGGAGAATGCTTGCCACACCTGAAGCAGAAAACTTAGAGATTCTAACACTTCATTATTTATGAGTAGAAATCATTGTACTGTGAGAAAGGAGTTGGGCCCCATTTGTTTCTTCTATATGGACAAATGAAATCTGTTCCATTTGCCTATGATGAGGAGTTGGTAAGGGGAAAAAAAAAAAGAAACTTCTAAGGGAAGATCCCATCAGCCTTGCCACATTGTCACAAATAGATAATCACATGCTTTATGACCCAAAGGTACCTCAAATAAGTAGTTAAGCTAGGGAGTCTCATATAAGCCATTATTTATTGGCTTTGTTGGCTTGTTTAAAACCTCTTCCTGGCTGAAGGGGATTGCAACCCCATAGGAAGAACAAGATCAACTAACTGGACCACCCAGAGCTCCCAGAGACTGAACCACCAACCAAAGAGTATACATGGAGGGATACATGGCTCCAGATACATAAGTAGCAGAAGATGGTTTTATCTGACATCAATGGAAGGGGCTGTCCTTGGTCCTGTGGAGGCTTGATACCCCAGTGTAGGGGTATGCAACAGTGGTGAGGTAGGAGTGGGTGAGTGGGTGGAGGAGCACCCTTCTAGAGTCAAAGGGGAAGGAGGAGAGGGGGAATAGGATGGGGGACTTGTGGAGGGGTAACCAGGAAGGGTGATATCATTTGAAATGTAAACAAATAAAATTATTAATAAAAAATAAAAATAAGATAAACTATCTCCTGGGCATGACAGAACCACTGCATACATGAACTCAGAGCAACCATGCTGACCTTCATGACTCTTACACAAGACCAATCCATTCTAGCATGAGAAGAAGGGGGAATCAAGAGGCTATGGACACTCTTTCTCTTCCGGTCTCAGGCGCTGCGGGAGCCGTGGGTTACTGTGCAGACATGGCCAAGTCCAAGAACCACACCACACACAACCAGTCCCGCAAATGGCACAGAAATGGCATCAAGAAACCCCGGTCGCAAAGATACGAATCCCTTAAGGGGGTTGACCCCAAGTTCCTGAGGAGCATGCGTTTTGCCACGAAGCACAACAAGAAAGGCCTGAAGAAGATGCAGGCCAACAATGCAAAGGCAGTGAGTGCGCGCGCAGAGGCCATCAAGGCCCTGGTGAAGCCTCAGGCCATCAAGCCCAAGATGCCAAAAGGCCCCAAACTCAAGCAGCCGGCTTTCATCTCTCACCCTAAGCTTGGGAAGTGGATTCGAAGCTACATGGCCAAGGGTCAAAGGCTCTGCCAACCGAAGCCTAAGGTCCAAACCAAGGCAGAGGCCAAAGCTCCAGCTAAGGCCCAGACTTCAGCTCCAGCCCAGGCTCCCAAAAGTGCCCAGGCCCCAGTGAAGGCCCCATAGAAAAGGCACCTGCAAGTGTGACAGACTGCTGCAGCGGACTGCTGTGACACACTTCCCCACACACTATTTGCAGATGACCAGTGTCCTATGCTGTTCTTACAAATAAACTCAGGCAAGATCTGTTTAAAAAAAAAAAAAAAAAAAAAAAAAAAAAAAAGAGGCTATGGACAATACAAATTGGGCACAGTGGTTTATTTTCTTAAAGGATAGGATGAAGTTGAGGAGAGGATGAGGGAAGAGTTAAGGGAAAGAGTCGGGGTGAAGATGATCAAAGAGACTGAATTCCTCAAAGATTTAGTAAAACGTGTCATAAGTGAATAAACATCTTCTTCATGGCTTGCAAGTTACTCTAAGACATATCTAGAGATGTAGGCTTTTCCTGCTGTCTGTTTCACACCCTGGAGACTTTGTGGGTCTTGTCACTTTCATTGGCTCTGCCTAGCTCTGGCTCTAAACCTTTTAACTGGATCTTACTCCTGGACTTTCTGCTTTACCACCTCCTTCCCCCTGAGTTCTCACTCAGCAATAAATCCATTCCAGGCCTGGACCTTTAATGCTTCATTTGAATGCTTGCCAGGATTCCTATTGGTGGTGCCATCTAAGCCCAATCCTGATCCCCTGTGCTAAGCCCTGTGGTGGGTCAGTGGAGCAGAAAGAGTGCCAGATGTAGAATCAGACATGCCCAGGAAGAATGCTAAGCATGGCCACTCACCAGCATCGATGAGTTAGTTACCTACACTGAGCCTCAGCTTTCCCATCCATACAAAATAGGATTAATCAGAGTTACCCCCACTACTATGAAAATGACATAGGATTAAGGGCATACCTACTACATAACAATCTCAATAAACCTCAGCTATGAATGTTATCAAAGGTCTTACTGCCTGTGATAAAACATTATGCCCAAAATCAACCTTGGGAGGAAAGGATTTATTTAGCTTCCAGGTTGGATCTTATAGTCAGTGAAAGCCAAGGCTGGAACCTGGAGAAGGAGTTGAAGCAGAAGCCGTGGAACAGTGCTGCTTCTTGGCTTGTGCTTCATGGACTGATCAGCCTGTTTTCATATACCACCCAAACCATCAGTCCAGGGATGAGCTGAGACTTCCCATATCAATCATGTATCAAGAAAAGTCCCCCATAGAATTGCCTATGTGCCAATGTGATGGAGACATTTTCTCAAGTTAAGCCCCCTCTTCCAAGATGGCCCTGGCTTGTATCAAATTGGCCAAAAGAAATTAACCAAGACGTTGTCAAAACACAGAGAGGTTCAGGTGGTGTACCTCGGTCCTTGGCCTAGCCCAGAAGTCATCTACAGATTATTTCTATATATATTAAAGGCTACAGAACCAAAACGAAACTCTAACACCCGGGAACAAGCTTCAAACAATGTGGACGGGAGCTGGTGCATGAGTTTTCTATCTTCATCACTGTGCTGAGACGTTATATTCAACCCCACTGCTCAGATGGCTCATTCGGATTGACTTCCAGTTACTCACAGCTCTCTCTTCCTCTATTCTTTGTCATACCTGCCCCTCCTGGCCAGGCAGCCACTGCTTTGACAAAGAACTACCATGAAAGTACAGGCTTCATTCCAGCTTAAGGGATGCATAAAAAAAAAAAAAAAAACAAAAAACAAAAACATTCTGTGATCTCCCACTAGGAAAAGGATATAGTCAAACTCAAGCACCATCAATTTTTACTGAGTGTCTATTTTGTATCAGGCACTCTGCCAGGTACAATAATACCCAGTTCCTATCCTGGCAGAACTCACCAAGCAGGGGGAAGTAGAAAACATAACTACAAGCTCAAGGCTGCCTTAAGAATCTACTTAAGAACCTACATAAGAATCTACATAAGATTCTGTGGGAGGGGAGCCATGTCAGAGACAGGAGTAATAAGCTAGGCTGAGGGGTAGACAGACACTAGCTGAGCAGTGGGGAGGGGAGGTCTGTGTCTTATCATCTGTTGGAGCCATTCCCCTGAAATGACAGATGTTTATAATATCTCCCCCATGGTTAAAACTGACCAGAACTTCTGGCTCTTGGAAACTGGGATTGAACTCTGTTTTAGAAACAACTTAAACTTTAGATTTCATCATAGGGTTAAAATCTCACCCTTAATCAGCCTCTCACTACTAAGACTGCTTCATTTCTGTGGAGCTCAGTTATTTGCAGGCAACAATTTATAATTCTGATTGTCATGCAGGTTAAATGAAACCAGTGGCATGCCAACACACAGTAACTGAGCCCCAGAGTTAAGGGAAATCTACACTGAGGGGTCACTGGGACTAAGGCACAGCCAATGAAAATACACACATTGTCCCCAGTAGAATATAGACCACTTGTGAGATGCATTAGAGCTGGGTTTTTAATGGGGTGACTAGATACCAAGAGTCTACCTAACCTCTAAACCCTACTTTAAAATATAGGGTTACCACCACTTTATTGAACTTTCATCCCTGAGCCAGCTCCAGAGTCCTCAGCCACTCGGGGCCCTAAAGTTCCAACTAGGCTGGAATTCAAGGAACTACTGATGCATTAAGTGGTCTCATGACAATAGATCTTGAGTGGACTGAATGCTCACTGTCAGTCTCAGAAAACTCTAAGATCTGCATTGGTCCTCAATATACTCATACTAGCTCTTTTGACATAAGTATGATCCCCAAAAAAGCAGTATTCTCCAATATTCTACACCTTTAAGAATTTTTCAGTATAACAGGTTACCCAGCATTAAGACTTCTAACCTATCTAAAGCAATCCTGTCTGTTAATACATACCCCAGACACATAATTTGGGGTAGGAGTGTGGGTTGTTTGGAGTGCTACCTTGCTGAATACCTACATAGAGGTTGAGAGTGTCTCTCTGCTTCATAAAGTTCTATGTCCTGGAAAGAATCCCACACAAGGACCCTTATTATAGTGAGGGTCACAGCCTCCAGCCAAAGATGCAGTCTTCCAATATTAGAATAACAAAAGAAAACATGACCCCCCCCCCATGGAATGTTATGGATCTGGATGGTAGGTTTCATCTTTAGTGGACACTAGTCATTACTATTAACAGATATGCTGACAATATATTAACCATCTCTCTATAGGATATGCACACAATATGCAACCTTAGTGCAGTAGACACCTCTTGATATGGTCCCTGATGATCTATTATTTATTCTTTTATATTGTTTCTATATAAGTCCCTCCTCCTTTATTGTGGGCTAGATCTGATATCTTGCTTCTAATGAATAGAATACGACAAACAGGTTGGATGCCACTTCTGAATTAAGCTACAAAAACCATGAGACTCACTCCTCTCTCTTCTCCCATGTCTTCTGTCCCCCTTCCTCCTCAGAGTCCTCACTCTGGTTCTTTTGTGGTTACTCTGATGTAGCAGCTAGAGAGGGCCCCATGGCAGAGAACTGAGACCAAGATGATCCTAGTTGGTCACTAGCAAAACCTGATGCCCTTAAGCCCCAACACCCTGAGAAGAAATGAATATCGCCGATAACTGTGATTGAAGCTAAGCCTCTCTGATTTCTGAGACTTCCTTCTTAACCTCTGCATTATAACCATAACTAGGCTGCAAAGGAGGTCAGGGCATTTTACAAGCTGCTTGAAAGAGGGCAAAGATCAACTTGAGACTCATTTTTCACATCCATGACGTGAATCACCACCATTTCACAAAGACCTTTCCTAAGTTATGCCAGCGCCTGGGTGGAGCACAATGTCCGATAAGTCTTCAGTGAGCCCCATAATCATGCAATAAGCTACATGCATTGCATTTTATTATAACATTAGTGACAATAAAGACTGATTGGAGGAAGAATAACATAAAAATCCCCGAGGCAGAGAGGAGTGTAGCCTTGAAATCAATTGCAGGGAGGGCTGATAAATTTATAGACCTAAAGAGTCTGAAAGTCTAAAGACTTTTCAGATGCTGGATCTTCATGTATTTTCACTCAGATGACCTACTGAATCTCTGGAAAGAGATGCCATAGGACAAGTCTGACCTTCTAATTGAACACCTCGTGATAAACAGTTGTCTACTTCTGAAGCCTCATATCTCTCCTCTCTGTACTAATCAACATCTAGATACATGGTGCAAGGGGCTGGGAATTTTGGAACAGCTTAACTGGGTGCTTCTGGTGAAAGATATTTCTGTACAGTCAAGATAGGCAGGATCTGTAGTCACTGTCAATCTCTACTGGAAGTGGAGGGGCAACTTCCAGGATTATTCTGGTGATTGTGGACAGTCTTCATTTCCACGTGGGCTATTCCACTTAATACTTTATCACTATCCCTTGGAGGTATAAGGTTGCACTTAACAGAGGAAGAGGAAAAGAATGGAGAAAGAGAAAAAGAAGATAGAGGATAGGCAGATTGATAGACAAATGATAGGTAGGTAGATAGATAGATAGATAGATAGATAGATAGATAGATAGATGATAGATAGATAGATAGATAGATAGATAGATATGACAGAAAGATAGGCAGATAGATGATAGTAAGTACATAGACAGATGATAGATAGATAGATAGATAGATAGATAGATAGATAGATAGATAGATGAGTATCTTACATGTCACTCAAAAGAAGGGAATTACACAGTATGAGTCCTAGAAATTGAAATTTTAGGTCACTAGAAGTGATGTTAAGTTTCCAAGTTCTCAGTCTCTTTTCACAGTCAATTAAAAAAAATCTCATCAGTAGAGCAAGCAAGATGTCTCCTCAGGCAACAGCACTTACCACTAAGACTGGCAACTTGAATTCAATCAAGCTTTAGATACCTGCATAGTATAAGGACAGACATATTCATGCAAGTCTTCCTCTGACTTCCACTCAAGTGCTATAAGACATGTGTGTACATGCATGTGTGTACATGTATGAATATGTACACACACCTACACAAACACATACACACATGCATGCATGCATACACATGCACACACAAGTACAGTGTTATAAAGATGCTTGTTGAATTAAAGGATAAACTTCCCAAGGAAAGTAGCTTTAAAAAAAAAGCAGCTATTTTTTTCTTTCTCTTGTGCTCAGTTATTTATAAGGTGCCTTCACATAAAGACCCTCACATTTTTATAACAACATTGTAGTAAGGTAGAATATCTCACTATCCAACTTGGAAAACAATTGAACATTAGAGAAGTTTAATTCTCTGTTCAAAGTCATGTGCATAATTAGTAGTGTAGCTGGATGTAGACCTGGACCTCTAAGACCTAATTATTTAGGTGCAGAAAATCAGTTGCTCCATGATATTCATGCTTAGCTTCATTCTTAAGCTCCTACACTTCTGAGCGTCTCATATGGTAAATCAACAATTAAATGAGCAGCATGCGGTCCCTGTTGCTAGAGTCAGCTCATAAAAAAAAAAAAATCCTTTTTCTGTGTGTTGATTAGTCAGAGAAATCTTGGTGTCTGTGACAGCTCAGACAGGGGGCCCAGAAGGTGCTATAAAGACTCAGGTTGGATCCACACCTGCCCATTCTGAAGAAATCCTCAGCTGTCATTGTAGGTTAGCTTCCTGTATTTCCTTTTTCATAATAGCTCTGCTGAGGTTGTTACCAAATTGGTTTATCATCTGTAAAATGAGCTGGAACTGCTCCCACCTTGAGAAAAAGTACTCTGGTCTAACTCTGAATTTCCAGGCTCTAACAACCTAGTGGTTATGTGCTCTGAAGATCTTCCAATGGGTACTCTTTGAAATACCTCATGAATCTAGCATTAAAACACACTAACATCAAAGACAGAAACAGAAAACTAAAACAGGTAAAACACCGCAGTGGGGATACCTGGCTCAGGTAAACAGTAGATCCTGCGATCAGCAGTTGGGTCCCTTCATAATCTATGGTGATAATCACAAGTCACCAAAGATATCCCTTATTTAACAGGAATACAGTTATTGTTCCATGCACCATGACAACTGTGGAAACTTCATACAAAAAAAAAAAAAAAACAACAACAACAAAAAAAACAAACCTTCTTTTTGGAGACCAAGTCTAGTGATTACTATAACCACCAGAAACTTAATTTAACTGAACAGTTTAGCATCTATGAGGCATGGGTCAGGTTCTGGGTAAGTCTAAGGTGTCTGAGATGCAGACACCAAAATAGGACCAGATGGCAAGATACCACATAATGCCAATATCCAATAGAGGAAATAGGAACAAGCAAGAAAGAGAATGCTCAGTCAGAAGCACAAAATAGATGCCTGCAATGGAGGGAGGAAGGTAGGGAAGGAAGAGTCCAGTTCACAGTACAATCCTGAAATAGCCTTGGGGAGCTTGTGGAGAGAACCCAGTCTAAAGGGGCCCTTGGAAAAGCATGACCTCAGGCAAGAACAATAGAGAATCTTGGGCCATAAACATTCTAGGGGAAGATTGGCTTTTGCCAGTACCATCCAGGGAGATCCAAAGGTAAAGTAACAAGGGTCCTCCACCCAGCCTCCTGCAGTTTCTCTTGAATGGAGTAGCACACATACAGGAACATAGTAGTCACAAATGCTCTCTTGAGTTCCAAAAATACAAGTATGCATAAGACATGGTGTTTTGGTTGGAAGTCTTTGTTACTTTTGAAAACTTGATATCATAGTGGTCATGTTTTTTTTTCATTTATAATAGGACATCCATAGCAGAGGGAAACAAAACAATGCCTCAAAGATGTTTACATAAAAGGATTTGATAAAGAAGTCAAGGTTTTGAAGCATTATATTAATTGCTTTTATCATTGATGTGGCTTAATAGCTTATAAGAATCGATTTACAGGAGGTATGGCTTATTTTGATTCACAATCTGAAAGGGTATAATTCCATCATGGTAGAGAAAACAGGGCTGAGTTCATGGTACCTTGGAGCTATGACAGTAGGTACATGAGACTACCTATCTACATCTCAGCAGAAAGACTGGACATGAGCTGCAGCCCATCCATAACCCATTCGGTCCATACTAATGACCCACTTCCTCCAGGTAGATTCTACTTCTTAAAGGTTACTGCCTCTCTCCTGGAGACCAACTGCTCCAACACATGACCCAGTGGTGAATATTTCACACTCAGATGAAGACATTCCACCCTAGCTCCCACAGGATCATGTCCATCTTGTAATGCAACATGGCATTCAACCCACCCTATTCCTTGGAATCTTACAGTTCTAATATCATTCAAAAGCCCAAAATCACATCTCTTCTAAGACTCAAAACAAACTCTTCCTTAACTGAAGATACTATAAGATTCTATAAAAATAAAATCAAGTTACATGCTCCCAATGTACAATAGCATAAAGTAAATTTCCCTGTTCCAACATTCAAAAATGATAGTGAGTGAGTGGGTAGGTGGATGGATGGATAGATAGACAGACAAACAGACAGACAGATAACAGATAGATAATATAGGAACAGAAGGGCATCAAGGAATTATTGAACCAAAGGAAGACTGAAACCCAGTAAAACAAACAGTAACTCCTATGGTTTCCTATCCCACACCTAGGACTCAGAGTGGCATCTTGACTCCAACAGGCTTCAGTATCCTTCTCCCTGTGGTTTCTCTGCCTATAGGATTTGTGAGCCCTCTTGGTTCTGTTTAATTCTCTTAGCATCTTCAATATCCTGGCATCTGCATTGCAACTTAAACCTTAGCTTTCACAAATTCATACATGGTATCTGTCCTCAGGAACCCCATGATATCCATTGCTTGGTCTCATTACTCTTCTGGAGCCATTGCACAACCCTCTAAGATCCCAAAACTATTGCATTTTGTATGCCTTCAAAGCCAGCATCCTATGGCTGCTAATGCTAGATTCTGCTACCATGTTGAAGTATATGTCCTCATATATCTTTTACCATAGCCACAGCAGCCTCTGTGTTCCTTAGAGGTTGGACCTGAACACATTTCAGTGAGAGACTATGTTCAAGCACAGAACCTCTGGGGAAGACATGTTAGCATTTTGCCTTCTAATGAATTTTCATTTTTACACCATAAAGCCTTTTGACACGGGGTCTTGCTCTCAAAGCATCTTTCCTATTGTCCCAGTGCAGAATAAATGTCTTCTATTGAGCCATACAAATATCTTTAACAATCAGCACAGCTTTGTTTACAGTTGCTTTGTCCTCCCGTGTAAACGCACTGATTTTCTTGTCAAACTGTACATTTTCCACCTCTTCGTGTTCCAGTTTCTGTTCTATTTCACTGTAAACCTGGCTAAAAGCAATGAGCAGTAACAACTCCACAAGTTCAAAACTATGCTGCATTGAAAATCCTTCTATCTAAAAGTCAGTCCATTGCCTTTTAATTAAGCCTCACCCAATTTCTAAGTACAAATGTAGACAGATGCTTTTCCACAAAGTAATTATGAATGGCTTTAGCCCAATTCCTATTATAGTGCATATATCTCTCTGAAGTGTCATGAGTCTGGCCTTTTCTGTCTACCTTTCTACAGGCGTTATCATCCGAACGGCTCGTGAGACTCTGCTTATTAGACTGTATGGTTTCTCTAGCCCAAATCTCAAAACCCTTCCATATTTCTCCTGCAAAAAAGGTCCCAAAGGCATAAATCACATGGTCAGGTTTATCAGAGTAATTACCCTTCTTGGTGCCTTGGTTTTAATTAGTTCTTGTTACCATTTACTATAACTAAATAGTTGGTCAGCAGTAGCCTAAGGGAGAACTGACTCATTGTAACTTGTGGTTTGAGGAATGCAATCTATCATGGAAGTGAAGACATGGCAGAAATCCTGGTGGGCTGTGACTGAAGCTGCAGTAGTAGTGTGAAGCTCCTTTTTTACATTTGGTAAATGAAGAAACAGAGGGTTCAGGCTGGAACTGGGACTTGGATACAAGCCATAAGTTCCTCACCCCAGTGACCGATTTCCTCCAGTAGGCCCCACCTCCTAAAGGTTCCATGACCTTCCAAAACACCACCACCATCTGCAGAGGGCTTTTCACAATCAACCCACAGCAGCCAGTGTAGATTGAATGAGTGGGAGGAGGTGTATGATAGATGGAATATCCTACTAAGGAGGATAGATTTGAAAAGGCATTCTATCTAAGTCTGTGATGATGGAGACCGCTAGGGGTTCTAATCAAAGTCCATGGACTCCTAAGTACTAGAGAGATAGTGGAAATGAGTCTGTGCATCAAACCAAGGAAAGAGGAGAAAATGTTTCAGCAGAGATGAAAGAGATATTTTTTAAAAGAGGCTGTCATCTTGTGCAGAAAATCTAAACAAGCTGATGATATTACTTTAATGCTCTCAAAATTCCAGCCATACTAGGAAAAGAATCTTTTCATCTCATCTATTTTCTATGACAGAAAACACTTCATTCAAAAATAACCAAAAATAATAAATCATGAAGAAGAAAAATATTACTAAAATGAATTGACCAGTGGCTTACCTTCTTAAGCTCCATTAAAAAAACTTGCTAGGAAACTTGGATGAGCTTGCTGTAGTCGTCAATGGATGTGATCATATACAGCAATATAATTCAAATAAAGTTTGGAGAATATTCCGCAACCACACAAAGAGCTTCAAATACTCTGCTTTCTAAAATTGCTTTGTCATGTCTCAGACATCCAGCATTCAAGAGATATTTCTTACTGCTTTCAAATGGTTTGCTTTCAGGAAACTTGGTCCTACCATTCCTTCTAACTCCTTTCTTCTAGTCTCTAGGTTAGAAATTTATTCTCACCAAAACTGTACTTAACATCAGCTGTAAGACACTGGCTGAAGAGCTGAGGTCCCTTTGCATCAGTACGTGATTTCTCCACTGAGGTACTCAAATTGTTGACATCAATTTTTGCTGTAATGGTAGAAAGCAATTCATTTTTATTCTCTTGGAGTTAAGATCTATTCTAGATGAGTGAAGTTGCTAGGCAATCCATTTCCAGATAAACAAGGTCCTGGATAATCTTTACCATGGTAGACAATTAAGGGAAACCTGGACAATTTTAAACAAAGTCCCTTGAATTTCCAATCCACATCCAAATAACTAATACCTAGATGTGAAGTGTGAAGTCAGCTTTTTTAGGATCTATGTTGATGAGTGTCTCTCTCTCTCTCTCTCTCTCTCTCTCTCTCTCTCTCTCTCTCTCTCGTAGAAAGTATACATGCATGACAGACATGATTTCTTACACCTCTTCTAACCATGCTCAGTTATTGAACAATAAAGATTGGCTTTGTTTCTAATCAGAGTTTATGCTCAGCCAAACCCTTGCAAGAGAACCGAGCAGAAGTGATGTTGGACAGCTGTATCCTAGACCAGCTTGCTGCTGTGTTACACTATTACAGAGACACTACAGAAGTCTCCCCAAAGTACAGCAAGGCTTTGAGATGGATGGAAGAGCAAAGGCTGCTAGAGTTCCAGCTGTGTGCCAGGCACTAGGCCAGATGCTCTAATATCAATTACCACATTTATAATATCTATATGGCAGATACCATTAGCTAGATTTTACAGATGAGACTCTCAGGGAAATTAGTGGAATGTGTAAGGTTGTGTTGCCAGAATTGGACAGACCTGGAGCTATAATCCACATTTCATATTTGAAGCTCAATGTTCTTTCCATTCTATATAACACCCCGAGGAACCTAGAAATTTCACACTCTGGTAGGAATCAAACTGGATGTAGGGTAATCATTAGCACATTCCCATCATTCTCTTCTAGAGTGTGGCTTCTAGTCTTCTAAAGTGACTGACATGTCTTCCTTCAGCATTTGAAATTCAGGTCTCTCTCCACCTGGTTTCTCTCATTTCCCACGAACATTTTCACCTCCCCTTTCTGAATCAACCAACCCCCCCCCAAAAAAAACCCTATTCACAACCCTCCAAATCACTTCCTTTATGACTTCCTTTTGTGCTTGCATTGACCTCAATAAGAAGAGTTATCTCAAGGCTGGAAAAATGATTCTGTGGTCAAGAGCACTGGCTGTTCTTCCAGAGAACCTGTATTTGATTGCCTGCTCACAACTATCTGTAAGTCCAGTTTCAGGGAATCCATTATCATCTTCTGGCCTCCCTGGGCACCAGGCATGCACACATATAGGCAAAACACCCATACATAAGATAAAAATAAATAAATCTTAAAATGAACAGGCATGTGCCTCTTCTCTGTCCATCTGAGCTTCTCTCTCTCTCTCTCTCTCTCTCTTTCTCTCTCTCTCTCTCTCTCTCTCTCCACCCTGTCAAAAATCTCCCTTTAAATACAACTTCTCTGGGAACAACTGATTGAATGTGTTCTCTAGCTCTTTGGATTTTTGGAAAAGCCATAAGCACTAAATTCAGAAAAAAAAATGGGTCTGCCCCATCATAACAATACCCACTTGTCTAATGTTAACTAAATCGTTACATTTGAACCTGTTTCTTCAACTATAAAACATATGATGCCAAGTCGATAAGATGGCTCAGTGGAGAGAGCCAACCACTCCACCACAAGTTGACCTCTGACCTTCACACACGCATATGACACATACACACAATAAATAGTCATCCTCCCTGAGTTGGATCCTGGCGATGTCATCTCAGTCACTGGGATTCTCTCAGTCTCCATCTGCTGAGTATAATCTGACAGCTGTCCCTATAGAGCTGCGAAGACTGAAGCAAGGAGAAATACATATAAACCACTTCACAGATTGCCTACAGATCATAATTCCTCAACAAATGTTAATTTTTCTTCTTATTTTTTACCTGCCTTGCTAGGTGGGTGCTACAATAATTAAAACAAAAGACCTTGGGCTAGCAATGTGTTGAAGCTGGCTCTTCTTTGCTTATAGTGCTCCATTTATTCAGTGTTAGCAACTTCGCAAACAGACTGATTGCTTGTTAGGAGCTTGAAATCAGCTATGATATAAATGTTTCACTACAGAAACCAGCAAATGAAGGGGCTGGAGAGAGGGCTCAATGGTTCAGAAAGGTGAATGCTCTTCTAGAGGATCCAAAATCAGTACCAGGAACCTATACCAGAGGAGTCACAACCAGTAGCTCCAGCTCCAGGAGTCCTAATGTCTTTCTCTAGCCTCTGTCAGGGAACGGAATGCTGGGATGTTATTCTTTTTATTTATTCCCCCTCCCCCAAGTACATTGTTACACCATGACCAGCACATAGCCATATCTGTTTCCTGAACACAGTAAATACTCTGTGTATGTGTGTGTGTGTGTGTGTGTGTGTGTGTGTGTGTGTGTGTGTGTGTAGTGGGAAGGCACACATTCTGCTGTTTGAATTATCTTCAAACTATTTTCTCTGGTCCCAATCTCCTACAGTAATTCCTGTCGTAATTCATTCCTCCACCAATTCCCTACCTATACTAAAGCAGTCCCATGCTCATTCTCACCTTACTAATGAAAGGGCACCATCTAGTGTCCAAAATAGCAATCCCTAATCTCAGTAAGGGAGTCTCCACCACTACAGGGGGCAGTACAAAATACCATCTGAACACTAAGCCTTGCCCTCCACTTGACTTTACAAATAAAGTTTCATTGTCATGACGCATATTTAATCATCTGAAAAAATGCTCTAGAACTCTTTTTACACTGTTGCATCAGACTGGAGAAGTTGTCATAGAAATTGTAGGATCTGGAATGCCTAAGTTTTCTATGTTTTTACCTTTACTATGTTATCCCAACCTACAGTACCCTTTTTGGAGACTGTCTTTACATTTGGCCTACCTGTGTGCTCAGATCTCAGCATCTGCAGATTTTTGGCTCCATCAGAATTGATGTTCCACAGTTACACAGAAGCTCCAATCCCAAATCCCCATCATAAGCAGTACTATGGGGAAGGGATGTCATTTCAACACAAAACCGTAGAGTTGTCCCTAAGGTAAAGAGCTTACCTAGCCACAGGAAGAAAAATGCTCTCAGAGAGTCTGCTGTCCCCTGGCTGTGTTATTTGGGGCTAGGCAATTAGTGCTCCCGAAGCACGGCTGCTTCATCTGTTAGGTGGGTCTTAACAGCATCGTTTGCCTCCCTGGGTTGTTGTGGAAACAAATGAGACCATTTATTAGCTAGCCTTTCAAGAGCTACAAAAACAAGTTCAGTAATGTTAGCTTTTATTACCTATATTGCCAAGGGTGGGGTATATGACTCTTCATATTAATTACCTAAGGCTCTGAGAGCACATGAGTTCTTACTCTGAATGTGCTTCCGATGCAGCTCCAACATCCCAGTTCTGCTCCTGAATTCTACATGTGTCCTTCCAATATGAATGTTTCCCAGTATATACCCGAGGATTAAGTGTGGTAAGAGGCATATGTATGCAAGAATGAAATGTGGGACACCCTGGAATAGGCTATCTTTGGTGGCATGGTAGATTAGGAGCTGAGGCCAGGGAAGAAGATCCTAGCTGTTAATAGGGATGGAGGCTTTCTCTATACCATGACAGGTAAAGTATTCCTGGTGAATTCCCCTAGCAGGAAATGAAGAAGCAAAGTTTATATCCATAATGGTGGGAACATGTCCCTTGGGGACGTGGCTTGCTTTTCTGAAGATCAAGTCTAGATATTGCTAGCATAGTCTCTAGGTCCTCGTCTCCTTCAGTCTAGAAGAATGCTCCCCAGTATAGGGCAGATTTTTTTTCTCCTTTCTGTCAATCACCATTTGCATCTTCCAAATCCCTAGTCTTTGCTCCTCCCATTCCTTGCGCGTGCGCACGCGCACACAAACACACACACACACACAATGTATTGAAGGGATATTGGTGTTCACTGTATCACATGCCTTTAAATAGTTCACCCACATTCCCTCACTACCTCTCCCCAACTCCCATGTGTGTAAACCAGATGATTTCTGACTGTAGATAATTTGTGAGTCATCCTGCTGGGCCTTGTGGACACATAACAAGTGTTGATATTCACTCTGTCTGACAGTGACTGGTGGCAACTGGTTGATAAATGCATTTGTTCTTTGATCTCTGTGCGAATAATTCTAAACAGTATTGTACACTCTCTTGCATGGGTCTTTTAGATGAGCAAGCCCCTACTTCCCACAGCAGGAACCTGTTCAATGGCACCTTGGCTTCCTTTCAGCTCCCTTTTTCAGCAGGACTTACGCAGATGGCCACCCAAATAAGTTACTAGCACTCACTCATCTCGTGACATGTATCCTGGATGTCCAGTGTCCAGCTAGGCTACTTGCTGTACACCAAACTCTCCTGTGAGAAACTCACAATGCAGAGAAGGAAATCAAGGTCCATATGGTAGCCTCTATCATCCAGAGTTCACTGACTTCTGGCCAGTCTCGTCCTTCCAACTCCCATGATTCCCCACTCCCTCTCTATTCTTGAGCCACTTGAGAACTTTTGCTGTTCCTGGACTGTGCCAAGCTCTTTCTGACCCTTGGTCATTGTCTCTTGTTCTCTGCTTAAAAGACCCTTTTCCCATCATTTAGCCCAGGCAAACTCTCAACCTTCATGTTTTTAGCCTAAATGTCACATCTTCAAAGAAGCCACTCCTAATCACCTCACCTGAGGTAGTCCCCCTTCATCCCCATTATTCCATCTGAATATTTCCTTCATTTGCTGATTTAATCGCCTTCATAACAATTCATAATTATGGGCTCCACTGTTTGTTTACTTCTTTAATGACTATCTTCTTTCCTAATGTGGGCAGAGACACAGTCTGCTTGATTTACTTTTGAATCCCAATGCTAAACAGTGTACGTGGCAGATAATAGGCATGTAATGAATATTTGTTACATCAGTGGATGGATGAAGCTCTTGGCCAGTACTTCTCACTTTCCATTGGTCCTATTTGTGTGCTCACCTTGCCCTGGTCAAATACTCACGTGTGTAATTAGATTCTCTGTGGGACTGTGACCATATTTTCCTCTTTGTGTTCCCAAAGGACTTTAAAGTAATCAATTAATCAGATTCTATTTGTTGAGAGGACAAATGGACTGAGAGAAAGATGAAAAATTCAGACACTCAAAACTGTGTTGCTCTAGTGCTGAAGCACAAGGGTGGAACAGAAACCCCTTGGCATCTTAATTTCAGCATCCGTACAGTGAGAACAGGGACCTGTCTCCAATTCACACCACTGTGGATGATTTCCTGTACAAAGGGCCCTATAAACTGCGAAGTGTTACACAAAAATCTTAATGCCCATGAAAGTTTGTGGATTGGCATACAATCTCCAGCCATTGACAAGGCAAATGGCAAAAAGGAAAAAAAAAAAAGTTAAGGTTTGAGAGTATGCTGACAGTTTCTAACTGTGTTCTGTGTGTTGCGTGTTCCCCAGTACACTGGAGGTAGGAAGCCAGAACAGGAGCTGCCTGAACCAATTGACTCCCTTTAATTGCCTACAGCTGGCTTCACTCAACTCTTCTCCTGATGGGTTAATTCAGTACAGTGGACAGCACCAGGAACCTGAGCCTGCCCTAAAATAGGCCCCAGGGATCTACCCTTATCCTGTGTAGGATATAACCAGTGAGGAGCCTTGTTTGATGAGACCCATGCAGTAGAATGAAGAAAAGGACAGTGGCAAATGTAGCAGGCCTTGCTTTTGTATATAACAAATGCAGACAAGGCTGCAGTTTGTAATGTGGAGAACCTAGATAGATACATGGACCTTTGACCAGCACCTCACTCATCTGAGACATTAATTTCAAAACACAAATGTACAAGTGCAGAAGTCAGGGAGAACACAAAGGCTTTCTGAAGTGGAGGCTCATGAGGCTCACCCTGAGATTCTCAATTGGGAGGACAAGTGGGACTTTTGGTACCCAGTAATCCCAAGTTTGTATCTCTCTTCCAGATCCTATTAGCTGTGTGATTGAGGCTACTATTTAAACCTCTCTGATATCAAATTTCCCATCTACACTATGAAGGTAACACTACCTTTGTTGTTGTATTAGCGAATCAGAATTCACTATTAATTTGTTGTCCTGATTTTTTTCACTCTGCTCTGTATCCACATCTTTGTCATGGTCGCCCCAGGAGCAGGCATCCCCCTTTTTATTAGGGTGTGACTTGCTTGGCTGTGACTTATAAATAGAAATGCAGTCCACCTGGTGGGAACACAATCTGGCAGACTGACAAGAGGGGGAGAGAGATGTGACCCAGAGCCAAACCAACCAGCCCAAAAAGGAGCTCCCAGTGAGAAGCAATGCTATTCAGGCCAACCAAACCCTACCCAATACACAGATGATATAAATGACACTAAGCCTTGGGGTGACTTGTTACACACCACTAGCTAACAGACTCAGCAGTCAAAAAGTACCTACTTCTCTGCTTTTGCATTCAAACTGCATTAGATCCTATGTGTATCTTTGAGCAAAGTGTCCGAAACAGAAATCCAAGTCCTTGGAGGCTCTTTCTTCCCATCCCTGAAGGTGAGGTCTATATGGTGACTGTGCCCAGCTTCTGCCTTCTTTTGCTGCTCCCAGTTTCTGCTTGGAGATGCTCTCAGTGATTAGAGGGAGAGGAGTATTCTCCTCCCTTATTTTGTGTGCCTGGTGCCAATTAAATCAAATTTATGGAATTTACTCTGGTTTGTAATTATCCTGGGAAATTTATTTTGACCTGTTTATGAAGCTTCTTCGCCGTCCTCCTTTCCCCCGCCCCCATCTCTCCTAGCTGTGGGGCAGAATTATGACAGCAAAGTCTCCATTGCCAAGGAGAGAAGCTAATGCATTATTTATTTCTTTGTATTTGTATTTATGAAGACAGGAAAGGGATTTCAGGCCATTCAAATCTCTTATTAGAAAGAAGGGAAGTAGCATGGATTTGGTTTCTTGGGCTGCCACAACTTTACTATCATCATGTTCAAAATGAAACTAATTATATTCCTCAGGTTCAAGTCATTCCTACAAGGCCACATGACTCATTAGTTTATTCTGCTGTTTATGTATCCTTCATTTTCTATGATGATAGTGATAACACACAGGAGTGCTGGGGATGGAAAACTTGGTTCAAAAACTATTTCCATCAGCATCGTATGTGATCATGCGCAAACCTCTCTACCCTTCCCTGTAGACTCAGTTTTCTTATCTATTGTGTAAGAGTAGTGATTGGTCACCTTGTACACTAAGGTGGTCAAAATGGGAAGTTCTGAGGTGTTCAGAGCTGGTTAAAGGCCTGCTCTGTGTTTCCTATGGGTATCCATTGCTGAGAATAAGCAGAAGAAGACATAGTCCACTGTGGAGCAGTCTTGTGTCAGTCTTGGAAAGTTGTGCTCAAGTGGGCTATGAACAGAATGCTATGGAGGGAAGTAGAGTTCAGCTGATGCAGCCAGCAAGGATGTGAAATCAAAGAAGGCTTCCTGGAGGAATGACACTTAAACTGGGTTTATTCTCTCCTATTCGTTCCCACCCCTGCAGGGATGATTATGGAGTCCCCAAAGCCCACAAAGTTCCCCATATCCAGAATAAATGAGGATGGCCTTAAAAGGCCCAAGAAGACAGACAGCTCATAGTCATTAATCCCCTAGGGTAAGTCCTGTGTGTTGTCACAGCATTTTTTACTGGATCAAAAAAGCAGGTAAAGTCACTTTCACATGAAGAAATAGAGCCTCAGAGAGATCAACCTACCCAGAAAACTAGCAAATATGTAAAAACTGGTGTTCAAATATGGATTTCCTGGTAACTGACATGTCTCTCTGCTCTACTCCTTCAAACATTTTTGAAAGGAAAACAATAAGTTATTGAGTTGCTAAGAAGGGAGAACCAAAATCCACATATGGGAGATCAATATCATGCAAGGCCCAGGAGTCATCAGAAGGGTGTGAAGGTGGTAAAAGGACTGTGAAAACCAGATGTCCAGGGAGGACAAGGAGGAAACTATATTCTAGACATGACATTCATGCATCACACTCATGAACACACAGAAGCATGGATGCCTGCATAAGACCTGCACAAGATCAAGCCAGTAGACACTCTAGGACAGACAGAAGGAAGGTCAAAGGCCTCTGTTCCTAATTGAGAATCTATGAGTTGTTGATCGCTTCTGGGAGAGGGAAAGTCAGTTTTCTTTAGGTCTACCGTGCTCCAATGGATGACCCCCACATCCATGAGTGTATATGGTGCAGCACAGTTTGGACTTGATTGTTTAAAAGATGGAGGGAAGAAGAGAGGGACAGAGACAGAAACAGAGACAGACAAGGGGGAGAATATAAAGTTGGATAGGGACAGGGAAGTGGGGTCAATCTGGGAGGAATTACGGGAGAAATTGGGGGGTTGATATGATCAAAATACATCATAAAAAGTTCTCAAAAGTTAATGAAAATACTATATTTTAAAAAGAAGAAGAAAGAGCCAATTCTGCCCTCTATTCTGTCTTACATTTCTGAAATGCCATTAATACATAATCTTTAAGTGAGTCAAAATCTAAAATCAGAGTCGGAAGTGAGACTACATTTCTGAAGTTTATAGGCTTTTTTCCTCAGCAATTCTGATTCTATCATCCTTCAAAAAAAAATCCACCCAAAGTCCATAGTGACAACAACTTAGATTTGGGTGCTTATCAGTTAGGTTGCAATTTTATTTATTGTGAATCCAAGAGTATAAAAATGAATTCTCAGTTCCTTCTGCCTTTAAACTTGGAACAGAAAACATTAGATAATACTGAAACCATGTAGCAAAGATGTGAATACATTTAACCTTTAAATTATAACACATAAAAATAGAGGGAAGGGAAGGGAAGGGGAAGGAAGAGAATCAGAAAGGAAATAAAGTAGAGAAGAAACAGTTATGGAAGAGACCACAGAAAGAAGGCGAAGCTGTCCCAGCCAGCCAGCAGGCAGGAACTACTTCATAAAAACCAGACTCAAAGAGGAGACAGACAAATGCAAAAGGGCAACGTGGGAAAGCTATGAAAGAGGAAACTTAATCAAGGCTAGCCAAAAAACAGGACCAATAGCAATGTGGAAACAGCGATAATGAAAAAGAAGATAATCATGTATGAGGAGTCTCATGAGACCTGGACAGTGGTAGAACTCAGCACAAATGCAATGCCTGAGAACTAAGGACTCTGATATCCAAGATGAAGAGACAATGGTGGTGGTGGGGGGGGGGGGGATCACACACATATCAGGAAGACTAAGCACAATGGCCAAGCCAGTTCAGTCAAGTCAACCAGATCTCAAGGAAAGGAGTGAAGATAGAAAAGAAAAAGATAATTAGACAAAACTATAACATGACTTCAGCCAGTGCTGAGGCTGAAGCAATTTATTTTTTTCCTAGTCTGCTTTTATATCATTCTAGGTACATCCAAAACATGGTCAGATCTTAGATCAAAGATAAAGTAATCAAGCAAAATAGTAAACAGAGCCCCATGTTCACTGTTTCTATTCTTATCTGAGCCTATTTCCTTGTCTGAGCCCAATGACAAATGCCAAACTTCTTGATGCGACACCAAAAGCTCTCAACAGCACAATCACCTTTCCTCCACCTTTGTAGCTCAACAAATTGGAGACATCCATACTCGTCAATTTAGTTACTCTTTCCTTAGTCTACAGTTGAAATGCTAACTACTCTCTCCCAGAAATACCCTTACACATCCAGAAATTATCTTATGGAGGAACCTGGACATTTTATAGCTCAGTTAGGATGACATAAAATCATTAAAAGCAGATTGCTGCTAAGAAAGAAGATAGAAAAGTCCAGAGGGTTTGGGGATGAGGGAAAGGGAGGAGAGGAGGGGAGTTCAGCAAGTTATCAGTTCCACAGTGAGGCTGCTCACAGTTTTCAACTATTTCCTTTAATGAATTGATTGTCCCATAATCTCAAGTTCTAGTTTTCTACTATTCTGCCCCTTAGAGGATTAAAATATAGCAGGACATCCTACACAGAGGAAAATTATTCTCAGGACAAACATAAGCATCTCTCTGAAAACTGAGATAAGATTCAGCACAAAGGCTTTCCCTGTTTGCTATGTTAGGGTGTTACTAGAAAAGCATTTGTTTTGAATTCTATACAATCCCTAACATGCTAAGTTCAAAGCACCAGCTCTCTGAAGGTCCTTTACTGTCTATAATATTGGCAATAACTCAGCAAAACCAGTTCTTAGGTAGATAGGAAGGGTTCAACCTCTCCTGTAGCCCACCATCCACCAGAGATAGTAGAAAAGAAAGGTTATTAGGATACAGAGGAAGTGGACCTGTTTAGAAATAGTTCTTTGGGGCAATTCCAATCTTCATTGTTCTCAAATACAGTCCATTAGCAAACACCACGCAGGAATCAGCAGTTGCAGTCCAGTCCACTTGGCTGACACCACACATGAATCAGCAAGGGCAGTTCAATCCAGAAGAAACCCTCAGGCTTGCTAATCAGCAAGAAGCTGCAGAAATCTCTTGAGAAATTCTTTGGTGAGTTTTCCTCTATGAAGTCACAACCCATGAAGCTCAGCAACGCAACGTAAGGTGATCCAATACATGTGTGTCCTTGATGAAGAATAGCAAGGCAGAGCAAGGTGAACCAATACTCAAGCTCCCACTGTCTGTGGGGTCATCTTTTTATTCTTTCTGAACACCGTGCATTTTTTCATGTGTTTGCTATATCCAAACAGCCTTTCACCTGTGTCTGCTTCAGCAAAGCATTCTTTCACCTGTCTGCCCCAGCAAAACATCATTATAACTTGAGTCTCCAAAGAAACCAGAAATCTCCACTTTAGAGGACACTGAAGAGAAGGGTAGCAATAACAAGTGGTGTTCCTGAAATCCAGAAGTCTTCCTATATAAACAGAGACCACTGGACACATGGACAGAGCCACAGCCAGCTCTGAATTTCTCTTGAGCCATTTTCTTTTCTCCAAAAGCCTTAGCTCTTACAGCCATCTAGTGTATGAGCAGAAGGAACTGAAGACCAGGGAAGATGAAGTTGTCTGGTCTGCTCCTCCACACTGTGGGCTCAGTGGCTTCCAGGGCATAACTTGCTAAGCTTAAATATCTGTTCCCTCACACTTAAAGGGCCAGTGCAAGAGAACTTGAGAGAAGTTCTTGTCTGTTCATGTCTCCCAGCCTCTTTGCCCCTGAAGCAACCAGTCAAGATCAGGCTGAATCCTTGGGCAAAGTGATAAGGAGTATCAGAAGTCTGGAATCTTCGGTACTGCCATGTACACAGTACAGCATCATTAGCATGTGGCCAATACTGTAAGTATCCCTAGGCATTCTCCTTCATTTTACTACCCAAAGGAGGAGAGAGGAATAGAGAGGGAGAGAAAAGGGGAGGAAGAGGAGGAGGAAGGAAGGAAAAAATGGAGGATCAAACAAATGAATGAACCAGTATTATGTTAATTTAATGACATAAAAATTGACATTTCCCAAAAATGTATAAAAGTTTTAAGAATTAATGTTGCAGGTTTCATCTGAGATTACCCCTGTGAGCTCATGCTTTGGATGTAGGTACTATGCTGAAGGCTGTGGCGCCTTTAGGAGGTAGGGCTTATGTTTTCTTAGTTCCCTCTTCCTGTTGCTGTGATCAATACCTTGGCAAAAGCAACATAAGGGAGAAAGAGTGTCTTCGGGCTCACATTTCCACCTTACAGTCAACCATGGTGGGATAAAAGAGACACATTTCCACATTACACTCCACCATAGTGAGGGCAAATAAGATACATGTCCTTCTACATTACAGTTTACCATAGTTGGGGTAAATGGGATGCAGCGAAACCTCTGGACTAGTCTGCTCCATGGGTAGAAAGTTTGATAGGGGAACAAACTACTACTGAGCTGCCTCAGAAAATAGAGAGGTAGGTGGGGGAAAGCCTTGTCAGTTTTATTGGGACAGGTAAAGACAGGATGTGGAGAGCTGGCTGGCCAGGCTAGCCAAGGCGTCAGCATGGGGACTTTGAACTGCTGTAGACTGTTCAAGTTAATCGGAAACTACATGCCCTTTTCCAGAGATAAACTGTTGGGACAGAGAAGGGCATTTGTGACTTCCCAGACATATGGAATTTCTGAGGAATGCCAAGTTTAGGTTTCCAATGATGCAACAACCATCCTTATGTTTACCGAGGTGGAGTCCTGCCTGGGTTGGGCCCAGGCCCTTATTTTAGGACATTATCAGCAATATTGCCCTTGTGGGGGGCCTATTTGTGATCCTACAGTGAGGAAGTCACAGCCGCAGGAGCTTGAGGAAGCAGGTCACAAGTCAAATCCAAAATCTGGGCAAAAGAGCAACGGGAATATGTGTGACCATGTCCAGTTTGCTTTCTCCACCTTGTACAGTGCAGAATCCCCTAACTAGAGGATGACCCTGCCTCTAAGTAAGATGGGTCTTCCCACATCATTTAATGAATCAAAATAATTCTGCACAAGCATATTCTGAGGCTGGTCTCCCAGGTGTTTCTGTATTTTAACAAATCTACAATTAGTACTAATCATCATAGCCGGTCTGATGGGAATGGGCTACTAGGACGGCTCTGAAAGTCATACTGGGTCCCAGGTTCTGACCTAATGTCTCTGCTTATTGGCCACTACCATTTAAGGGGACCCCCTCCACATGTTCCTGACACCACGAAGCCTACCATACCTTCCCTTCCAATATGGAAAGTGTTTGCCAAAATAATCCCTTCTTCTCTAAAGTTGTCTGTCAGACATTTTGGTCATAGTTGCAAGAAGGAAAAGTCTCTACTGTTTCAGAGTCAAAGCCCTTCAGATAATTACCACATCTTTCCTTCTTCCAGGAGGTGAGTGTTAATTAATAAGTAGCCCTTTGCCTCTTCTTCTGTGTTAACCTACATGTCTGCAGCTGTCTACAGTTTAGGGGTGGAGTTTTGTGGATAGGTATGATTATGTTCTATTATTCTCTCACTTGCTTTTGGTATTTATCAATGTATCTTAGCAACTTTCTCATAATGTATGTCAGCATGTAGAGTTTCCCTTCATTATCTTTAGTTAATGCAGTAGTGTGCTGGCTAAATAGACTGTTTCCAGTCTCTCACTGTGAGGAGCCATGGTAAATTGAGTGGTCCAAGTGCATGAGTCTGACCCAAAAGTTGAAGCACTTCCTTTTATATCTTGGAGGTCTGCTAAGACAGTTTTCTAGCTGAGGTCTACAAAGGAGAGAAGTGTTTCAATATAACATGAAATGTTAGAAAGAAAAGCCTTGAGGATTAAGGGTCCTGAAGGCTAGACCAGACTGTTCTAGGACCCTATGCCCACTGGAACTGTAAATTTCAACACCTCCAAGCCATTCTGAAAGGCTAAGGTCTTTATAATTCTGTGGTAAGTAGGTAGACATAGTTTAAAGACAAAGGAGACTAACAGTGATGAGCCAACTATAGGGTTGCCAGAAGGTGTCCATCAGAGGGTGGTAGGAGGCCCATTGAGCTTAGCCTACATGCCTCAACCTCAGTCCTGGCTTCCCAATCCTCCACCTGTGCAATTTCATATAAAAAGTGAACTCCATGGCTGCTACCATATAAGCTTATAATGACAACCGATTAGACAAAATACCTAATATCCATGATCATAATGAGCATTGCTTGGGCTCTTGCTATGTGTCAGGGATTCTGTTAAATATTTTTCCTGGATCCTATGCCTTGAAGCTCTCAAAACCCTATGAAGGAGGCCCCACTTTTGTTCTCATTTTACAATAAGCTGAGACACAAAAATCAAGGCCTTGCCCTAAGTCACACACCAGGTAAACGACAAAGTCAGGGATTGAGTTTAGGTATCTCGGCTCTAGAACTCCTGGCCATAGGAAAGATTTGTGAGCCTGAGGGTGCCCTGACATGAGCATGCACTTCCGGCACAGACCAGAGCAGGACAGTAGAGGTGAGTGGTCCAAGAAAGGCACCAAGCAAATCAAACCTCACTAGAATGTGCTGGACCCTAGGAACTGCAGATTTCCAGGCTGAGTCAAGGTTGTACTGTCAGGTTCCTTTGCCATGGGCCTTTCACCACAGCTATGCCACTCCACTGTTAGCCAGGCCCACAGACTCAGTTCTTGGGGCCTGCAGTGCCCTAATGGAAGCACAGTAAGGATGATTTGCACCATTTATCACCCTTGCTTCCAGAAGGAGACAGGCTCTAGTTGGAGATTTAAACAAGCTGTTTCTCTGCAGAAACTAGTGCTGGTGACACAGTTGGCCTTGTTACAAGCCTGGGTGGGAAAAGCAGAGCTAAAAATCTGGCAGGTTTCCTGACCACAGAAGTAAAAGAGGGAGGAGAAGGCAGGAGAGGAGAAGGAGGGAAAAACAAATAAATTAAAAGGACAGATAATGGAAGATACTGAGTTTGTTGGAAGGCGGAGGAAGGCAGTGTGTCAGGAAAGTCTTTCCTCAAATGGAATTCTCTGAATCCCTTTAGAGACTCTGAGGCATATAGATAAATGAGAGAGAGAGAGAGAGAGAGAGAGAGAGAGTGAATAGATGGATGATAGATAGATGAGAAACAGACAGACAGACTACTTGACTACTTGACTACTACTGGTCCAAGCGGAACTTATGAAAAGGTGTGAGCTATACTCCAGAGCTGCTGGCAGCTCTAAGACCTTGCTTAAAGTCACACCAGGCTTGTCTTCCTCCAATCACTAACCCTATTGCCTCTTTACTGCTCTCCCCTGGAAACTCTTCCTGAAGCCATCTCCTATAAGCAAATTCTCACCTCAGGGCTTGCTTCTGGGAACCCAGCTAAGATGCCAATAAGCCATAAATAGAATAGTTACCTCCTGGTCTTGTCTGTACAAACCCACTTATGTTCCTCCATGTCTTTAACATGTAGAAGAAATGTTATATGCCAACCGGGAACACCTGCTGGACTCTGAGGTAAGGGGAAAAACTATTGGGATGCTGTATTTATTTGTTATGGCAGCTACTGTCAACCACTATAAAATAGAAGCTGAAAAGCCCTCATTGAGGTCTATGGTGGGTGACACACAGTTGAGGAGCCCCAGAAGTTTAAACCTGTAAGTGCAAGGTACCTGTTGCAGAATGAAACAATTGAAGACTTCCCCCATCAGGATCAGAATTCCCAGCAGATTATCCTAAAGAACCTCCTAAATGTCTGGGATAGAAGGCCCTTCACAAAGCAATCGGTCTAATACCTCTATAACAAGGACTAAGGTTATTGTTAATATAGAGGCCATTTATGATTGGTCTCTTTCTAGACTCTAAGGAAAATGACCCTTGCTCTATGGAAAGACCCCTGATACAACCTTTGCTGTGGAGAAGATGGAAAAGAGGAGACTGAGAGAAAAGAATAACAAGGATCACTGCATAGGGAAGAATATTCACAAAGAGAACCCACGGGGCTGGAAGGTCAGGAAGAGAAACAGAAGAACTGTGTGGCTGGATGTTAGGGAGAATTCAAAGAAGTTGGTAGTAAACGCAGAAAGAGCCCACAGAGTGGCATGCCCTAGTAGGCAAAGTGCTAAAGAGAAAACCTTGAGTTCAAAGGCAGCCTAAGTTACAACTTTGTGCTTGCCATGAAGGCTCGTGTCTATAACTCCTGTACTTGGAAGGTGGAGGCAGGGGAATTGCTATGAATGTTGAGTCAACCTGAGTTGCAGAATGAGATTCTGTCTCAAGAAAAATAAGTATTTTCTGGTTGAGCTTGAAGCCTGTTGTGAAAGATCAAACTCATGCCTGATACTATAACCCTGATCAAAAGCCCACAGCTGTGGAGGTCATAGGCCCCATGGAGGGGAGCACACTGCTATTGTCTGATTAAGCAGGCGTGTTGCAAGCTGCCTGCTAAGTACTGTGCTTATAACAACGAAAGAGTTACCTCAGTGTTCAAAGCAGTGTCTTTCTGCAATGAGCAGCAGTCAGTGCAGACTTCCAAATAACTGGTCAAAGTGCTGAGATCACATGACTTTGGGCTCTCATTTCTAAAGGAGACATTTATATTGAGCTCTGCTCAGAGGACATGGCAGAAGAGGCAGGCAAAAAGGATATACAAGCCATAGAATTGGAAGGAGTACTAGAAAACACTGACCGTTTCCGGACATGACATGCTCTCTGCACTTGTGAGCTCACAGCAGCTAGAGAGTTGTCTGTGAAATATCAGGCCAGCCAGGGATTTCAGTACAGATGGAAGAAGGCGCAGATATTCCATACCTAACTCAGGAGTTACTAGCAACTGACGACAGCTAGGGGAGGAAGAGACATTACTTTTTTTTTCAGAGATGTGACATCAAGGAAGTTGCTCGTACTTGTGCAGGCAGCACTAATTGTGCTTGCTGATACACAGACACAGACACACACAGACGCACACACACACACATATTAAGAGGATATGAAGGTAGTAGTGGCACTGTTGGAAAAGCCTAGGGAAATTAGGAAGGGGTGTTTGGGGGTTGACATGATCAAGAAACATTGAATACATGTATGAAGCTGTCAAAGGGTAAATATTGTGTTTAAACAGAGCAGGAAGCGTGTGCCTTCTGGGTGCCAGTGACAATAGAGGCAGAACTTGAAGAGAGGAGATTTTACCACAGTCTCATGATCTTCTCTACAGTGATGATGGGCTCATAGCTGGCATTTCCTCAGGAGACAAGTGAAGACCTGAAATGCCCATGCTGGACTGTTTCCAGAAACCTAGCCCCACACGCAGTGGGTCCATTTAGACCCTGAGAGAGTTCTAGTCAATGTCAAGGTTCTCCAAGATCCTGTAGCAGAGTCCAGCACACTTCTGTCCATTTCCATGATTGAAAGTATGACAAATATGTTATCCCAGCAAATTCTGAACCTCTGTGATGAACTTAATAACCATTTTTCACTAACCAATTCTGTACCCCTGGGCTGTCTGCATATGCCTCTAACACTTACCGTTATGGCAAGTCTGTCAAGTTAACTGAGATTTTTCTGTTATTTAACTTAATTATAAAGTTTTTGAGAATAAAACATTGTGGTTTTAAATATATATTTATATATTTTATATATCATATATTTAAATATATAAATATTATATGCATATATACATATACAATATATGTGTGTGTTTGAAGTATATGCATGTGTATGTGTGTCTGAGGATATCTGTGTGTACTCCATGCATGTAGAAGTCAATGGAAAGTCAGAAGAAAGCCACACGTTTCCTGGAACTGGAGTTACAGGTGTTTGTAAGCCACCATGCAGGTGCTGGAAACTGAACCCAAGTCATCTGCAAGAGCAATAAGCGCTCCTAACTTCTGAGCCATCTCTCTGTCCCCAGGTATTGCCTTTTTTATCCTTACCTATTTGTCTTGCACCCAATAAATGTAAATATTTCTGTCTTGTCCATCACTCTCTGTCTAGTCACCAGAGTCTAGTGCCTCTAAGAGTATCTGATTCATGGTAGATGCCTGGTAAATGTTTGCTGAGGGAATGAATGAATCCGTCTATCTATCAAACTTGAGTTGATAATACTCATAGTCTCTGGGTAAGGCAGGTCATAGCACGCTTCATTACTCTTCAGGTTTTCCTACTAACATTCATCTTCGCAATGAAATTGCCCTGTGCTTACAGGTGGGACCAATTTTAAACAATGACACACTGAGTTGAGGAAGACAAAGAATGAACAAAGCAGCAGAGCTTTTCTATTCCCTGAGTCACTACAAAAGGCCCAGTGATAGACACCTCAGCCTTCTGTACCAAATGCAAATCTAGCGTCTTGATTCAAAAAACACATCTCGTGTAAGGGCAAGGCAATGAATCTGGAATCAAGAGATTCCCATTCCTCTGGTCACCAGCACAATGACCCTTCAGTCAAGTGATATGACACCACTAAACCTGTGTTCCCTCATCAATAAAATAAGCATGACAATGTCTCTCCCTTACAGATGTGTGAAGCTTTAGTAGAGACAATCTTTGTAAAAAGAACCCAATATGAACTGTGGCTCAAAGGATACTCGTTCCTTCTCAGGACATGCATGATAGCGAAAGAAACCATATTCTGAGATTTCCTGTCTTACAGTGAGAAGAGCTTTATAGGTCTCCAGTGGCCTTTGGTTTCATCAGAGGAAAGAATGGGGCCATTCATACGCTCAGTGGTCACAACTCTCTCATCTGTAGCTCCTCCCCCATTCAGTGAAGTTGGGGGGGAGGGGCTTGTGTGTTGTGTGCTTGGTTGCTTCTCACGGTAATTAGGGAAGGATAGTTTCACCCACTTACGTTAATTGGAAATTTTACAATTGTGACTTGATTTGTGACAGAAGCAAAACGTACTGTTTCTGCTCCTTTTATTTTTACAGGGAGTGCCAGGAAAAAAATTAAGTAGTTGAAAAAGGTGAGAGGCAAATGCTCTATTATAGGGACTGACGTCATTTTCGATAACTTGGTTTCGGTTAAAATGTTGCTGACAAAGCTGGAGAAGTTTCTGTTCTGAAGTGACCACCTCCTCAGGTTTTGTCTGACCACATCATCCAACTGTTCCAACAATAAATGCCTAGGATGCACAGACCTGCTGCTGGAGCGAAGAAGCTAATTGTTGCTCTAGAAAAACGATGTGTTAAAATTATAAGGCATGTCAAAATACAACATTCTTGCAATGGTACTTACATTTCATGGGTTTCTAAATATCTTTCATAATATTTAAAGAGTTGGAATGTGAGACTAAGGCACTTCAAAAGGTAAGTTTTCTTGCAGCTGTTATCTCCCTTCATACAAAGCCTATACAAAGGCCTGATTGTTCTTTGTAAGATTCATCTATTAGAATGGGGGTGGAGGGGGGAGTAAGTCAACACTGTAAATAGATTTAATTCATATTTTCTCTTGAATTAAACTATTTGGATATTTTTGTGAGGAAAATAATCAAGGGATCAGAATGACCTGGCTAATTACTGTCATTCCTGAACTCATTCTGCCAAAACTCGCATGATCCACTGGCCTTCAAGAATTTGTGAAAGAGAGCCTTCTGAAAATCAAAACACTGAGAATAATATTTCCCACAGGGTTAGTGTCTCATACATTGGAAGAGGTCAATGACTAACTCACAAAACTAAAAACAGAAAGAAATTCTTAGACCTAGAAGAAATTGCATTTTTCCATAATACTTAGAGAATTTCAAGTCATAAAAAAACAATACTTCCAATAACATTTTATCTTTTATTGAAACAATCACAGTATGAAACATAGATCATAGTATCTATAGTGGAGAACACAAAAGGTTCTGAAGGTGTTTTGTTCAGAGTTGAACAATAGTAGGTAGCTAATGTCTAGATCTCGCTTCACTACACCATGGTTACATTGAGGTGTTTCTGAGGATAGAATTGAGAACCAGTGATTCCAGTAAGATGACACTGGATGGTGAGTTGGTGTGCAGGCCTGGGTTTTGTCCTGTCTCAACATAGTTTAGCAATTAGCACCACCTCCTGCAAGTGTCTGGAGCCTCCTCAAATGACTTAGATGCTCACCAAGATTTGCCCATCATTGCCCTGGACTGATTTCCTACAAAGATAGGTCCAGGACCTGTCTTCATAGACAGCAATGACAGTCAGTTTAATAAGAAATACCTGATTTCAAAATTGTGTCCCCAGGAAACTTAATGGCCCTATGAATTTCGGTTGGCCTTGTAGTACACAGGTGAAGTCTCTGACTTTGTCTATTTACAAGTACTAATCACTTCGTGTTTTACCTGTGTTTGTGTGGGTGGATTTGGGGACTTAAATCATGGTTGCTTACAAATAAAAGACCATCCTAGAAAATAAGCACGGGTCAAAACAAAACAGACAGAGAGTAACTTGTAGTTAGACACTCAAAAGGATGAAGAATAAATCAGTTACTCTGGAATCTTTAAAACGATGAGTTAAGATAACCTGGGGCTTAGGGTGACTCAATAAAGTGCTTACTGCACAAGCATGAGAACCTAGATTCAAGTCCTCAGAACTCATGAAACACCAGGAAGGATAACAAGTGCCTGTGATCCCAGGCCTGGAGAGGTGAGGATGGAAGTAGCCTTGGGACTGGCTGGCCAGCTAGTCTAGCCAATCCGTAAAGTCCGAGTTCAGTGAGATACCATGTCTCAAAAATAAAATGGAGAGAGACTCAGAAAGCACTACTGTCAACCTTTGGCCTCCACACACATCAGAGATACATGTACATATTTGTGCATATATACACAGGGTGAGATCACACATACACATGTATGTTCACACACACATACACACACATGCAGACACACAAATATCCTACTGATTTACAGTTTTTCTTTAATGATGATGTAAGTATCAAAAGCCACTGTACTAATACGTTCTATAAACCTGAAATGGAGTTTGCATTCTATGTGTGTGCATGTGTGTGTGTGTGTGTGTGTGTGTGTGTATGTGTGTATGTATTTGCATTTCCTATTTCTTCTGATATAAGATATTAAATTCTCTCTCACATCTCCAGAGTCCTGTGAGGTTCAAAAAATACTCCCAACCACACGTGCATGAAAGAGATAAAACATCAGTGTGAAAATAGACAGCTGGGCTTAAAAAACAGAAATATTCTTCAGGCCTCAGAACTGAAACAAGAACCATTCTAAAACAGGAGGAAAGTAAGTGGGCCTGGGAAGAAAAGGGGTTGGACTATTGGTCCAAGTCCTGGGTCACTAGACTTTAATTCCCGTGCATGAAATGTTCTGCTGCAGGAGTCAAGGAAAAAGACAGCAAAAAGAAAGTTGGTGACTACAGGAATGGGGAAAGAGACCGGTGAACCTCTGGGCAAAACTAAGCAGTGTCTTCGTGAAGTAATCTCAGTAAGGGTGTTGAGTCTGGTGGTAACAGATACAAATGTAAGACCATTTATATATAATATATAAATATAAAAATATATAATACATAAAATATAAAATATAGCCAACCGTGACCAGCAAGACAAAGGGCATGCTCAGAGAGAGCTCTTCCCAATGTCCTGCACCGGGTGACTAATTACTATCAATGTCAGATAAATATTAAAATTCTAACGGAATACACAAATAGGAAGAAAATGTAAGACTAGCTGGTGAATGCCGGGGAAATTCAAAAAACAACTTATTTGAGACTTGAGGGAAAGAGGGAGTCCTACAACACAGTAGAACCAAAGCACAAAACGTTGAAACAGATACAAACATAGCAGCGAGGAGCAGAAGTGTTCCTAGGTGACACAGAGTGACTTAAACTCATAGAATTTCAAAATGGATTTTATAACTAGCCCAGCTATAAGATATTTAAAACTGAAATACTTAAAGCTCAAGGATGGAATTTTGATAAGAAAGACACAAAACAGATTTCCCCCAAGCAACCGAGAGGGTGGTGTGTGTTCCTAATAGCAGATAAAATCCCTTTTAAGGTAAAAAGCATTAAGAATAAAGAGAACTATTAGAAAAAAAATGCAAGGCGGCCATTTACACACACACACACACAAACCAATTCTAAAACAAGTTTCAAAATATGCAATGAACAAAATTAATAGCCTGAGAGAAGATATTTATACCTCATACAGCTGATAACTAGAATCAAGAGTCAATAAGATAAAAACAAACAGCACAAAATGAGATAATGCAAATATGAATGAAAAAGTAACAAAACCCCAAAAAGTCTATAAACATTAAAATGAAAGGGAATAAAAAGCCAGACTTGCTAGTGAAAAAAAAGTAAAATTTAGAAGGAAAAAAGCACAATTGTACATTTATTAGGTTTGTAAAGCTTTAAGGTTTGCTAATGCCAAATTCTGTTTAGGATGAAATGAGTACAAAGCTTTAGCTGGGTGGATGGGAAGGTAGCTGCTGTTCCCTTGGGAGAACAGCCCAGCAACACTTGAAGATGTAGCTGCTGTGCATAGAGCCATTCCACTGGTCCACGGTCAGCCCAAGCTACTCTTACTGTGTGCCCAAGGACACATCTAGTGCTCAGTGCTGCAATTTACATAATAAAGTGCAATTTCTCAGTAGAAGAACAGATAAACTATGTTTATTCACACAGCATTAGAAGTAAAAAGGGCTGGCTTATATGAATCAAATGGGTAAGTCTGAAAAATATACGATGTTGGGTGAGCAAGAAACAGCATGCTGCAATTGATATGTGTGGTGGAATACCAGATATGCAAATTTTTGAAACACAAAGAACACTAGTTTATACCATTGAAGGATTCATACATATGGATAGAGGCACTGGCTCAGGAAGAGATGATTCTGGAGAGTTGGGGACGGACTGCAGGGAAGACATGAGGAGAGTAAGTATGTCTGTAATGGGTTGTGTCTTTTGTTTAAAAGTTCTTAAGTAAAGGCTGGGAGATGACTCAATATGCAAAGTGTTTGCCTTACAAGCATAAAAAAACCTGAGTTTGATCGCCAGAACCCAGTTAGGGTGACATTATTTGTGATCCCAGATCTAGGAAGGCAGGGAATTACAGGTTCCTAGAACTGGATGACCAAACAGCCTGGTGAGTTCCAGGCCAGTGAGAACCTGAGAGAAAAAGAGAAAGAGAAAGAGAAAGAGAAAGAGAAAGAGAGAGAGAGAGAGAGAGAGAGAGAGAGAGAGAGAAAGAGAAAGAGAAAGAGAAAGAGACAGAGACAGAGACAGAGATACATAAAGAGAGAGACAGAGAGAGATTGGTTGGTTGACTGATTGGTTGATTGACTGAAAGAAAGAGAGAGAGAGAGAGAGAGAGAGAGAGAGTTAGTTCACAGTCCCAGTCTGGTGGTGCAGCACTGTAGTCACTGTGTGTGGAGGCTGAAGCAGGAAGGTCACCATATTCAAAGCCTACCTAGACTATTATAGTGGTCGGTGGCTTCAGAAGTTAATGAAATGATACCTCTCAGACCCTGACAGTGGCTAGAGGCAGCTTGCATAGCAACCTTCAAACCCATGGTCTAAGAACAACCGACCTGGCCCTCCAATGGGAGGAATCCAGGGAGAACTCAGCTAGATCTGATTGCAAACGTTCAGTGCAGCCTGTGGTATAGAGTTACTGCAATTCTAGACAGAACCACACGGAGTAAGACTGAGCCATTTTCAAGGCAAGCACAAGAAAATAGATTGGATTTCACAGATAACAATATTTTGGGGCGTTGTTTAATTCTGTACTTCACATCAGTAAAACCTGTTTGTTGAGATGAAAGAGTGGAGACAGATCCAGGCTTGCAAGCTGCTCAAGTTCTCACATTCAAGGAAGCAAAGCCAAACTTTAGGCCCAGTCCCTCTGGTCAAATCCACTGCTCAACTACTGTGGTTCTTTAAATTTGCAGGATATGGACACCATTTTAAAGACCATCTTTGTTACTTTTCTCATTGCTGAGACAAAATGGCTGTCAAAAGTAACTTCGAGAAGGCAGGGCTTGTTTGGACTCACAGTTTGAAAACGCAGTCCATCATGGCCCAAAAATCATGACTGCAGGAGTGTAAAGCCACTGGCTACATCACATCCAGCCAGGAAGCACAGAGATAAAAGCTGACACTTGGCTTCCTTTCTCCTTTATATTTGGTGTAGGACACCAGTTCACAAAACAATGCAATCTACATTTATATGGGTCCTTCTACCTCCATTAACCCCATATAGAAACTCTGTCATAGACATAGCCAAAGATGTGCTGTCTAAGTAAGTCTAAGTACTGTCAGCTTGATTCTAAAAATACACTCATCTTAACACCATCACCAAGAAATTATTACTGACAAATCTTTGATATTTTTTACCCTAGACTCTTACTGTAATTCTGACTCATTTACAAGACACACCCAAAGTCCACGATTTTGGCTGGGCCTTCAACCCCTCAACTTCTGTGAGTGTTGGTGGCTAGCGGCTCATAGCTGTCACACCTGAAGTACCTAGCAAACTGTTTCCTTCATGGTTCCCCAAGTCTAAGTCTTAGATCAGGCTCTGCTTAAAGGGAACCCTACTCTATTAACCACTGGATTTTAATTATCCTGAAGCCTGGGGGTTTGATCAAGTGCTTGATGAAGGTGGGATAAGCCATTTTGGCAGCCAAAACCAGAGCAATCACCAGCACTCACCTATCAACATGGTCCTGTGGTCTTCTGTTTCTTTACATCCCTACAATAATTCGTTAGGAAGTGCTAAAAGCCATGTTTCCTGGGTCTAAAAGCCTATTACTTTATATATTTCTCTGTTATCATGTATTTATACAATCATTAAGGCACTGAACGAAAACATGCATTATTCAGTTAAATTTTACTGCATTTTATGATAGTGAAGTGTGCGCTGTAGTTGAAGTCTTAATTTAAGGATTCGTGGAGGTTTTGAACTTATTGATTATCATATTCCCTCCATTCTAAGGCATACAATTTAATGTTTTTGAAAGTATTAGAATCAATGAATACATTTGGTGAGTGTTTTTCCTCTCGTCGCACTCCCCTGGAAAGCTATTAAATGGTTTTTTATTCATCCACATGAACTCTAGAATCACCTCACTGCATTTCAAGACATAGACCCCCATGAATAAAACTGAGGATAAAATTAAGTCAAGCCTATAAATTAATTTGGGGAAAATGACATTTTTATAACATTGAGTGTTCCTAAGCAGTAATAAGGTATGCCTCTCCGTTTATTCAAGTTTTTCTTTATTTCTCCCAATTGATCACTGTCACTTTCTCCAAATCATATAATCCTTATTAAAGTTAGCATTTGTATCTACATGGCTAATGGAAATCTGAGCTCTTTCTCCATTATATTTTTCAACTAGATTGTTAGTATATATTAAAGCTGCTTTTAGTAATCTTTAAAAAAGATTTACTTATTTATTACATGTAAGTACACTGTAGCTGTCTTCAGACACTTTTTTCTTCTCTTTCCAGCCCACACGCTCCAGCCCAAAGATCTATTTGTTTATTATATTTAAGTACACTTCAGACACCCCAGAAGAGGGCATCAGATTTCATTACGGATGAGCCACCATGTGGTTGCTGGTATTTGAACTCAGGACCTTCAGAAAAGCAGTCAGTGCTCTTAACTGCTGAACCATCTCTCCAATCCTAGTATTTCTTAAATATTCAACTGTTATGCGGAATTACTTTCTTGTCACTGCTATTGTTCTCTGCTGTTCATTTAATATAAGGTGCACCAATAATTGTGTCATGTGCCAACAAAAACAGTCATTTTCTCTACATTTTATCTCTGACCTGTGTCTCATTACATTGACCATAGTGTCTATAACATTTTAGATGGTTGGTAGTTAGTTAGTTAGTTAGTTAGTTAGTTAGTTATTGTACTTATTTCATGTCTGTGTGAGCCTATGGGTGTATATATGTGTATGGGTGCCCACTTATCCTGGTGTTAGGTCAGAAGACAATTGTGGGAGTGGGTTCTCTATTTCTACCATGTGACGCCCGGGGATTAGACTCAGGTTATCAGTTTTGGCTGTGGTCACTTTTGCCCACAGACCATCTCACCCATGTAGCATCTATAAAATGTTAAATGGAAATAACAGAATTGATTGTGATTTACTCCTAAGTGGGAAGCTGAACACTTAACGTGATGTTTTAACATATGATTTAAAACAGGCATGGCTTCTGTAATTAAGGCACCAGTGATGGATTCAAGCAGTATCTAATACAACTTAGGTCGGACTCAGGATGATACGAGTAAGGTGCTTTTACACTCTGGAGGAAGGGGACCGACCTGGAGTTCAGTGTCAGCCCTGAGGTTCACTTTAACTCTGGTCAACTCAGACAGTCTCACTCACCTTCTGTTTCTTTAACTGTAGGATACCGACATTGATAACTCATATGCCCTGTGATCACTGATTAATTTAGTTTGCATTAAGTGTCTAACACACTGATGATCACACAATAGGTGGCAATTTCTCATCATTGCCAGACATATTGTTCTTTTAACATACCAATAGACTTAATCTGATAGCATTTTATTTAGAGTTGATTCATGTGTTTTTTTAATTTTATTTTTTGTGAGATTTTATATATGAATACTATGTTTACATCATACATCCAGCCATCTCTCCATCTCAGCACTTCAACCTCTCCATCATTTCATATATATATAAAACCTGCTGAGTCCATTCAGTGTTCCTCGTGTGTGTGTGTCTGTGTGTGTATGTGTATGTGTATGTGTATGTGTATGTGTATGTGTATGTGTATGTGTATGTGTATGTGTATGTGTATGTGTATGTGTATGTGTATATGTATATAGCTGACTACTTAGGATAACCTACCTGTGCAGCATCTAAGAAAGCTCTGTATTTCCTCTGTTCAAATCTGCCCAAGTCATTTCCATTAATGTGTAAACCATATACAAACATTGCATAAAGGATACTTTCACGAATCCACCCAGACTCAAAGCACTTAACAACTTATTTCCACCATGTATTCATGGCCAATGACCATCACAATGGACACACATGATGTGCCAGATTTTTGCTAAGCAGTCTTGGTCATCATTTAATATGATCATCTCAAAGACACTGAAAAGGAAAGGAAGCTAACAAGACGACATCCTGCCTCAGATCACATCCTGCCTACTATTTGGTGACTACAAGCAAAAGCTGACCCAGAACAAATCCTCCCTTAGCTCTTTGAAGAATGACTTAAATTTACATGACCATCAACCTGATACACAGCATGGAATATGGGTCCTTTTTCTCTATATTTTTGCTAGTATTTAGTATTTTTACAAATAGCCATTCTAACTGAGGTGAGAGGATTTCATTACTGTTTTGGTTTGCATTTCCCTGTTCCTTAATGATATCAAGCATTTTTTCCCCATATGTTTCTTGGATATTTACACTTCTTTGGAGAAGTGTCTGTTCAAAGCTATCTCACTTCCAGGAACATGTCCAAAGGATATAAATATAACCCATCTTGTGTCTGCTGTGACACTATTCTCAATAGCAAAAACATGTAGTAAACCTAGACATTCAATAAGAGATGAATAGGCAAAGGCAATATGGTAGGTACGTGTGCACACTGGAATACTATTCACCCACAATGAAGAATGAGATCCTATCAACAAAAGGTTCTTTCAGCAAAGTAAATTGGACTGGAGGATATCATGTTAAATAAAACAAGCCAAATATCAAAGACAAGAGTGCATATTCCTTTCCTTATGCAGAAGTTAAGCAAAGTCTACCTGGATGTAGAGTTTGAGAATGGTACTGCGGTTATAGTGGGAAAGGGAGGCTGTATTTGATCAGTGTGTGTGGTTATGCAGGTGTTGAAATGTGAGACTGAACTCTGATATATGATTATGATATATTAATCAACAATGTAGAAGATCGTACTTTCAGGGATCATTAATTTTATTACTATGAGAAGATTCTCTGAACATGGAGAGTACCAGAAAGAATGAACAGAAGGCTCTCCTGAGTGTGCAGTTGAGTCCTGTTCTTACCTCACTGCACCTGACATTTGCAACAGATACCATCTTCTCCTCTTCTGGGAGGGCACAAGGGGAAGGGTGCCTGCCATCTCAGTAGAAAAGTAGAGAATGATGGTATTTTTAAATACTAAAATAAATTCTTCTATATGCTAATCAGTAGTGTCTCTGTGAAGAAACAACTGGCTTATTTCTTTATTCATTTTTAATAATTGATAGTGCTCCACAAATAATGTGCTCCTTAAAATGAGCAAACATATTTAGAATTAGGCAGTATATAATAAAACTTGACATATAAATCTCTAAATACATATTTTGTTCTTTTTATTCCAGCTCTAATTTTGTGCATTTGTGCTAACCTTCTCTTTTTCTAATTTATATGTGCCAGATTTATTTATTCTATTGTCATTTACAGAAAACATTTAAGGTTTCCATATCTATTTTATATTCTGTTTTCTGAATAACTTCTGCTTTCTTCTGTACTGTTTTGTTCCTCCGGGTTTGTTTGAGTCAGTTTTGAGTCTCTTCACCTTAATACTTAACCCTTTTAAACTCTATCCTGTTTCAATTGAAAATAGTAAATATATATATATATATATATATATATATATATATATATTTCCATGCACCTATAACTTCAGCCATTTCTACAAGTTTTAAAATATAGAAATGCCATAATTTCCAAAATAATGTATAATCACAATGTTGATATTTGCTTGGCTCTAAAAATATGAGAGATTTTTTTTCAAGGGCTTGGAACTTTTATTGGTGCTCTATGCTAACTTTATTTTTAGTTCATTCCCATCACGGAACTTGATCAGAGTCTTACCCACAACCTCCTCAGCAGGTTCTTTTTATAAGGTACTATATAGGTTAATCGCTGGTAAATACTCCAGGAACAATGAAGAGAAATTTCTAGCTCCATAATTAAACACAAAATAATCCAAATTTTCTAAAGCAAGGATCAATGTTATTATCATCCATTTTTCTCTCCTGCCATTTGCCAAAAACTGTACAATGGCTCCTTGGGCTATGGGTATTTGGTTACCGGGAATCGGTTGCTCAGTTTCTGTTGTCTTCTCATCTAGAGGATACAATGTATGTCCATCTATGGTGATTCTGGATCATATAGAAAATGAATTCCACACCCTCAAGAATGAATATAAGGGAGTTCTGAGGTTACGATTTATCTTTTAATTCACTAGGGATATTCATTGAAGATGGCTCTGTGTACCATGAACATTTTCACACGTGGTATCATTTGTGTTGAGCATCTTTCCCCCATGTCACACTACCCCTGTTTCACTCCTCATGTGAGCCCCGTTTTGTTTCTCAACAGGAGATTCTCCTTTCATATCATATATAATTCTATGTATCTATATGAAATCCAAAAATTATAAATGAAAGAAAATAAAATATTTTTCTCCCACTGGCAATCTACTTCATGTGATTATTTTCAGTTGCAATCACCTTCCTGCTTATTACGTAAATCCAGTTGCATAACTCCAGTTAGTACTGCTAATTATGTAACTCCAAACCTTCTTTACGACTGAAAAAAAAAATACCTGTTGTGTATTCCATTTTGCTTTCTTGTAGCTCATGCTTGATCATGAAGAGATCTGGTCAGACATGTACCAATCACTTTGTTGTTGAATACCTAGATTGGTTCAATAACCAAACTATTGTGACTAGAGGTGCAATAAATATTGGCTCAGAGGACTCTAAATACATTACATGGATATTTGCATCAGTATTCATGAGCTTTCTCAAGAACATTCTTGGAGACATTGATAGAATCCTTTGAACATCTTATACTATATTTGAGGAGAATGACTCCGATGAATGGAAGTTAGCATGGTGTTCATCACTTTCCTTGGCATCCAAACACCACACAGGAAGCAACTCAGGTAAAGAAGGATATGTTTTAGCACAGATTCATGGTGGGGGTGGGGGACAGCAGCAGCGCTCTGGCCATGGGGGAGAGGGCTTGTTGATGCTTTTCATGGGTCTGGAAGCAGATCCAGGACAAGAAGAATGGCTAAGCTTCAAACCTCAGTGTCTGTCACTCAGCGAAGTAGCTTCCTCCAGCTCATCTCCACCTCTGGAGGTTCCTTCCAAAGGTTCTACCATTTCCAAAAACAGCACGGGCGCCTGGGAAGCATGTATACAAACATGAGCCTTTGGGAAACTCATGCCCCTTTCATGGCTCTGCTCCTCCAGGACAAGGCTCTCTGCAGTGCCAGTTCCCGCTCAGTGACTTCTCCCTTTGGTCTCAGTCACCCCACCTCATGTCTTTCTCCTACAGCCCAGGACCTCCATTCTGTGCCTTATACACCTCCCTCCTGCACTGCCCCTCTCCTTATAGGTTCTAAGGAATGTATCCAGTGAGACCTTCCTAACCGTGCTCACCCTAACATCAATTCCATCTTCTGTGGCCTTATTCCTTTACTGATTCAAATGCAAATTAACATTCTATTAAGCTATTATGTTTTATATTTCTCCCCCCCTCTTTATCTTGCTTCCATCTCAGCAACCTTTTAATCTTATTATTTCATTCTATTTCTCCTTCATAGAGTAACACAAAGTGTCTTAATTAAGGTTTCTATTACTCTGACAAACCACCATGACCAAAAGGCAAGTTAGGGCTGAAAGGGTTTATTTGGCTTACACTTTCACATTGCTTGTCACCACCAAAGGAAGCCAGGACAGGAACTCAAGCAGAGCAGGAATCTAAAAGCAGGAACTGATGTGGAGGTCCATGGAGCGGTGCTACTTAATGGCTTACTTCCGTAGGTTTGCTCAGCCTGCTTTCTTGTTGAACCCAGGACCACCAGCCCCAGGAGCAGCCCCAACCAGAATGGGCTGGGGCCGCATCCATTGATCACTAATTGAGAAAATGCCTCAGGGCTATTGGAGGCATTTTCTTAGCTGAATCTCCTTCCTCTGATTACTCTAGCATCTGTCAAGTTGACACAAAACTAGCCAGTACACGAAGACCCATCCTAGTGAACGTTTTTTATTAACTATTCCATATTTTCTCAAAGGTTTGTTTTTCTTCTGACTCTCCTAATCCCCTTTTAAGCCTCACCTCTGTCTCTGAAGATTCCCAGTTTTGCTTTCTTGCGGCTCATGCTTGATCATGAAGACATCTGATCAGACATGTTGCCAATACTCACATGGTTCTTCTTTGGTACTTGATACTAACCATATGATTAATGTGAGAACTCACTAGCAAACCTTACAATGAAATCTGATTAATATGCACAAGCCTTTGTCTCATGTCTGCTAGATCAGAATTGGCTCTGAATCTTCACTGCCTGGCCTTTTAAATGTTTGGAAAGGAACTTATTCAAGAATAGATTTAGACTTCTTGTCTTTGTGAAAAGCAATGGAGCAATGTTTGCACTTACCAGCCTACAGAGGAGAAAGTAGGGAAAAGCCTTGAAGATATGGGTAGAGGGGAAAAATTCCTGAATAGAACAGCAATGGCTTGTGCTGTAAGATCGAGAATCTACAAATGGGACCTCATAAAGTTGCAAAGCTTCTGCAAGGCAAAAGACACCGTCAATAAGACAAAAAGACCACCAACAGATTGGGAAAGGATCTTTACCTACCCTAAATCAGATAGGGGACTAATATCCAATATATATAAAGAACTCAAGAAGGTGGACTCCAGAAAATCAAATAACCCCATTAAAAATGGGGCTCAGAATTGAACAAAGAATTCTCACCTGAGGAATACCGAATGGCAGAGAAGCACCTGAAAAAAATGTTCAACATCCTTAATCATCAGAGAAATGCAACTCAAAACAACCCTGAGATTCCACCTCACACCAGTAAGAATGGCTAAGATAAAAAATTCAGGTGACAGCAGATGCTGGCGAGGATGTGGAGAAAGAGGAACACTCCTCCATTGTTGGTGGGATTGCAAGCTTGTACAATCACTCTGGAAATCAGTCTGGCGGTTCCTCAGGAAATTGGACATAGTACTACTGGAGGATCCCGAAATACCTCTCCTGGGCATATATCCAGAAGATGTCCCAACTGGTAAGAAGGACACATGCTCCACTATGTTCATAGCAGCCTTATTTATAATAGCCAGAAGCTGGAAAGAACCCAGATGCCCCTCAACAGAGGAATGGATACAGAAAATGTGGTACTCAATGGAGTACAACTCAGATATTAAAAACAATGAATTTATGAAGTTCCTAGGCAAATGGATGGACCTGGAGGGCATCATCCTGAGTGAAGTAACCCAATCACAAAGGAACTCACACAATATGTACTCACTGATAAGTGGATATTAGCCCAAAAACTTAGGATACACAAGATATAAGATACAATTTGTTAAACGCATGAAACTCAAGAAGAACGAAGACCAAAGTGTGGACACTGTGCCCCTTCTTAGAATTGGGAACAAAACACCCATGGAAAGAGTTACAGAGATAAAGTTTGGAGCTGTGACGAAAGGATGGACCATCTAGAGACTGCCATATCCAGGGATCCATCCCATAATCAGCTTCCAAACGCTGACACCATTGCATACACTAGTAAGATTTTGCTGAAAGGACCCAGATAGAGCTGTCTCTTGTGAGACAATGCCAGGGCCTAGCAAACACAGAAGTGGATGCTCACAGTCAGCTATTGGATGGATCACAGGGCCCCCAATGGAGGAGCTAGAGAAAATACCCAAGGAGCTAAAGGGATCTGCAACCCTATAGGTGGAACAACATTATGAACTAACCAGTACCCCGGAGCTCTTGACTCTAGCTGCATATGTACCAAAAGATGGCCTAGTCGGCCATCACTGGAAAGAGAGGCCCATTGGACTTGCAAACTTTATATGCCCCAGTACAGGGGAATGCCAGGGCCAAAAAGTGGGAGTGGGTGGGTAGGGGAGTGGGGGGGCGAGTGTATTGGGGACTTTTTAGATAGCATTGGAAATTTAAATGAGGAAAATACCTAATAAAAAATTAATTCTAAAAAAAAAAGAATAGATTTATACTTCTTGTCTTTGTGAAAAGCAATAGAGCAATGTTTGCACTTACCAGCCAACAGCCATCTCATAGAGCTCGCTATCCGCATGCCCTCAGCCTACTGAATTCATAATCCTATATTACTATGAGCTGCACTTGTCTCCCAAATTCATGTCCTGAAGCTTGCCTACCAGTGTACAGTACTAGGAGGCAATACCTTTAAGAAATGATTGTCATGAGGGCAAGGCCTTTAAGAATGAAACCAGCATCCTTAGAAAATGTGTGGAGAAAGTGAGAAAAGGTTTGTTCTCTTCTTTTCTTCCACCAAATGAGAACATATCTCTACTTCTCCAAAGTCACAGCGACAACTGTGGACCACAGGGACCTGGGAAATGTTGAGGTAATGGACAATAGACCAATCTCTGTCATTTCTATTAATCCATGACGCCTAGATCATAATTGATTCTTCCCAGATTTCTGACTACATTGACAGCTATGCTAAGTGTATCTTGACAGCTAGAAAACATGCCTAGCTCCTTACCCCAAGATAATCCACCCTATTTATTCATTCATAAATTCGTTAACTAGCTAAGACTGCCAGACTTCTTACAGACTTCACAATAAATGATACACAAGTTCAAATGTAAGCTTTCAGAGATGTAGTCTTCTGTTACTTCCTTATCTAAACTCAATTTCCAAGGACTAAGTGCTTCATATTTCCTCTCCTTGCTATGCCACTGTCCTAACATTAATTGTATAGTTCTTATAAATTAGCCTAACTCTAAAAAACATTCCACTATCCGACCCAACAGTATAATCACAAGTTCAAATTTTAAGTTTCCTTTGATTGCCTTTTAAGATAAACTTAAAGTGTTTTCTCATGCTGAATCTACATTATTAGTTATCACGCACAAATATAAGTTTTCTTTGGTTGTCTTATAATTATAGGCTTAAGATACTTCTCTTGCTAAACTATATAATCAACTATATTCACAAGGTCAAGGTTTTGGATTTCCTTTGTCTCTCAATTATAAACTTAAAATTGTTTCTCATTTTGCTAAAGGTAGTATATTCAGTCTCCTAGACAGAAGGAAAACCCCTTCTTGCTCCTGCTTCACGAAAGGTTTTTGCTTTCCCTAAGCTCATCCTAAAAAATTATCATGTTGTGAACAAATTTATCACTTTTGTAAGCTACAGGAAACCCACTCAGATCTACCTCTTATGGACCAAATAGACTCCATCCAAATAAGTACATCTGTCAATAAGAAGCCTAAGTTCCCACTTGCTACCTATTCAGAGGGTGGGATTCCTCTCCTGTTCCTAGGATTGAGACTCCCCTCACCCCAACCACTTCAAATGTATTTTCAAATGTACACCTAAGAAAAGATTTTTCCCCAAATGTACTTAATTTTATACTTTACCTGTAATATATGTGTGTGTGTTTCCGCATCTTGTCAAGTCGAGGTGTTTACTACATCCAGGACAGCTCCAGCCAGAGAAGCAACTTCACAGATGCTCCGATCTCCTCTCACAGACACAGACACTTCTACTGGACCTGCTCCTTCTATCTATCCACAGATGATTCCACAGACCCTGGACAGCAAGGAAATGGCCAACTCTCCTAAGACTGGACCAACATCCCCATATCCATTTTCTTAGGTTTCCCAGAGACACATTGCCCCAAAGTCGGCAGGAAGTAGGTGGGTTAAAAGGTGGCCTACATCCAGCCCAGGGCTCAGGCGGGGCAGGCATGGGGCTATAGAAGCCATGGGATCCCACTCCGAGGATGGGGGAGCGCAGTCTGGGGTCCTGAAGGACTGGTGGAGTTGGCTTGGGGGCAGGTCCCCAGACCTGCACGGAGGCAGGGACATAGGTTCTCAGACTCACGGACACCCCAGACGCAGCTGGATGCTGCAGAAGAGCTGAGAACAGAGTAGGGCCCACAGGCTGGATCTAGCCCAAGGCCAAAGGGGAAAGGCGGAAGGAAAGCTCTGGCTGGGTCCTTCGGGATGAGGGAGTCCTTGGCTTGTTCAGTAAGTGGCTTGATTTGGTGGAGACCATGGCTGGGAGCACTGAGAGGCCAGCTCTTTAGACGAAGACCTGCTCCATTGCTCCCCACAGCAGATCCCAATGAAGAGACAGTCCGTGGCTTTACGGTATTTATTGGTAAGGTGGAGAGTTGTGATAAGTAAAACTGTGGGCAATGGGCTGAGCACAGACAGCCTCGTCTCCAGTTGAGCGTAGGTCTTGAGCCCCGGGGTCATGGGTAGTGATTTCCACCTACATGGTAGAAGGTGTTCGATCATGTCTCCTGGACCCCTGGCTCCTGTTGAAGTTACCGCCCCCAAATCCCCCCACAGGAGAGGTGTGTGGCTATCAGTCATGTAGGAGCCTTCCCATATGCAAATAGGTTTCCCCCAAATTCTCAGTCCAAGCCAATGAGAGGTACCTGCTGTCGAACCCTGAATCACCCCCAAAACTGTACATAAATCCATCCAGGGAATTAAAGGGGCGCGAGAACTACTTCTTCATCTGAGTCTTTTGTTCCAAGAGCTGTAATACGTGGGAAGAGATCCTATCTCCCGAAGAGCCACCTGAGGTCCTGCCGCACTCCTCACTGGATAGTCGGCTTCTTGTCGGCCCAGCCCAACCCAACTCAGTTCAGAGTGGCTCGGAGTTACCTAGCAACCTGGAAGGCATGGCAGAGACTTTGTCTCCCTGCTTGCACTAGCTTCCCTTCACTAGAACCCTTGTGCCAGGCCTAGACAGAGATCTCCGCGTTTCCTCTGGTACCCAGGCCCACATAAAACCATACCCCCGCCCCCCCCCCTCTTTCTCAGGGCAGGTCTGAGGTTAAATACCTTTTGTAGGGATCTGTCTTGAGACTATGAGATCTGTGGTCATGTCCTCTACCTGTGGAGGGGTTTGAGGCATTGCCTTTACATGGTTGATGGCCACAGAATTATGGCGAGCTGTGGCCTCGTGTCAGGAGCCTGGTGTCTAGGAACATGGCAAAACGCCTACCATTCCTTGCAGGGTCTCCAGGGTTTCCAACCTAGCTCAACCAGAAACCAGGCTGCCTTTTACGGTCCCACAGCTAAAGATCATGACAACCCTATTCCTGCTCCACCATCACCTCTTTCTAATTTTTCCTTTTCTAATTAAACCAAGACAGAGGAATGTTGGCATTCCTTTTAGGCTCTACCCCACAGTTACCTGGCAACAGCCAGGTATGCCTGACAATAAAAGGGGCTGCTTGCCCCCTCCTCACTCTCTTCTCTTCTCCTTTCTTGCTCTTGTTCCCTTACTCTCTTACCCCTCTCTCCCCATAACCCCTTCCCGCTCTCTTTCCACATGGTCATGGCTTGCCTCTACCACTCTACTCTCTGTCTCTCTGTCTGTCTCTCTGTCTCTGTCTCTATCTCTCCCACCCCCCTTTCTCTGGCTCTACCCCTCTACTCCCCTCCCCATGCCCTAAATAAACTATTCTATACTATAATGCCGTGGCTGGTACCTCAGGAGGAAAGGATGCCTCAACATGGGCCCGAAGAGGCATCCCCTTCTTCCACACCATACTGTGCCTCCACCAAACATATCCCTGGCTTCTTTTTCTTTTTATAAAACACAACAATGTTGACCCAGATTGAATAAATACCACCCAAAAGGGAGGGGGGTTAAATGCTTCTCCCCTTTCCTTTAATTCTTTTACAAGACCTAAGAGTTCACACATTAATAGGAATAGTGGAACAGGGTTCAGAAGGGACTCCTAATATTTATTGAAATCAAGCAACAGCAAAAAAAAAAAAAAAAAAAAAAGTTTTTGCTCCTCCACTCTCTTCTGTGTAATTTATCCTAGCACTTACTTACTTTACAAAGGCCAACTTTCAACAGGTCAGGTAAACTGAGAATGGCCACATCTGGAGTCAGTGATTGGTCACTTAGAAGACTTTTCTCTTAGGGAATAGAGCTTGATTCACTGGGACTCCCTGTGACTGCTGAGAAAGTCTCTGAACTCTTAAATTCTATTGGGATCATTGAAAAGGGGGCAGTTAAAAATCACGCACACGTTGAGTGGATAAAGCAAGACAAGCTGCAACAACTTCATACATACATACATTCACACATTGGGTGGTGGAACAAAGCTCCAACCACTTTACATACATACACACATTTGGAGGATAGAAAAAGCTTCAACAAGCAGACTCCAACAAACTCCACACATATACATATATTCACAAACAAGTTGACTCTAACAGCCTTTATATATTTTCTGTTAACCTTTTTATGCCATCAAAGTCAAAGTTCTCTATGTAGGAAAAAGATTACCTCATAGCCACAAGTTGCATATTCTCTAAATCACCATAAAAAATGTATTCTTAAAAAACAGATTAAAATAATTACACAAAAGGAAATTACAACATGATTATTGACTATGTATCCTTTTGAAACTCAGACCTAACTGAATATTTCCCATATTTCTTTCTCTCCACAAGTCAGCATGACCCCTAAGCAATAATTCTCTTGTCAATGATTAACAAAATTAAGCAAACCAGTCTATAGTAGCAAGTTTTTTTTTCCTAAGTTCATCCAATGACAATTTGTATTTACCAAGACACGGATCATCATCTTATTTTTGAAGTCTTGGTCAGCTGGCCAATCATCTCTTCTCTGTCCCTATACTCAGCACGATTTACTCTTTATTCATAACCCTGTCTTTTCATGGTGCACACCAAAACCTGTGGCCACATCCCTATATTACAAGACCCAAGAATTCATTCCCAACCTAGAATGAAATGATTTTTGGTCATTAGTTTTCCTCAAGCCTATTTTTCTTTTCCAAAACAATTACATGCTTGTAACACATGAAATCTCATTGTATTCCTTTTCTAACCTATGCAGCCCTTACTATTCTACAACATTCTAGTCTTCATTCTAACTTCATTATATCTTTCTGGCAAAACAACTTAATTCATCTCCTAAACTTTCTGCCAACTACCCCAACTTTCTAAAACTATTTAAATTGAATCAGAAATTCCATAAAATCATTACTTTATCTAAACAATATTATTTTGTTGTACATAGATAAACAAGATTATTGTTTATCTGCAGGAAGATTGCCCAATAGAGTGGCCTACCACCCAGGAAGTAATCACACTAGGCTATAGGCAGTGAGGGTCTCTCCATGCCCACCACACATGCCAGATATATAAAGAATATAACAATGCCAAACATGAGAAGACACGCCAGTAGCAAGAAGAATGCTAGGATGAGGCCCCTAAAGCTGTGCCTTTTCAAGGTACACCCAGCACAGCTATGCAAAATAGAGGGTCGTCTCCAGGAAGCTCACTTGACCTCTGCAGCTCCTTGTGCATGGTGTCTGCCACTTAATTGTGACATTTTGTATCATAATTACCAGTTCATGGATGACACTACTCTATGTGTGTCCATTGACCACTAATATGCTGTTCACTTGGCTGGTGTCCATATCCCAATAGGGAACCTTGTTCATCTTGGGAAACTCCCACAGCCATAGTATAAAGTTCAGGTCTCACCTGATGGATGAGCAAGGAAGCAAGCTGGATGAGTACATCCTGGCCAGCCGGGATTGGCAGGCCCCTAGGTTCACTTACCAGAGACAGTGGATATGGCTGAACAGCGTAGGGTTGGAGTGGGTAAGAACTGATAGCAACAGGGCATGGGGTCATATCAGGAAAGCTGCTTTTCTGGAATAAGCCAAAGAATCTCACAGCAGACATGACAGGCTACAGTGCGTGCTATGAAGGGAAGCAGGAAGACAAGGGGCAGACACAGACTCTGGAGGACAGAACACTACGGCGACTTGATTAGCGTCAACAGTGTGACTCCTGAGAAGGGAGGTTGGAAAATCAGAGCCAGGGTAGACATGAAGCAGACCCTCCCTGAATGTTTTATTACATTGGTACCACCAAAATGAATCGTGGAAAGAATGCTAGCATTAATCCCATCAGTCCTTAGTCAGAAATCCCTCGCCCCCAAATTACCCCAGGTGAATCAGATTTGAAATTTCACAGACACATCCCTTCAGAACCTACTCATCACTACTGCCCTTCTTTGAGTTTCTTTGGTGGTCAAGAGAATAATAGCACCCGTGTCCCAGGGCTTTGTAGAGGATTGATCCAAATATAAAGACTCAACCCCAGCAGAATCATTCGATAAATGTTGGTTTCCACCCCGCCTTCACAAAATACCTTGTAAGTCTAATGAGGGTGAGACGGGGAATGCTTACTTAACAATTTAGTGTGAGGCAGGTCTGGTGAGCAGACGTGTATCCCTGATTTCATTAGGTGCCAGAAGATGAAAACGAGCAGCCCCACAGTCACGCCCCATCCCTTGCAGCTGGCTGCCTCTCTGCTGAGGGATTTACGTTCTGCGTGATTAGGCCTGAAATGGACAGGAAGCTTTATTGTGCTGGGCTGGCAGGCCGCAGAGTAGCAAATTGATAAAGACGCCTGGGTCAGTGGCAAGCTGGGTGGGTCCTAATTTATTGCAAGGTATCCAGTTCCATTACTCAGCCCCTTCTTCTCTGCTCCTGCCTCCCTACCCTTGCGGACCTTTCTGTGCCCTCTCCTGCCAAATGGTGACTTATTTATGAGAAAGAAGAAAATTTACTGATAAAGATGAGCCATGAGCCAAGCCAATAGCAAGTAAATTCCCAGGCAAGCAACATGTGGTAATCTGACTCAACAAATACCTTGAGTACCCTAGGCCAGGTGTTGGGGTGTCAAAGATGAAAGCACAGGTTCAATATAGTCTTAGCTCCTAGCCGCTAATCTCTTTGTCTTTTGTGTGTCAGGGTGAAGGAGAATACATGTTCCTGCCTCCCAGATAGTAGATGCTCAATTTTTAAATAGTAGCATTTATTATCATTGTTGACTACCTACGTTCCTAGTTTTCAAAACTTGGCACCAGTCTTACTCTTCTCTCTTTTCTTCTTTCTCTCTTCTTTTCTTTCTCTCTTCTCTTCTTTCTCTCCTCCTCTCCTCCTTTCCTCCTCTCCTTTCTCTCTCTCTCTCTGTTTGTGTTCACGTGTTCCTGTGTGTGTCAACCTTGAGTGTCAATCCTCAGGAGCCAATTCAGCTTTATTTTTGACATAGTCTCTCATTAGGACCTGGGGCTCATCAATTAGGCTAGGCTGGCTGATTAGGAAGTTCCAGCTTTTCATTGTCACCAGAGCATACATCACACCTGGCTTTAAAAACAGAAATCTGGAGTACTGCATTGAGCTTGTTGGGTCCTCACTCTTCTGTGGCAAGCACTTTGCCGACCTATCTCATTTTTTTCTGGATTGTTTTTAATTGACAATTTTATTTACTTTATGATAATTTTATCCATGTATACAATGTATTGTGGATATATTCACACACACACACACACACACACACACACACACACACACACACACCCAGTACCGTCTCATGCATACTTCCTACTCCTGGAGACTCCACTTCCTCTTACTAATTAGTCTCCCTCCTCTCATGAGTTTTTTGGTTGGTTGGTTTTGCTTTTGTTCATTTGTTTGGGTGAGGCCTTACAAGTGGCCAAGCTGCTGTATGCTCATGACTACTGTGATCTGTGGCATCCCACAGACAGTCTTTGTAGAACTCTTCTATCCACCTCCTGGTCTTTTCCCACTACATACTCTGGGCTGTGAAACAGTAATATAGATTCTAACTCAGGCCTGACCATTCAACAGTCATCTCCTCATGGTACTTTGAGCAGTTATAAGTCTCTATACTAAATATAGTCCACTGTAAAATGGAGCTTGTCTGGCCAAGGCAGAGAGCTGGTCTGAGGGTACGAATATAAATATTTAGGCAGTTTGACTACATGTCCATTTAACATAATATAATACCAGTAGTAAGTACCTTCTCCAGGTGGGGACTATGACTCCCCAATCACAGTTTTGTTTGCTTGTTTGTTTTACCAATTTTGTTTTACTAGGTATTCACTCATTCTCATGGAGAAGACCTCAAACCCAATCGGAAAGCAGTTGGTTGCCCTCAAAACAGGCACACCACTATTACACCAAAAGGTGCATTTTATCTGGAGGGTCAGTGTTATTAATTACACACGGGTCTGCAGCTGGGCAAGACCACTGATCCTTTTCTCTTCAAGCAGCCTATATAGCATCTTCCAGCACTATGAATGCTAGAATCAGATTCTAGCCTAGTTTCAGCTTGATTTATCTCTGTGTCATATCCAGTGTGTGTGGTGTCTTCAGCAATAGAGCCTTACTGGCTAACTCTAGCAACAGCATCTGTTGATTGGGGGAGACTCTTGGGGCTTCATGACTGACAACTCTTAGATATCCCACACGTGGCACTGAATATTTGTTTAGAAAAACAAAAACAAACAAGAATATGTGACTTCTGGGCACAGGTTTATCCACTCTGTAGGAGGTAGCATTTTTTTTTAAACCCTGCCAAAGAAACTACTCTAAGGCCCTAAATGCTAAAGATAATTTACTAGAGATATCTCAGCTTCTTTCAGGGCAACTGTGCTGGCTCGTCTTATGTCAGCTCAACACAATCTAGAGCTATCTGAAAAGAGCAAACCTCAATTAAGGACATGACTCTATAAGATCTGGTTATAAGGCTGATGGATGGGGAGCACCCAGCCCATTGTGGGTGGTGCCATCCCTGTTCAAGTGCTCCTGGGGTCTATAAGAAACCAAGCTGAGCAAGCAATGGGGAGCAAGCCAATAAGTAACACCCTTTCATGGCCTCACCATCAGCTCCTACCTCCTGGTTCCTGCCCTACTTGAGTTCCTTCCCGGACTTCCCTCAGTGATGTATTGTTACCTGGAAGTATAAGCTGAAACAAATCCTTTCTCCCCAGGTTGCTTTGGTCATGGTGTTTTATGATACCAATAGCATACCATAGCAATAAAATAGCAGCTGTCCAAGTCCATCTCCTCCTCAATCAAAGAGAGACGATGTGGAAGACAAGAAGATTTGAACATTCACCAAGAGACTTCTTTGTGTCAAACAAGATGGCAGCCTTTTCACTGGGCTCCCTGGTTTTAGACTCACTGTTCCCTAGAATCAAACACTTCAAATATACTCCTGATCTTACTATGACCTCCATTAAAATCCCCACACATGTTAAGAGTTGCTATATGAAAGTTAAAATTTTCGGTCTCTCTGGTTTCAAGGCCATATCCCTTTCACCTCCTTCACCCATCTAGATCACAACTGTCCCAAGGAATCAACAATCTTACACACTCTGCTTTTGCTCACATAAGTTCTTATTAAAATTGTTTTGAGTTTTCTCATTAATTTACGAAGGACTGACATCTTGAAGCTATCGATTGACACATTCTATCCTAGGACCACACTATATCTCTCTATTGATTCCAGCCTTCTTCATGACATTCAGCAATATGGTTTGCCTTCATATAAACCTGGTACATTTCTAGTTAATGCTCGATAGTTTTTTCCTCTTTTTGACATTATTGTTACTATTATGAATCATATCTTTCACATATCACATTTCTAATTACATGTTCTGGTCAATAGAAATGCTATTTTCTTCCTCATGTTCATCTTACATCCAGCAATCTTATTGAACTCTCCTTGTCACATCAAATATCTTCAGATGAGTCTCATGAATTTTCTGAACAGCCAGTCAGCCATCTATAAATCATGACTTTTTGGTTCAAGCAAGTATGCTGAATTCATCATAAAGATATTGAGGCATTTCTTCAGACCAAGAAGCTCATTAGCAAATAGTGTGAGAGACTCAAATGTTATGAGGGTGTATCACTGCCAGTGAACCTTAGTTCAGGGCTTTATGGTAATTTGTTCAGCTGTATCTGGGTTAAAGGTTATAATGTTTCCCTTGTTTACCTCAAATGGTTTATATATTAAGCCATCAATTCAAAATATCTTTATGTAAAAACATATGCATGTACTTATATGTTATTATTATGTTTCTAGGAAATGTTGTCCTTTCACACTTTTATATGTGTATGCTATGCATTGCTCATCTCCCTGCAACTTCTCCCAATCCCCATTCTCCAATTTCCCATTCCCAATCAATTTCTCTTTGTTTAGTTTTTTATCTTTCAGTTGTTTAGTTGCTTAGCTTTGTTTAGTTCTTTTATTTGTTTAGAATTCAACCAGAACCATCTATATGAACCTGATTTTTAAACTTACCATCAGAGGGTTGTGGGCTCACAAGATATGTATTTCTCAAAATTGCATACAAATTCAAACAATATAAAACAAATTTGTTTTTTCACTCAACATTGACATGCAGATGTGTTGGTATGTATACCTGTAATCTCTTTTTATTATATTTTTAAATTATAGAAGAAAATTTTGTGTGTGTGTGTGTGTTTGTGTGTGTGTGTGTGTGTCTCCCATCTAACCAGTAGTCTAACCAGTAGTCATCTCAATTCTAAACAATTCTTTCTTTCCCTTTTTAGTCAATGCCCCCTCTTATCCCCAATACCTGGCAATTCCTAACTACACCATTAGCATAATCTTACCTTTTCTAAGAAATTATATAAATGAAATCATATGAATCATATCATTTTGGATCTTCCTCTCTAGTATTTATCATTTTTTTCTTGTCATACTGCTTTGGCTAGGCTGCCAGTTGAAGTCTATCCATTTGTTTGCAACTATCTCATTAGACTTCAAGAGTCTAAATAATAGGGATAGTGACTCCAACAACTAGCCAATCCTTTGTCAGTGTACATACTTACTATGTGTATTTACATATATAAAGGAACTTCTGTCAATGTCTGTGCTTCCTGTAGGCCTACCTTGTAAGCTTCCCATTCACCAAGACATTTCCTCAGGGAAGAAACTGCCTCAAGTGCCTCCCTGGCTCATGGGCCTGAGAAGAACTATTCCAAGCCTCGTTAATTAACTTGTCAAGAGGCAGGAAAAACTCCACCTATTACAGGCTTACTGTGCCACATGGAACTGTCAGTCTCTAATTAGAATTAATTAGCTAATGTGGGTTTCAAATTTGGAAGACAAGAAGCTCTGCCTGCGTGTTCATTTGGTGTTAATTATCAAGGAAATCTGTTTCAACCAAAGACTTGCTCAAAACACTGAGACTATACTTCCCACGCAGACCCCAGGAAGTAACTGATGGGATGCTAGCTGACAGTCAACAGGGCTCTCTTGAGATAAGGAGAGAAGAGCTCTCTTGGGACTCCAAAGACAGGATTCTAGTTCAACAAACAAAAGATCAAATTAGAAAAGACTGAGGCTTAAATTGCCCAAAAGACATAGTAGAAGAGTACCCAAAACAACCACTTGAGACATTCTTTTGAGGAGTCCCAACACAAAAGACATAACCCCACCCCAGACTATGAGGCATGACTGCTTCTTATATTTACCAAGAAGGAAATATAAGAACCTTCTTCTTGTGAGAGGAATTTATTAAAATTCATAGTGAACAATGTCTTATGAGAGAGTATGTGTCAGGGGTTCCTGCTCACCCAGTTGTCCACACTGACCTCCCATAATATGTGAGATTTTCACAATCACTGATGCTGGCTCCAGATCTCATCTGGGTAAGGATGCAGTATCAAAATGCCGGTTTAAGCTATGACCATGAAGGAGGAACTGGTTGGCAAAGCATAAATGACAGGAGCCTCGAGACAGTAGTGATCACATTAGTTCAGAGTTCCAAATGACCAAGGGAAGGTTGTTCAAACACCCTGCAACATAAAGATACTTAGAAGATCCTGATGAAGACTGGCATAAGGCAGTGGCTGAGAGGATGGCTTGGGACAGTTCTCAAGGCCTCAAGTCTGGCCGCTTATGACCCCAGGAAACAAAGAGGGCCCCCTATAGGGAGATCTTGCCTGAGTCTTGGGTTTTGTGGATAGGGAAGCTAAATCCTCAAAGAGCAAGGCTAAAGATGTTTTCAAACCATGATACAGTTGTGTGGCCATTCAGAGCAAAGAATGAGGTGATGAAGGTGTGTGCTTGACTTTAAGGCAGATAGCTCCATCTTCCAGCCCTCCCACCTCCCTGCCCTTTCCGACTCTGCTGAGTTCCAGCAGCCTGGGCTCTGTGGGATATACCCATGACTCCTGCTCTCTCAGTATTGGCAGGATTAGATATACTGAATAATCTAGATTAGATATGGAAAGACGGACACTAGACAGTGTAGTCAAGATTCCCCCACCATGGAGTCTAGTTGAAATCTCCGGCCAGCTATGGGTCAAGGATTCCAGCACAATTAGCATCTGTTGTTGAAATTACCAATATAGAGATGATATTTCTTTTATATAGGGATGTTTTAAATAAGAATATTAAATAGCAATGAGTCATGATTAAAGCCTAAGTATATATGACCTTCAAGGGTAGCCCTTCCTCCTTTCCTATAACATTTGCTGTAAACCTACACTTTTCTAGGAATCTCACCAGAACTCCTAGTTACAGTAAAAGCATGCCTCAATCTCTATACCACCCTTTAACCCATGATTTCGCTATATGAGACTGTGGTCCTATCTACCACCAGGAACCACCCTCTAATACCACTGACCAAAAAGAGGGCAGTCTTAGCAATTCATTGAGATTTAACGAAGAGCCACCAAAACCAGATTTCAGCCACTGAAAAATTATATGTATGAGGACTTCCTCTCTCTCCCTCCCCCCTCTTCCTCTCCCTCCTCCCTCCCTCTCCTTCCCCTCTCTGTCTCTATCTGTCTGTCAGTCTCTCTCTCTCTCTCTCTCTCTCTCTGAAGCCCACATTCATTCTTAGATGTGTCTAATCACTTTCCAGAGCACCTCTGTCTGTTAACCCCAGCACTTAACTTCTTTATAAACTCCAGCTCTACTTCATACTGACTCATCCTAAAATTCTTTTCTGCAGCCAAGTCAGGAGTCCCAGCTTCACTTGAATAAAGATCTCTGAGGAGAAGCCCTTAGGCAGCTGCAGCCAGCAATGTGAAACTATGTCTCTGACAGGAGAAGAAAATCAGGACATTTGTTGTTAAACTCCATTTCTTCTGGACCAGAGCAGGTCCTGACAGCACCCAGCTCGCAGCTCTGCCAGACAATCCTCTCTTAACACTGGGGTGCTCCTTATTCTTCCAGCCTCAGTGTGATAATGGCAGCTTCTACAGAGACTAAGGACCTCCTGTTAATTTCCCCTCAGTTGGCCTGCCCCTTTAAAAAATGTCCCTTCATTACACTCTCTTCCTCTGCTCCTTTCAGTGCACCTGTTTTCTGTGAGGACCACGATGGATGCTAGACAAGTGGAACAATAGGGATAGATGGCATACAGCAGAATACCAAGCTCCTGGTCAGGGAGCACCTAAACAGCAGAGTGGGATATTTGTGATTCCCTTCTGGGGAGTGCAGGTGGCCAAAAGTCCAAGGCAAGCCAGAGGAATCCAGGTCTCATTTCCAGCACATGCTGAAGTACTGTAATGATGAGTGTTGCCAACCTGACACAATCTAAGTCACCTAGGAAACAAGCTTCCAGGCATGCCTGTAAGGAATTGTCTCCATCAGTTTAACCTCATGGGCATGCTTATGAGGGATTATCTTAATTCAGTAAATTGAGGTGGGAAGAAAATGTGGGTGACATTATACCATGGAGGTCCCAGGCTGAATAGAGGGAGCCGAGCCCTTGCATTCACCTCCTTGTGTTTTCCAACTTTGGATGTAATGTAAGCATCTATCTCAAGCTCCTGCTGTTGTAACTTCTCTGCTATGATGGATCATACCCTGGAACTGTGAGCCAAAATAAACTAAGTTTGCTTTTCTTGGTGTATTTTATCATAGTAACAGGAGAAGTAGCTAATACAAGTGCCAGAGTCAAGTTTACAAATGAGTAGCCTCAAGCTTGGGAAAGTGATATGATTTGCAAGTGGAAGGGGGTTCAAAGGAGCTACTTAGTCACCCTTCTCACTGCACCATGGTGTGTTTGTGTATTGTGAATGTGTGTAAATGTGTGTTGTGTGTGTGCATGTGTGATGTGTGTGTTTGTGCATGAGTACATTTATGTGTTGTATATGTGTACATGTGTGTTGTGTGTGCATGTATGTATGCATGTGTAATGTGTGTGTGTGTGTGTGTGTGTGTGTGTGTGTGTGTGTGCTGATCAAGAGGTTAAATCTCCTCTGGCTTCAGGAGAAATCTCTCTCTCTCTCTCTCTCTCTCTCTCTCTCGCTCTCGCTCTCGCTCTCACTCTGCTCTAACAGAACTCTCTGCTCTCTGTTCCTGTCTCAAAAGAGCTTTTCACTTCAATTTAGTTTTCTGCAGTTACTTTAAGATTTATTTACTTTATGAATATGAGTGCACTGTAGCTGTACAGATGGTTGTGGGCCATCATGTGCTTGCTGGGAATTACGTTTAGGACCTCTGCTCATTCCTGTCAACCTCGTTCACTCCAGCCCAAAGATTTATTATTTATTATTATAAATAAGTACACTGTAGCGATCTTCAGACACACCAGAAGAGGGCGTCAGATCTCATTACAGATGGTTGTGAGCCACCATGTGGTTGCTGGGATTTGAACTCAGGACCTTCAGAAGAGCAGTCAATGCTCTTAAGCACTGAGCCATCTCTCCAGCCCCTTGCAGTTACTTTTTAATTTGCCCTTGCTTTTTATAGTCTAAGTCCAGTGAGGCAACGGCTCTGTCCTTGGTACTGAAGTCCTGATCTCATGAATAGATGCCGCTCCTCCTACCTCCTTCCAACCTTGGATGGGTCCTAGATCATCTATTCTCCACCTCTTCTTAGGCTTTATCATGTCTACTCTCTATCTGTTGCTACCTTCCATCCAGGTTGTGACCACATCTCATATGTGGGCAGAAGCCCCCAGTACATTCACTCTCCACCCTAGTGAGGGCATCAGAGTCAGGCTCAAACTGACTCTGTTGTGATCATGCAAGGTTGCTTCTGTTCTCACTAGGGAGTGAAAGCTGATGGTACATTTGGTGAGATGCCTTTGTCTCTTGACCCCTATAAAGTTCCTGCAAGTGAGGTATCATCCACACACCATGAACTGGAACAGCAGGACCATGGGAAGCACCTCCAGCCATGTTCCACATTTCTCATTGTGTAAATTTTGCAGAATTTTCTATGAAAGTTCCATAGGCGTCGTGCAGACTATTGCATGGGGCTTTAGCTTTCTTTTGGGGTTTCTCCTGGGCCAAGCTAGCAGAACATATACCCAAATTATGATTTCTTCTATAAAGATACAATGAGCCTAGGGACACATACATAAAGTGCAATGGGTCTCTTAGGGTTTCTATTGTTATGATAAAACACCATGACCAAATCAACTTGGAGAGGGAAGGTTTTATTACATTTCCACATTACTGCCCATCATCCGAGGAAGTCAGGGCAGAAACATAAGGCAAGAGCCTGGAAGTAGGAACTGAAGCAAAAGCCATGGATGAATGCTGCTTACTGGCTTGCTCCTAAGGTTGTTCAGCCTGCTTTCTTATACAAACCAGGAATGCCTGCCAAGGGGTGGCACCATCTATAAAGAGCTGGGCCTCCCACACTAATCATTAATCGAGAAAATGCCTCCACAGGATTGTCTAGTCTACTCCGATGGAGGCATTTTCTCAACTGAGGCTCTCTCTTCCCAATGACTCTAGCTTGCATCAAGTAGAAAACAAAACAAAACAAAAACCTAACCAGGACAATGGAGTAAGGAAAACCTAAACGTCTTACAAAAACACTATGAGACAGGAACTATTTCTATTTTTTATCTTCAGAATGTTCTTTCTATCAATTAGATAAGGAGTTTTCCTAGCAGAAACCTAAATGGTTCCTCCTGCCTCAGGAGTGAGTTCCCTGTTCCTGAAGATATTGAAATATAGACATTGGCGATGGGTTGTATGAATCCACCAGAAATGGACTCCTCAATTTTAAGCTGAAGGAGCTGGAATAAGAGATTGCTGAACATCTTTCTGACTATATCATATATTTCTTTGTTGTGTTCTGTTTATCTCTGTAAAACACAATCCACTCCCATAATCTACAAAGATAATTATTTTGAAATGGTCCTAGAAACCAGTAGATATACCAACTACTGTAATAGAGTCACTAGTTCCACGTACGCAACCATAGTCCACCCCACTCCCCCAAAAGGCAGCTCATTATCTTGCATCTATCTTGGCTGACTCCATCCACCCAGCAACAAACCAGAAACCTACAGTCACCGAGTTTCTAAGTCCTCACTGTCATTGCCCAGAGCTGGCTAGTCACTAAGTTCTGTGCATTCTACCTACAAAATCCCTCATTTATGAACTTCCTTCCCCAGCCCTAGTGGCCTTGTCACAAATTATTAGAGATCCTCCTATCTAATTTTTTCTATTCCTGTTACATATACCAACTGCCAAGGTTAAAATCCCTCAATCACAAAGTGTATATTCTGCACCCCTCCCTCAACTCAAAACCTTTCAGTGATCCCTCATAGTCTAGAGAAATAAAACACACACAGGATTCCAGCATTACAAGGCTCTGTGGATCTGAACCCCTATATATCTGTTGACTATCAAGATGGATGTTGACAACATGGTACCTAACTGCCAGCTCTTGCACCAAGCTCTGTGTTCTATACAGAACTTAAGTATCTCAAGTCTGGGATTCAGTGAATCCATAATGTCCACAGACATCTCCATTCATTTCTTGCCTTCTAGAAACTTGAAATATTTTTGAATTCTGGTGTATCTTTTCATATCCAGTATCCATGTATTCCAAAGCTCAAATTAGAAATGTTACTTAATTGACAGAAAAAAAAATCAGGTATCTGTCAAGGGGAAATGCAAAATAATGTGGGGGCAGGTATCCAATGGCAATTAACCAAGAACAAAGAGAAGCATTTGTGTAAACACATAACATTTTAACTCCAAGCAGATTGTGGTCAAGATACTCAGAATTGGAGGTGGGTGGGTAGCCAAAGGAATGTTTTGTTTTGCTTTGCTTTGTTGTGTTGTGTTTTGGGGGTATAAAATTGCTACCTCTTCTTAAAGTTTATTCTACTTCTCTTTGAAAGTCAGGCTCCTATATATGATCAATGTTAGGGTATTCTGCCATTAGGAATCTGTAGCCTTAGCTCATTAATACTCATTAACGAAAAATCATAAAATAATAATTCTCAATGTGTGTGGCATTTCATTCATTTTAAAATAATGCTACATACATTCAATCACTTTTATTCTTGCAACTCAAGACACAGATAAAGACGTCCATAGGTTGGTATCCTCACTTGGATCCCACACGGGGAAAAGAGGTAACAGATAAACAGTTATATGCAATGCTCTGAATAGAGAATATTTTCTTCAAAGAAATTCTATGCAAGAAACAAAATTAGAACATATTTAACCTAGGGTTTCTAGAATAGATCTGGCTTTCCTGAGCAGATAAGAGTTAACTTGTAATTATCACATCAAATTATAGGCATCTGAGGCTAGACTTGACTGCTTGTACAGCAATATGCTCTGGCTGGATGAGCATTATTCCTGACTCTGGGTTTTATTTTCTTTATAAACGAGAGGTGATGCTCTTTCCATGGACACTTGCATTTACAGACAGGAGGTAGGGTACAGTGAGCACGCTAATAGTACTGACTCTGGAATCACAATGATCTGCACTCGGCTCCTCTAGACTCCCTTCTATTTACGAGGCACACAGATCTCTAAGGCTGAGGAGCCTCATCTATTAAAAATTACTACAATATGCCCTCCTTGCAGACTGTAGCTGAGAAAATCAAATCATCCAAAGGAAGACCTGCTAAATAACAATGCTCATCAAACTTTCATCATTGTTTTTTATTATTGAAGTACACAGATTTATGTGTGCTTGCTTACACTTAGCTTCCCGAAGGGCAGGGACAATGGCTGACACCATCCCCTACCTAGCAGCACAGTTACACCACAGCAGTGCTTCACGGATGGGTCAGTCAAGTCACGTGGTTAAACAGTGGTCTACCTGCAGTAAGTACATGATAATTGTTCACTCTTAATGGTCTGGTTTGTTAGGTCAATATGAATGGCACTGGAAGTATGGAAAGTTTTAAGCAATATTCCCCAATGTGGGTCTGGAAGAACCAAGGGTCCCTGGTGTCTCCAGTACCTGATGAGAGAAACAATGACTGGCCCTGTATCAAGGGAGAGGGTTCCTGTCTGGCTCTCTGCCCACACTGCCAGGGAACTTCAGGCATCTATCTCACTTTGCTCTGCAGAGCTCTGCTAACTGAAAATAGAGTCAAGAGCTTCGGAGCAGATTCCATCTTGAGACAGTTCACTCTAAGGCCCATGGCTTTGGATAGATCGGCCTTCTAGGCCTGGGGTGTATAACAGACAAAGTACACAGACCATGTTGGCACACTTGCAACTTGAATGAAAGAGATGTGATATTATCTGCATCAATTAGGATTAAATGAATGGAGGTGTGAAAACTAATGACAGTTCTTGTTATTGTAAACATATGGCATTTCTTCTGAGAGATTTACCTGGGGATGCCAAGCTCCTGAGTTAAGCTTTCAAGGTGTGGTCTCTCGACCAGATCAGCAATATCAGCATCACCTAGGACTTGGCAGAATTCCCCAATACCGTACAAAAATCTACTGAATCAGAAGCCCTAAGGATGAGGCTTAGCTACCTGTGTTTGTAGCAGACCTCTGGGCACTTTAACGCTATGATTCAGCTGAGGCTGCTGGACCAATGAGTCTAGAAGTCTGGGTTCAGATCCTGATGCTAATTCTTACTAGGGACCCATAGCCTTCATTTTCTCTTCTCCTAATGGACATTACAAGACACACACAATGCTTTCTCCCTCCTGGAAGATTACAAGACCTCCAAATATGACTATCAGGAGTTAAAAGATGAATAAAATAATATCCAATCCTCACATGGAGTGCTAAGAATTCATGCTGCCAATAAATTGCATATTTCCCCTCCTCACTAGCCAAACTATTCTTTTCCTATTTCCCAGTAAACGTTCAAAGGCCTTTGGTTCATTCGATTGTCTGTTTGCAGTTCTGAGAACTTTATCCTGGTGCTTTGAAACTTTCCTATGGCACATGAAGCAGTTAGGTACCCTGTTAAAACACAGATTCTAAATCTTGGATTTAAAGTAAGGGCTGAGGTCCTGTGTGTCTAACAGGCATGGTTGCTGGTGGTGTTGGCTTGTGAACCACACTAGGAACAGAAAGGATCTGACCAAACTGCCTAGTTTCTACATGATAAATCCCTAAGCCTTCTGTTGTACAGGTTTTATTCTATAGCTTCCTCAAAGACTCTACAGACTGGATAAAGAAGAGGCTGCGAAACAATGAGTGTTCTTAAGGGGCTCAATACTTCAATAGCTCTGGTACAAAATGGCCTCCGCTCCAACTATGAAAGATGGCAGGCAAGATTGTCTGGGGAGGATATTATTGGCCAGAGAGTTGTGGAGAGCATCATCTTCAGAATATGACAGTTACTGATTTGGAAAACAAAGAGGAAGCAGCAGGTGGGTAGAGGCTGGAGTCCACAATGGGACCTGAGTACACATGGGTGCCCTGACTTGAGCTGCTTGTAAATCATCAGAATGCATACATACAAGTAGTCATTTAGGTATTCAGGTCTGGGCTTCAGCATGAGAACTATTCTACAGTTCTGAAATGTGGAGGTCACATGCATACAGTAGCTGTCAGCCAAGTAGATGGGTAGGAAAGGAACCAAAGTTCTGTAGACAGCAGGGTGTATGCAAGGCCCATACATGCCTGGCCAACCTAAACTTCTATAGTCTCATGTTCCTTACACTCATATCTCTCTGATATGACCCATCCTGGTGTTCTATAGGGTTATAGTCTGGAGGGGATCTCAAATGTCCATCCCCTTACTGGAAAATAAGTCAAAATTTTGAAAGTAATTGAATCTAGGTATGAACCTCAGCTCTGCTCCCATTAGCTATGTGACCTCAAGGTTGTTGACTCACTTCTCTAGCCTCTAGTTTGTTATCTGTACAATAAGAACAATAATATCTAACCAGATGGCGAGGGGACTCCAAATAATGTGTGTATGCCTATGATGTGCTTCCATTACATCCAGTTGGTACACAGGACATATGTACTCTCTTCTACCTTTATCCTTATTGCTGTCTCTAGACCAAGAATTAAATGATTAATGGTACCCAGTCTCAACCTCTAACCTCCACCTGCATGCACATACACATGTATAGACGGATATACATATGTACATAAACACACATGCAAATATACACACATACATACACATGCAAAAAGAAACCATGCAACTTTCCTTCTAGTTGAGTTAAACATTTATTTAAGTCTTCTTTTCAACTCAGCTTCTTTCAGAAGTCAAAGTGCATGGTCTACAGATAAATCCAAATAGCCTCTGCATTTACCGAGGTCAGTCTCCATTTGTCTAAGAGCAGAAACCCATCCAGGAGTTGTATGTAGAGACTGCCTCGAGGGATGCTGCTGTCGAGATTTCCCTGGAGTCTAACAGACCTTATAGGTCAATGCTGTTGTTACTGGCTTCATGCTGTCTCCTGCTCATCAGACAACCACCTGCTGGGCACAAAGCACTAGTCAAAGCACTTGATATTGCATTGTGTTCCAGAGAACCAAAAAAGGAACTCACAGCAATGAGAAAAATAGGTACGTTTAGACTACAAAGCTAATGGCATCTCTCTTCCTTACCCCTCTGGTTTTCCTCATTTACTTCAGATCTGACCTGGGTCTTCAGGCACCCACCAGATATACCAAAGCTACTGTCACTAGCAACCACCCTTCTAAGACCTGGGGGGCTCTCGGTTCTAGAGATTGTCACATGCTTTTGGTATTCATCCTGATTCCACTAACTGGAAGACAAAGCAACTGGTTCAAGACTTGATTGTTCAAATTTAACAGCATTCAGCCCAAGCACCAGTTCATGAGAGAGAGAGAGAGGCAGAGACAGTTGTTCGTTTATTAATAATGTTGCCAGCTGTAATTTTCAGGCCAAGATCATCATGCTTGTTCCATTGCCTTGCTTTCTTCCATATGCTTCTTTCCATCCTGAAGCTACACAGAGGAATTTGCAAAGACCTAAGCATTTTCTTCCAAATGTTAAGAAGCACACAGTCTACAGATCCCCATAGAAGTTTTAATAAAGAGTTTGAAGTTACATATGTGTATGGTTATTTGACTAAGATTTGTCTTCTCTGGACTGTGAACTCCATTAGGACAGAGTTGGTGCTTATGAGCAGCACAGTAAGCCCTCAATAGCTACAGAAAGACCAAATGAATGAAAGAGCGGCACTTCTCCAGGCCTTGTCTCTTCGTACACTAAGCCACAGGTATGTTAAGAACTAGTGGGGCAGAACCTGGGAAGATTGGGGATGGATGGGGACTTAGACAAGTTATAGTCATCTAGCTCATATAGGTCAACAGCTAGAACCTTGTGACCTGAGGGGGCTATGAATTACCACTTTCTCAGAGTCCAAGTCAATGGTCCCAGTATAGACAGAAGCTCGTGTCAATCTCCACTGCACGATCATATACAGTATCTGGCATTACCCATCAGACCTATTCTCCATCTAGTTTTTTAAGACCAGCAACTGGAGTTATGCTTCTGCCAACCCCTCAAATGAAATCACACTTGAGCTTATCAATGCTTGGCAGACCACATCAGGATCTCTCTATTTCAAAGTGGCAGGTAACATGACCACAAGGTTGGATCAAAATCAGACCAGAACAGGTAGACAAGAGGATCAGGCAAGAGAAAGCATTAATACACATCGCCAAGCATTCTTCTCATGGCCTCTCACTTTAAACCACAACACTGTCTGACTTTCAGCAGCCACGTCCACTATTTCTTTGCTGTCTGGATCTCTTATGTTACAAAGTTCACTGTTGCCCAACTAAGTGGCAAGACTGGTTGGTGAGAGAAAAAAAGTTAGCATGCATGTAACAACTCCAGGTACCACAGACTTTATTGTCCCATAATTTGTGGGCTCCCTTCCCTCTGTAGTTCTCTTTCCTGCTCCCTTCCTTTACTTTCTGAAGTCAACTCTCAGATAAGCCATCCCCACTGGAATCTTTGCTTCTAGATCTCCTTATGTAAAAGCATAGCTAGTACAGCACTGAGTGCTGTGACAGTACGACGACCTGAGATGGGGAGACAGATGGTGAGGTTGGTGTGTCGGGGAGCTGGGACAGAATTCAGGAGACGGGAACAGGAAAAGTGAGGCAGCCAGCTGGGAACAGGTGGGAGGGAGTTCCTGAACCAGCCTGAGGAGTGTAGTTTCTTCAGAAGGGTATTTCCCATCGTTTGCTGAAAACAGTGTTTCAGAAAAGCTCTTAGAGCCAGAATGAACCATCTAACACTGCCCCTCACCAATATGAGACGCCCTCCCGCAGCAGCCCAGCATCTATCTACATGCTTCAAGTAGATTGAACTCTCGCCTGCTTACCAGGATGAACAATTGGCCAGGTCTGTCAACTAGTAGCTGCTAGAAAATGCTAAAAACATCCTTCCTGTTTCTTACAAGTTAGTCGTTCTTCCACTTGAATTCTCTCAGTGTACAAACTCTCCTTCCTAAGCCCTGTGTCCTCCAGGCTCAGGCCCCTCTCATTCCTTCACATGTGTATATGACAAAGGTACGTGACCTGCCCCACCCAAGCCCTCACCTATCAATGTACTCATCCTTCTCAGATATGGGAATAATATTCCAGATGACATCTAACCATTATCCATGGGAAAAACAAAACAAAACACAAAACGTCCATGGTCTTCCAGAGGCAATCTCTAGCGCCAGAGCCCAACACAGTAACGCTCATCACAATCCTGCCAAACAAGAAGCTGTCAAGTCAAACACTTTCCACTACCTTGTTCCTGTATTCAATTATTCATTCGGTGTCTTTCATTGCAAGGCCCTGTTTGGTTTAATGCAGGATATTGATCCATGTGTTTTCCTTAAAGCCCTTCCTTTATAGAGTTTATATTCAGTAGTAGGAGTCTGAAAGCTCCTCCAAATCTAACTTGCTGCCCATCTGGGTAAAGTTTTATTACTACACACCCATGCCTGCTCGCTTGTGTACATTGGTCAATCCGCTTCCACTCTATCAAGGAGCTGAGGCTGAGCCTACAATAGCCCTCAAGCCTGAGCATGTTAACTGTCTCCTTCCTCACGGAAAAGGATTGCCATCCCTTGTCTAAAGCATCAACTGGGACTTTAGCTTGAGATATAGCAGGGATGAGACAAGTCCCCCTAACTCTCCTATGCCTGCTGCTCTGGAATCCCTACTATATACCAGAGGATGGCTGGAACACTGGGGATCCCAGAATACTCCCACTTAGGATCCTGAGACTAGTAGTCACAGAGAATTCTCTCATGAAATACCCTAGAGGGAATATGACATTCAATGCTTCTTGGTGGGGCCCCGATACAGTGGTGAACCAGACTGATAAAAATCTTTATACCCATGGATTTCTGACTCTAGTTGCATATAAGGCAAGCAATAAATAAATAAATAAATAAATAGAGCATATATGGTTTTGGATCATAATAGATGCTATATAAAAAAGTAAAGAGGAGCTGGGACATCCTTGCAGCAGCTTACAACCTGGCTCCACAGGCCCCTCCCTGCACCTGCTCTGGATACACATGGGAGCTCTAATGTGGATGTAATCCTGGTAAATCCCATCTGTTGGGCTGGGCTTTTTGTCCCAGGCTACTGAGTTGTGAACAGGGACTGATCTTAATCAGCCACACAGGAGCATGATCCCCAGGTACAGGACTGACATCGTTAGCTTATGAACGTGGGGACCTACCGTTAAGCAGCGATACTTACAGTACGCTACGGCACACCTTGTGTATCTTCTCACCTCTTCCTTTCAAAGGAGAACTAGAGATAGGCATGTGGGCCTAACACTTTAAAGGGATCTTTGCTGCTTCGTTTAACTAACGTGTTTTTCCACATAAGTTCCTCTGCTCAAGCGTTCTTTCTAATTACCATTTTCCTTTTACAGTATGTTGTGTAGCTCTGCGCGGAAGTCAGCTCTTGGTGAGCAAAGACTCCCCGGGTGGCAGGGAAAATAAGGCCTGGCTATTAGGGGGCTCAGTGAAGCGGCAGCTTCTATATCTTCCCTGCAGGAGGGAGAAACAGCCCAGAAACTGCATTACACCAGGCCAAAGCCAGCTCAGTAGGACCTGGCCCCAAGATTGCTTTGTAAGGTTGGGAAAAACCACTGGCTTTGCAGGGTGTGGAACTGTCTATCCATAAGGCTGCAGAGTTCTAGAAATCTTAAGTTCCTCTGGGGATTAAGGCACAACCACCTGTCCCATGAAGATCTGAGTTCCTTATGTGCCCTTTGTGTCAACTTGACACAAGGAAGCATCTATGATGGGATATGTTCAAAACTTAGCCACACAGTATGCTTATGTCAAGCGTTTAGAACAGTGCCTGATATGCACGCTGAGTGCTAGATTGTTATTTTACTGTGAGACCCAGGCACGACCTCCATTTATTCACTCATCCATCCCTTCCAGAGCCCAGAAAACAGTGGTCAGAGTTCAGTGGTGTCCCAGAGATAGAGATGAACAAGATGAAAGGGCACAGGACTCATCAGAAATGAGATACAGCATGGGATATGGAGAAGGTGAAGGGCTACTGTCTTACATTGCTCTGGGTGAAGATGTAGTTTGTGGAGATCAGAAACTAAGCAGAGGTTTGCAGTGGCAGGGATTGGGTCACAGGAAGCTTTGAGAAGTTGTTGGGTTGCATTGTCTGTGACTATCCCAGAAAGAACATTTATGAAGCTGGGACTCAGGGGAGTCTCGGGTTGTGACATAGGCTACCCAAGCATCTATTCTCACAGTTCAGATCTGGTTCTCAGAGATCAATGAGAGATTAGCAGATCCCTGGGGCTATAAGCACAATCATGCTTGCAGGGCATCATTCATCAATCCAAAATCAGGGGGCTGAGCTGGGAAAATGACTTCATGAGTAACATCTGTGCCGCACAAACGTGAGGACCCGAGTTCACATCCTCATGTTAGTTACTGCTATGTTGTTGTGATGTTCTCCTGTGACATGCTTCCTCCACAAGGCCATACCTCCTAAACCTCCCACAAAAGTGCCACTAACTGGGGAACCAAGTGTAGAAATGTCCAAGACTATGGGGGCATTTCTAATTCAAACTACCACACCCAGCAACTACATAAAACCTAGGGATGCTAGTCCATGCCTGTGATTCTAGTACTGGGGTACGAGGACAGAGATTTTCCAGGCTTTCTTGGCCAGCCAACCGGCTTGAAATAGTAAGCACCAGGCTCAGTAAGAGATGCTGTCCTAACAACAACAGCAAAAAGATAAACTGTAGAGTAATGAAGTAAGATACTCAATATAGATCTCTGGCCACCATGCATGTGTGAGCATGCAGGTGGGGCCATGGGTGTAGGGGGAAGAAGGGAGTGGGAGAGAGCCCGCATCCTGCCAGAGTTCTGGTGCTCTGGGCGGGCAGACACAGGAGGACTGCACACGCTTTGCACGTGGCCCTGAGTGGGCATTTGGCTGTGTTAAGCCACTGACCCCACACAGTGGGTGGTGAACAAAGGGCAGCCCCGGGTACCAGGTTCTTAGCCTCCAGCATCCCATGCTGGATGTGGGGAGGAGCTGAGAACAGAATAGGTGCCCCAGGGTGGCATTTGGCCCAGGCCCCGGGGATGAAGGAAGAAGAGGGCAGGGGAAGAGGGGGTGCTAGATGGTTCCCACACAGGCGAGAGTCCTTGGATCAGGTCCGTGGCTAGAGCACAGGGTGGCCTTCTGGCAGGAGGTTAGATGCAGTGGTGGGGGGGTGAAGGGGTCCCTTGATGGTCAGAGACAGTCTATGGTTTTAGAGCTTTATTGTAGAAAGGCAGGGAGAAAGGAGAGAAGGTAGAAAGAGAGAAGCAGGCCATGGCCACATGGAGAGAAAGGGGAAAGGAAAGAGAGAAGGAGGGCTAGAGAGTAAGAAAGGTGAGGGCTAAAGAGAGTGAGGAGGGGCCAAGCAGCCCCTCTTATAGTGGGCTGAACTATCTTGCTGTTGCCAGGTAACTGTGGGGAGGAACATACCTGGCTATAGTCAGGTAACTGTGGGGGTGGAGTCTAGCCAGAATGCCAGAAGCTTAGGACATTGTCTTCGTGACTGAGTCACAGAATTATGGACAGGCACCTGATTCTGGGAACGTGGCTTGCCTTTCTGTCCCTTGTAGATTGCTCTATTGGGTCACTGGAGCAAGCCCCATTCAACCAAAATAGGCTGCCTATCACAGTCCCACTCATGCACACATAAGCATGTGTGCACTCGATCACACACATGCATGCACATGCACAAGCACACATATACACATGCGTGCGCACATGTACACACACGCATGCATACACACACATGTACATACATGTACCTGTACAAGCACAGGGACACACACACATGCACACACACACATACATATAAACACACATATGCATACACCACATATATTAAAAAAAAAAGACAGGAAAGCCCAGGGCTCTAAACTGACTCAATCCTTTTGCTTGAGAGGAAAGCAGAGCCCATCTGATAGGCCAAACTTGATTCTTCTGTGTACACAACAACTTACATAGAGATTGTTATAGATCCAGATATATGTGTAGTTATGCACAGAGATCCCCAGTGTACTACATAGCCAAGCTCTACTCTGAGTGTTTTATAAATATTAACTCACATCCTCACTGCAACTGGGTGGTTGGCTGACATCATTAAATTTAAAATTAAGGCAACTTAGAGAAGTCAAATAGCTTGCTTACAGATTCACAGCTATTAGATGACAAAGCTGGAATTCAGACCCAGACAGTCTGGCTCCAAGGTTTTTGCTTTCTTGCTTTGTTTGTTTATATGTTGGCTTTTGAAGCACTAGGGTTCAAACCCAGGGTCTTATCTATGCTTGGCAAGCATTCTACCATGATGCTATACCCTCAGCTTACTTTTTACTTTTTAACTTGGGAGACAAGGCCTCAGTAAGTTGCTGGGGCTGGCCTTGAACTCACTTTGTAGCCTGGAAAGGCCTTGGATTTCAGATCCTCCTGCTTCAGCGTTCTGAGTAGCTGGGTTTGAAGGTCTGCACTGCCCAGCCCAGCAGTCTGTACTCCTAACTACTGTTGTCTTGATGCTCCCTAGCACCAGTGGGACAAACTGGAGAAATGTGCCTGGGTCTGAGCCTGACTAGGCTCTCAGAAGAGGGGCATGTCTGCACAGGCAGCCCCTTCTCTTAACTCCAAACCCAGATCCCTGCTTCAGCCTTTGTGTTGATTTGGAGCCATGTTAGGATTAAGGGCAGTCCTCTGGCACAGCAGCAGAGGTTGGACTTGTTGGCAACAGGATGGCAGCTGAGGCTGCTTTAGTGTAGGCCGCTTCCTTCAGCTTTATTAGTCCCTTTTAAAATAGATTCTTCTATTCCAAACACCTCCACTTGGCACTTGCTGCTCGTCTTTCAGCATATCCGCTGTGTTCCCCTGTCATCATGAGCTGCCTCGTGGAATCACACAGACACTCTAACTCCATGTGAAGTAGCAGTCCCTTGAGAGAGAGCTTCCGTTTCCCCTATAAATACGCAGTTCTCCGGCTGTCTTCTTGAAAGGTGAGCCTCCAATCACAGGCTGCCCAACCACTCATTTCCACATTTTTGATCACAGTTTTTGGTAGAGCTAGAAAGAGTCTGTGGCTAATCATGTCACCTCACCCTTCTACTTTGCGAATAATGTAGCTCTGTAAGACCCCCTTTCGGGGGCCCCCACTCTAGTCTCGGGAGTGAGAAAGCACCCAAAGAAACACGAGAACCCATCTTGCTGTAATCACATGAGGCAGTTTAATGACAGAGCTCCAGACTGACATGCATCCCACACAGGAGATAACGGATGTCAGCTACGAGGCTCGGAAGCTAGGGGTTTTTATGGGGTAAGGGGCTTAGGGGTGTGGAATTCTGCATAGTGCAACACACTATTGGCTTATTCAAACATCAGCAGAAAAATTACATGTACGTGCAGGGTGTCAGAGTTCTGTGAGTTGTTGACTCAGTTAGATAGCCCTGTTATGTCCTCACATTCCTCCTTAATGGTCAAGATGTTCCCAGGAATGTTTTAACTACGGGGCATACCCGGGTTTGTTTTTCTTTGTTCTCAGCCCCAGGCAGCCTCTAGGCTCACAAACAACCAGCAATTTCTGAGTACTTTATATGACTTACAGGTCTTGAAATTTCATCTTTCTTTCAGCTAGGGCTCAGAGAGGGAGCTGGGTTTAGCTAAGAGCACACAGCCAATCAGTGGCAGATCTAGGGCTGAATCATGAGCCAGTTAACATGGCAAGGTAGGAGTTAATAAAAAGCAAGGTAGGGGTTAATAAAAGCAGTCATAATCATCACTGTTACATTTTAGAAAACTTAAGCTCTCTTCTTCATGCACACACATGTGGGTGACTGTCTCTGCTCATCAGAAAGGATGTTCCTCTGCAACGTTCTCTGTCTGCCTCACCTGGAATGTCAAGTTTCACCCCCTAAGAGTCAAATCAATGGCCAGGGATGACATTTGGAGTATATCCATAGATAACAACAAGCAGGTGAGGGAGATGGTTCATTCGTAAGGTGCTTGCCACACAAGCAAAGGCACCTGAGTTTGAACTGCCCACCTGTGTGGAAAGACAAGCGTGGTGATTTGTCTGCAAATCTCATGCTGGGAAGGCAGGGACAAGTGGATCAAAGGCCAGACAACCTCCCCAAATCAGCAAGCTCCAAGCCAGTGAAAGACCCTGTCTCAAAAAGTGAAATAGAGAGCAACTGGGGAAAACACCCAGTTCCATCCTCTGGCCTCTGCACACACAAAGTGCACACCTACACAAACATGTACACACACACAGAATAACAAGTGCTTATTCAAGACGCTCACGTCAGTTCCACAGTTGCTCCGGGACTGAGTCTGTAGCTATAGTCCTCCATCTCTTTTGAGGCAGTTGTTTCCCTTTGGGATGGCAGAAGCAGGTTGGAATTCCATCAGCTACAGTGACATCCCTCCCCAGTGAGGAGGGCAATAAACCATGTATGGTGCTGCACACTTGTAATCCCAGCATTCAGGAGGTTGAGGTTGGAGAATTTTGAGCTCAAAGGCAGCCGTGGCCATATGCCAAAACCCTGTCTAAAAAAATCAAAGACAAAAGCTCACAATGCTCAGTCCCATAAAGCACATTTCACCTCGCCATTCATGTTACTAACCAAGAAGCTGAGACACAGGGAAGGAAAGGGACTTACCCAAGGCACATTCCTTTTGAAACAGAAATGATGTCTGGACAGGTATGTATAATCTAAATAAACCTAACATTAACATCAGCCTCTGTATAAAAGCTGCATGGCTTGTCTTACTGTTTTGTTAAATAAAAATTCTTGCATTCTATGAGGAGTAGCAATAAACGTTCAGGACACCAACAATTTGCCCTCCTCATCCGCCATGGTCTGACTACATCCTTAATTCTGCTTGCACATCAGACAGAAGCTGCAGGGATGCTTTACAAATCAGTCATGCTCCTGGGCTCCACCAGAGCGAATGGATCAAGTCCCAAGGAACAGAGCCCTGGCATCTGTGTTTGTTCAAAGCTGCACAAGTGATTCTAACAGAAGGACAGGAGTAAGACAGGCAGGTTCTCCTGATAGCCAAGAATCATACCCATGGATTTGAGCCATTACAACCGAAATGGAATGTAACTGATTGTATTATGTAAGCATTAAAGGCTTAATTCTAATACAATTAAAAGATGAAGCTGAGAGAGTATGAAAGACTTCTGAGCACAGGGGCTTTTTCTGCATCATACCCAGTACCCAGAACAAGCGTAGAGCATCTTTATGTACCACTGTTTAAAAAATGCATTGCCCAAATATCTGAAAGACTGCTTGCCCTTGTTATTGCAGCTTAAGGAAAATAGATAATGAATAAAAGTTCTGAGTGAATTGGCCCTCCCAGGTGCTCTTTCCATCCCTTATCTCCAGTTGTTCCTGCTAAAATCCAAGTTGACCTTGGATTAAATATGAAGTCTAAGTCCTGAGGTCAAAGATTTTTGCTGTTGTTGATCCTAGTTCCATGTCTGTTTTATGTGATAAAACACTTTGACCAAAAGCAACAGAGGAGAAGAAAGAGTTATATGGTTTACAATTTTAGATTATAGTTCCGTCCCTGAGGAGAAGTCAAGACAAGAACTCACACAGCTAGTCTAACATCACATCTACAGTCAGAAGCAGAGAGAAACTAACAGACTCATTCTGCCTCTTGGTTTGCTTCTAGCTTTCTTTTGTTTTATGTAGTTCAGAACTCCTGCCTAAGGAATGGCGCCACCCACAAAGGGCTGGGTAGTTCTACATTACTTAAGAATAAAGGCAATCCCCCAACAGACATGCCCACAGGCATGAACACACTCTCATTCAGAATTCTAGGTTGTGGACAGTATATATTTGAAACTAACCATCAAATTTTCATTTCTGTGGTATTGTGTGTAGGACCTAGAACCTTCCCCTTGCTTGTCAAGCATTCCCACTGAGCTCTAGCCTTGGCCTAGCCAAAGTTATTCCAAAAGATAATAATTTCATACAGAAGTCAGGAAGTCATAAAGAAATACATAAAATTAGGACTCTCTATAAAACTCCAATACTATACCTTGGACTCCATCACTCAAACCTAGCCAGATATTGACCCCTGTTGAAAACAGGATACAGGGAATCCAAGAGCATCCCTGAAAGTGAAAATGTGCTGGTGAGAGGATAGTACAGGTATTTCGTTCCATGTTGTTAGATCTAGAAGAGGAGGGGCTGGAGAGATGGCTCAGCAGTTAAGAGCCCTGAGTGCTCTTCCAGAGGTCCTGAGTTCAATTCCCAGCAACCACATGGTGGCTCACAACCATCTATAATGGGATCTGATGCCCTCTTCTGGTGTGTCTGAAGACAGCTACAGTGCATATATATGATAGATAGATAGATAGATAGATAGATAGATAGATAGATAGATAGATAGATAGATAAAAGATGATAAGTGTTGAGGTTTCCCTTGGCATGAGAAGAGCCAGCACTATTTCCTGGTGGAGAGAAGAGAGGTAGAAATCAGCAATTGTTAGGAGTTGAGTGCTTTCCCACTCTGTTCTTTGTGTACTTTTCACAGTCATCGCCTGCCGCTGAATTCACCCTCATCCCAAGCATGCTGACTCGCACTGATAATTATTCCCATTTCGAAGATGAGGAAAACAGTCTTCAGAATACTGGAGACCATCTCATGATCCCACAGATATGAGCAGATGTAGCTAGAATTCAATTCAGGCTCTAAGTAAGGAGTGATGTCTTACACCAAAGAAAAGCCAAAGAGGAAGTCAAAGACTTTTGTGTCTGTTTTTGTAGAAATCGGGAATATCTCTGAGTACTGGATTGGCTAGCATAAACTAGACCTCTTTGGAACTAGTCTATCGCAAACATGTCAGCATCTCCTACTTAAGAACAACAGCAGCAAAGGGGCTATATGGGAACATCAGTATTGAATCTCCTGTCTGGTGCTCCCTTTTGCCAATGACTGGCCATTCTCCTATCCCATTCTTTCACATCATTGACATGTCTTCTTTACTCTCCTAGGTTTCTCATCCCTCTTCCTTCCACCAGGAACCACGGGTTGATCTCTCCTATCTCATGGTTCAATCTGCCGTGCATCAGAGCCAGACAAGTAGAACTGCCCAACAGATTTTGCCAACACAGGAAGGGAAAATCAAGAAAAACTCTGTTTACTTGCTGGATCCTGGGTTAAGAGTTTAGGTTCATTATGCCAATCCATCTTCATGATAAACCTGTGGAGTATAGACTTCTCTCTACCAATAAGAATGGAGGGATGAGAAAATTAGGAAACCTGGCCAAAGTCCTGGAGTATCAGATCCAGGGTTGGAAATCTGCCTAACCTGGCAGCCATTGTTTTTCCCACAGTGCAATGTATTTGCAAGAGCTAGGGAAGGGAGCCCAACTGGACTGGTTGGTGGGTGGGTGAGCCAAGCCAAGGTATGCAAAGTTTGGTTATTAGGATATTGGAAATGGTTCAGACTAAAGTCCAAGCTATCGGTCATGATTGGAATGCAATGTTGTACTCAAATTGAAATTCTGAAAGCACTTAACTAAAGAGAGCCTTTCCAAAGATGTAGGCAGGATGAAAGACGACAACAAAGAACTGAAGGCATAACTGGAGGTATAGTGGTGAGTAGGTGCTTTCTTCTATACTAGCCTAGAATGAGAAAGAAGAGGTGGAAAGTCCTGGAAACTGGAGGCAGTGGAACATATAGAGAGGCACCTGCCAGCCGTCTGGACTCCGCTGAAGCACAGGAGTGCAGATGGGACGTGAAATGCACTCATGCTCTCTTCTTTCACTTAATTCAGTGCTGGCAAGGGTCTGATGAACCCATGAAGAAGCCAGAATCACAGGACCACACACACACATCCTCTCGGGCACAGCTACGTGGAAGGGATGGGTCAGCACAGGTAAGGAACCCATCCTCCTAACTTTGGGGGTTGAGGGGAAGAATCACAGAACCTCTGGCAGGAAGATGCTGGCCTGGGTTGCAGGCGCAGGTGATCCTAGGAAGCCTGCTGAGATGATGCGATGATATTCCTCTCTGGGGCTTGGAGCTCACTCTGATTACGATTTCAGCTGTTTGAAAATTCATTTTTCTGTTCAACACCTGACACCACCCCTGCCTTTTCACAATGGTGTTCTGCTTTTCCTCCTTCCTGCTCTCCAAAAATACAACTGGGAGCAGTTAGAGAGATTACTTGGTGGCTAAGAGTACACGCTGCTCTTACAGAGGTCCAGGTTCAGTTTCTCGCACCCATACCAGGTGACTAGCAACCACCTCTGACACCAATTCCAGGGGATTCGACACTCTCTCTTGGCCTCCACAGGTACTGTATGCATGCAGTGCACAGATATACACAGAGAAATAAAAACACATAGTGGTTATAAGCAGAGGTTTTAACTTCCTTTTAAATCCTGGCTTTGTTTCTCACCAGTTATGCCATCTGAAAAAAAACTCCTGCACATATCTCTGTGTCCACTTCCTCACTAGTAAGGCTATAGTAAGATGATAATTATTATCTAACTTGATAAAATTATCTTAACACTCCACTTCCATTTCTTGCTTTTAGAAGAACTTCTAATATTGTGAATTAATGGGGACTGATACATAACTCAAAAAATATTATTTTAATTTAGTAAAATTTGAATAAGATGGCTTCAACTTAGCTAGGCTGAGTTTTCTGAGTGTCAATTCTCTTTAGTTAGAAAAATCAAGATAAGCACAGACACTGCTCCAAGGTAAGCACATATATGACCCTCCTGCTAAGGTTTGTGATGCTCAAATGCATCCCAGATAAATGTTCAGAGTCCAGCTCTTCTACACTGTTAAATAAATCAATCCAGACAAAGAAAGTCTGCCTTAAATATGATATATGTTCAGTAAAGTACAAAACACATTTCAAAGTGTTTTTTAACATGTATCTCTTAAGGAAGCCATGAAAACTGAAGATGTCCTTGGATCATGTTGTACTCAGCACAGACTAAGAGTTCGAAAAGTGTTAGCAATTATCACCATCATCACACTCCTTCACATGAGCTGTGAGCTAAAGAATCCTCTGCAGTGTTCATGAGTTCTAACAGTGGCCCATACAGGGATGCACCAGCCACTCTGGCCAAGTATAAAGAGATGTGTCACATCCACTAAGGTCACAGCCATAAATCAAAAGGAAGCTAGAGGCAGAGAACAGTGAGCTAGAGGCAGGAGATGCACAGTATCACTTGAAGGATGTGAACTTGGCGCAGTCCAGTAACAAAGGACAAACCCCCAGATCCCTCCACAGCTACAGGTAAGGAGTATTGATCAAACCCAAGCAGTATCCAGACTTCAGCTAGCACTGTGCCTGGAAATTTGGGCACTGAGTTTTGTACCCTGCAGACAGTCTTTCCCTGATCAGTGAGAAAATGTGTTTCTGGACTTCTGCACAGCATCAGCAGAGTCCATTTGCATAGGAGTCACTTCATTTGCATAAAACACTACTGGAGCCAATGAGAACAGAATGATCTAGGCAATAAAAAAGACTTTAGAGGCAAAACTGTAAGAATTGTTATCACACAGGTTAGGAGTTCTGTGCAATTGGTTTGCACTGCCATAGGGAAATAGGTGGGCAATGTCCCCACTTGACTTGTAAGGAAGGCATAGGAGAGCCCTCTGCTGGAGAACATAGCTGAGAGGCAGGTTGTGAGCAGAAGAAAAGCAACTGCAGAGTAGAATCAGTGCTGTGGTTTAGAGTGAAGTGGTCCCCTCCCCCATGGTCTCCTGTGTTCGAATGCTTGCTCCCTAGCAGGAAGGCTATGGAACCTTAGCATACAGAGCCTCACAGGAATAAGGTCAACTAGGGGTAGGGCAAGCCTTGAGCCTTCATGAAGGAAGCCCTACTTCCTGTCTGCTCTCTGCTTCCTGATAGTGAACACTGTGTGTAGCAACTTCACATCCATGCAGCCAAGCCACCCTACCAAGGTGAGCTGTACCCACTCAGATATTGCCTTCCTACTTTAACTTGATTTTTGGTTAGTTGGTTACTTGGTTGGATGGGTGGGTGAGTTCATTTTGGGAGTGGGGTAGGCAGAGTTATTAGGTATTTGGTCATTGCAACAATAAAAATAGCAACATAGCCAAAAAGGAAGTAAGCTCAAACCACACAGTAAGAGCTTACGCCTCATCTTCTAAGAGAATATGTGCAGGACTCTGACTCCCATCACTGGGGTCAATACCAAGGATGCAGCTGAATGGCAAACCCAGAAGGATGATGTTTAGCACCGAACTCCCCAGAGGGCCACTCAGGAAGCATTTGGCATTACATGGGAGGCCAGTAGCATGCCTACCTCCATGCACATCATCTTGGTTGTATGACAGAGCTATGAAAGAGGAAGCCACATTCATGAGGTGTGCATATTAGGCCTATTTTGGTCTTATTATCTCATAGCATAATACAAGGATCTTAACCTACACTCAGGCACTGTGAACTTCAAACACTTAGAAAATCAAATAGTCTGAATCCAAAGATTCCAGCACAAGATCTCACTGCCACAAACCAAAGGGGAAGCTGTTAGGGCTGGGAGATGCCTTAATTATCAAAACAAGGGAAGGCAGAGACAGGTGGGTCTCTGGAATTTGCTACCCAGCCAGCCTGGCCTATTTTAGTGCCTGAGAGACCCTGTCTCAAAACACACACACACAAGCATTCACACACACACACTCAAGACACACAGCAAGAAGGGAGCAGTTTGCTCTCTCCTCACAGGCTTTACATCAAGGATGTCTCAGCAAACCAAAGCCCGGATCCCCGGGCCCCCTGGCCCCCTGGCCCTCTGTCCCTCCTTGTTCTCATCTAATGAGCAAATGTCACATGATAGCATTACAAGACTTGGACAGATGCCGGGGAATGGGAAGGAAGAAGAAGAAAGAAAGGGAGAGAAGGAAACGTGGGGCCCTCTGAGGTGAGAGGAAAGGAGGACAAAGCCTGTAATGTCACTACAACAGATGGGGCAAATATGTCCCACACATATGACAACACCCAACAAGGCATGGGATAGAAAAAAAGCTAACCACAATTTAGAGGCAGCTCAGAGCCAGCAACAGCCTTTACTGGGAGGAGCAAGTGGCCTTGGCGCTGAGTCATGAATGGGGAGGGGGAGTTTACCAGGTAAGGAGAAGGGTAGCATTTGGGCAGAGGAAGTGACATATGCAAAATGCCAGTTAGTGAAATGCCCGTTCTAAACGGACCCAGATCCCTTCAGAAGCAGAGAAGTGACAAGGCCTTATGTTGCCCCCAAAGTTGGAATCCTAGAGCCACTAGTGGGGCCCATACCTAGCTGTTTCCTTCCACATACCAGGTCTGCCACATCTTCCCTGTCACATGATTTGGCTTTGCCTTTGTGTCTGACTCTGGTCACCCCAACCACCACTGTCATGAAGGGTCATTAGTTCACAGCCTTTTGGCTGAGCCTTTACTGTTTTAATCTTGTCTCCCTGTCTCTTGAGTTCCCCATTCCAATTCATCCATTTCTAATGGCCTTTTATTTTCTAAGGCATTTTCAAAGGATCTTTCTTAACTCATGGTAAGCCAGGAATACTTGTTCCAGCTAAATCTAAGAGGACCCACCAAAAGTCAAGCAAGAAGTAAAGTTGACCAGCAAGGATCATAAAACTGAGGACGAGTTCTTTGCAAACGATAGACACATCTTATTTATTTCAAATCACACATACTCATTCACCACTATTATGGGCCACTTCACTCTGGGCCCATCTTCACACTGGGTGCAGGGCAGCAGATGGCACACAAATGACCCCAGTGTGTTGGCTCCATAGAAGACAACTGTTCATCAAATATTTATGCAAATAAACATGAAGTCACAATCTGTAATAAGTATGAGGAAGAAAATGTGTAGGGAGCTCTGTGTGGTTGCAATGGTCCTGAAAGCAATCATGGAAGACATCCAAGAACATGGGAACAATTGAGTTGAGAGGCTGAGTGTTATAACCAGATTCTTATCAGTGAAGGAGCGTTGTCCTGTGTCATGCCCTGTGTGGGAAATTTTCTAGTGACATGAAAACTGGCAGAAGACCCTAAGCTGGTGGTCACTGTTTGTAAAAGCTGACACAACAGACTGGGGTGGTGGCCCAGTCAGTAGTCAACGGCCTGTCTTGAAAGCACAAGGGTCTGAGTTTGATCTCCAGACTCTATAAATAGCAAAGCCAGACACGGTGATGCACACTTGTAATCCCATCACTGGAGATGTGGCAACAGTTGGATGCCTGGGTTTGCTGGCCTATTTGGTGAGTCCCAGGCCAGTGAGAGAGCCAGTACCAAAAACAACAGAGTAGATGGTACTTGAGGAAGAAGGCCTGAAGTTGTCCTCTGGCTTCCGTATGCACACATTACATGCATATGCCCATGAATATGCAGACATACACCACACACACACATACACACACACACACACACACACACACACAGAGACACACACACACTTACTCGCATATTCACATGCATACGAACATTCAGTCGAGCACATAATGAACATTTATATTTTATCCCAACTTGAAGTATTCAAAAATACGTATAACTTCACAACCAATACCTTTCAAGATGCCGCCCTCTGAATCCTGAAAGTGAAGGATGAAGCAAATACTACCTGGTTTCTGTGCACTCAGGCTGAAAACATGGCTTCGTTAAGCACCTGGCTGGCCCCTCTCTGTTCCGTGTCAGATGAGATGATACAGCTGAGGTTCGCAGGTTGCAGCTTTGGATCCTAGAAAACAGGCTTTCATTGACTGTGCTTCAATGTCCTTGGCTCCTGCGGGAGTTTAGCTTACCATTGAAGTCTGGGCCAGAGGCTGTGCAGGGATGCTGGAAGCACATTTTGGCCCGTGACGAACAAATTAGTCCATGTGCTTTTCTGTAGACAATGGTTGAAAGTGAGACCCTGGTGACCAATGTAGATTTTTTGTCTAAGACTCAACCAAATCCTTTACCATTTATCCTTTCTAAGCTTCCATTTCACCATCTGGGAAACCGGAATAATAATGGTGGTTCTCATCTACCTTACCTGAGCTCTTGCTGTACTGGTGCTCAATAATAAACAACTTCCAAATCTCCATGGAACAAGCATTTAGTCCTTGCAGGTGCACGGAGCTGGCTGTGTGTCCCGGCCATAGGCTGAGCTCAGACTTTTTCCATGTGTTTCTCAGTTTGAGGTGAAATGAAGTAGTTCTCTGGAGTATGCTTTTCCATGGCCAGTGTCAGTTTGAACGTGAAAAGTTTCTCCTAGGCCTGTATGTTGGACTGCTTTGTCCCTAACTGGTGACATTGTTTGGAGAGAGTGTAGAACCTTTAGGAGAATGGTTACAGCTGCAGGACACGGGTCACTGCTGGTGGTACAGGCTTGAGAGGCTACAACATGGTCACACTTTCAAGCCAACCTCTTTCTGCTTCCTGGTCCACCAAGATATGAAAGGGTCATGGCAGCCTCATTGCTGCCGTGAGCCTGACTGTGCCTTCTCCATCATGATGAACTGTATCCTCTCAGACTGTGAGCCAAAGTAAGCCTTTCTTCCCGTAAGTTATCTGGGCCAGGCATTTTGTTATACTAATACAACTAATCACAGGAGTGTAAGAGGACCACCCAAGTAACCTGAATACATTCAAAATTTTTGACTAGAAGTGGGGATGGGTAGAGAGATGGCAGCCAGCATCCGCATCCCACTGCCCTGGAATGATACAGAACAACCAGAAAACAGCAGCCAGATCCATATTTTCAGGCTGTCAGGCCCGGGATCACAGGCTCAACATTTAAGAGCACTTGCTGCTATTACAGAAGAGCCACATATGGTTCTCAGCATCCATACACAAGCTTATAATCATCTTTAACCCACTTCCTTGGGCCCCATCATTCTCTTCTGACTGGACACCAGGCACACATGTGGTGCACCTTCAAACATGCAGGCAAAATACATATATACATAGAATAAAAATAAATATTTCTTTAAATTTTTGACTAGGCGTACGATATGTTATATCTACTCATATCTCAGTAGACCAAATAAATCTCATGGCCAATTCTACGTTCTGTGGTCCTACCCACATGGTAACCATAGAAGCAGCAAGAAGGTGTGGTGGTATTGATTTCTGAAAAGAGTGGGAAATAAGGGGGTAATATTATTTATTCATTTTTCTTCCCTGCCTCTTGGTGATGGCCAAAAACTATGACTGTAAATTTTTGACACCTGACAAGGATGTTCTGAGTCTCTTCCCCTTGAATCTGGGTCAGTGATCTTGACTTAATTGTGACCAGTAGAATGCTGTAAAATTGATGTGGGACTTCAAAGGCAGGACCAGGAAAAGTCATATAACTTCTACTTGAGTTTGTTAGAAGGCTTACTTTGGAGAAGTCATATAAGGCAATATGTAAGAGCTTGACAGTGCTACCCTAGGATTGCCATTCTTAGGAAGCCACATGTAGACATTGTGACTAACAGCATGGCACTGACTAGCCAACCATGCTTGGTGGAGCCAAAATCCATCTGACACCTGACTAGCATCACTGCAGAGTCCAAGTGAGAACATTTCATCTCTGCCCAGATTCTTGACCCAGGTTGCTTTGGGCCTCTCAGTGTCTCACCTAATCTCAGTACACATATAAGGCCACATTGATGTCATTATCTTTATACTCTGAAATTCCAATGTCCACCCATCAGATGTAAGTGTTAGAACATGCTGCCAAGGGAGTGTGGACTCAGGGAGCAATCAAATACCTATTCCTCCCCACTCCCTTCATCGCTCTTCCCTGTTTAATGGCCAGTGTCATGAGGAAGCCCATGCATTTGTTCATGCCTGTGTCACAGCTCCAGACCCATGGTCTTTGTCATTCTGGTCCCACATTGCTGACAGCTCTTTGAAGGCAGACTATGTCTGACTTCTGGACCTATGCTCAGGAAAAAGCCTGGCACAGAAGAACATAGACATTTCTCATTTCTGTTCCATGTCCACACAACAACCTTTCTTTACCTATAGGGACCACCCATAGCCCTTTGGGCCTCTGTTTCTAGCTGGGTTTCACCAAGGAGATGTCCCAGCATGGGATGAGAGAAAGGAGTTTGAGCAGAATCAGCATATTCATTACCACAGCTCCTTTTCTACAAGACTGATGGATCCGACTGTTTCTCCAAATGAGAGCCCAGCTTCTCACCGACCACCTGCCTCCCTCCATGATGCTCAGCATCCAGACTCCCTTACCCCACACCTCTCACTGTCTCCCCTCCCCTTGGGTCTTTTGATTTGCTTATGTTTCACTAATGCCTTTGTAACAGCCCTTACATCCTTTCCTTCCTGAATTAACCTAATTGTGATGTGCAGCCAGCATCAGCATCCCACTGCCCTGCAATGATACAGAACAACCAGAGAACAGCAGCCAGATCCATATTTTCAGGCTGTCAGGCCCGGGATCACAGGTTTACTTGACCGCGTGGGAGGATGGACCGAAAGGTAATGGAGGCCATAGTGCATATAGCAAGCTCTGTCATTGTGCCATTAAACTGCTGGATTGTCCCTACTCAGAAGCTGTCAAACTTCCATCCAAGGCTTCATTAGGGCCAGAGCCACCTACTCCCTGACATTCCTGTGACAGGGAGCATTTCAATTAGAGCCACAAGAGTCTTTGAGGACCTGACACACCTCATAGCCATAGTCTCACAGTTCCCTGAGGATTGTTAGGCCAGCCTGCTCTCAACCCTTTCTCCCGCCTACTCTAGCAGCCCTCTCCAGGCCCTCACAGCCCTCTGGCCCACAGATAGGTCAATGTTTCAGACTGCCTACCCTAGAATCTGCCAAAGCTTACACAGAAGGGGTGAGAGCAGCATTGGGGCTGAACCCTTCCAGCCCCTGGTTAGATCCCTTTGATGACTCCTATTTACTATGAGGCCCAGATGCCACTTGAACCTTATATGAGCCCTTCTGCCACCACCCCCAACTGAGCCATCTCCTATTGCCCACTCCCATCACACCCTGCCCTCTTCATCCTTGCTCTTGTCACATTTGTCACAAGTCAGTGCCTTATATGATTGTTATGTCATTTTTTCCCCCTGAAACAGAGACAGAAACAACTTCTATCCACCTAATAGGAGACCAAAGACAGATCAAAGCAAGGATTCTACTGCAGTCCAACTTGGCAAACCAATGAATACATGGAGTTTGCTTACAGAGCTCAGGTAAGAAGTTACTCCCAGGAGCATATGTAAAACCCCAAACGGCTGTATCACCGCCAAACCCCACTCCATCACAGATGATGACCTGTGGGAGCTTCACCACGGAGTCTCTTAGTCAAGCTTCCACTTCCAGGGTCTTCAGCATCTCCCAAGATCATGTGCCGATGGAGAAGGACGGATACTAGGAAGTGTCAGCAGTCTCGTTACCAGGTACCCAACTACCTCTGGGTTCTGCTCCCCATCCTAGGTAATTCCAATTGATGACCATGTTACCCTGGAGGAAGAAAGGCCACAATCGGTCATATACATCCTTTTCTCCAGCCAGGTCACTCCTCAGCTCCAACTCTGTTGTGGCTTCCCCTGTCACTAGAGTAGAGCCAGTACTCACAGTGCCTTCCTGTCCTTCCTTCTCTCTTGTTCTAAGTCACCCTAGGATCCCTGCAATTCCTAGGACCATATTACCATGTCCCTGCCTCCGGGCCTTTGCTTACACTTGTTCCTTTGCTTAGAATGCTGGTGCCTGTGATGGCTCCTCCCTTATAGAAAATCTCTATCCCAACACACCACTCATTACATCTCAGGTTAACAAGAATTTAAAAGATTTACCATTTCCTAAGTCAGGGTTTCCATTGCTGGGAAGAGACACCATGACCAAGGCAACTCTTATAAGGGACAACATTTGATTGGGACTGGCTTACAGGTTCAGAGGTTCAGTCCACTATCATCATGGTGGGAAGCATGGCAGCATGCAGGCAGACATGGTGCTGGAGGGGAAGCCAAGAGTTCTACATTTTTTTTTTATTTATTCACATTTCAAATGTTATCCCCTTTCCTGGTTTCCCCTCTACAAATCCTCATCCCACCCCCTTACCCCGTTTCTATGAGGGGGATCCCCCACCTACCTATCCACTCCTACCTCACTGCCCTAGAATTCCTCTACACTGGGGCATCAAGCCTTCACAGGACCAAGGGCTTCCCATTGATGTCAAATAAGGCCCCTTCAGCTCCTTCAGTCCTTCCCCTAACTCCTCCATTGGGGTCCCTGTGCTTAGTCCAAAGGTTGGCTGTGAGCATCCACTTCTGTATTGTCAGGATCTGGCAGAGCCTCTCAGGAGAAAAATGTATCAGGCTCCTGTCAACAAGCACCTCTTGGTATCCTGATCAGAAGGCAGCCAGGAGAGGACTGTCTGCTGTGGGTAGCCAGGAGGAGATTCTCATTCCACATTGGGTGGAGCCTGGGCATTGGAGCCTCAAAGCCCACCCACCACAGTGACACATTTCCTCTGACAAGGCCACACCTACTCCAACACCACCACACTTCCCAATAGTGCCACTATCTATGGTCAAGCATTCAAACAACCCCAACCACAACCACGCACAGGAAATAGACAAAGAATCAAGCAACATAACCACTCTCTCCGCTTATTTCTAAAAGCTAAGGTACAACTCCATGCCAGAAAACCATGGGCTAAAGGCATGACCCTTAGGGAATGGCTTTCCAGTGCCAGTTTCCCCAATTAGCACTGGGTTACAGTCTCCGGCAGGACATGTTAGAGTTCCCTGCAAGGAGAGAACTCAATATCACAACATTCCCCATATATGAGCCTCCCATTTATGACTGATAAAAATCACATAAACCATAATTTCTGTTTGATTCTTTCCTTGACTAATTAAGGCAAAATACATATATAACATAAAATGAGTTGCTTTGAAGTGAACAATTTAATGGAATGGAGTGTTGTGCAATCACGGCTTACATCTAATTCTAAAACATTTCCATAACTCCTAAGTGAAATCCCACACTCATTAGACAGGTGTCCCCCATTCCACCTTCTGATTTCCCATCCATCTCTAAAGATCTGTCAACTCTGGATATTTTACATAAATAAAATCACATGTTATGCTTTGTATCTGTCTCCTTTTATTTAGCATGATTTTTGTAGCTCCATCTACACTGTAACTTGTATCTGTTCCATTTTACAAACCCTCTTTATGGCTGGATAACAGCCCACTGTACCCATACACCATCATGTATTTATCCACTAGTCTGTTGATGGACATTCAGGCTGATTCTACATTTGGTTGTTATGACTACTGCTGCTATGAATATATGTATATGGTTTTGTCTAATATCTATTTTCAATTCTTGGAGGAATGACCCTGGGACTGAAGTCACAGGGTCAGATGGTTATTCTGTACTTAAGTTTTGAAGAACTTTCAAACTTTACCCCACACAAGCAGAAGGTTCATACAACTACCGCTAGAGCACAGCTTCCAACATGTCCTCACCCTCTACACTTTAATTCCCATTTTTATTGTCTTTTTTCAAATTATGGCCATTCAGTAATTATACCGTGCTAATTTTGGTTCACTCTATGCATTATATTGTGTACTATTTCCTGTGCTTGTAGGCCATTCACTAAAACCCAGGACCAAATCTAGTATCATTTCATACAATTAAATATGGTTCAGACACAGAAATGCATGAAATATAGATTCATCTGCCATGCAATAAACCTCCAAAATATTCTGTTAAGAAATGAAAGCCAAAAGATTTTAGCCCTTTGTTATTGTCTAAGTATTTTTGGGTTCAGTGCTTGACCCATTTTTGTTTTTAATTATTGTTGTGTATCATCTTTTTAAATTTTTTTATTAAAAATAGACTCATCTATCATATTATACATTCCAACCATAGTAACCCATCCCTTCACTCTTCCAAGCTCCTCACCACCACCCACCCACCCCATTCCCTCTCTATTTTCTCTTCAGAAAAGCGCAGGCCTCCAAGAGATGACAGTCAAACAGAACCAAACAAGAAACAGTCAGACAAGGTAAAAGCCCTCATACTGAGGCTGGGCAAGGCAACCCAATAGAAGGAAGAGAGTCCTAAAAGCAGGCAAGAGTCGGAGATACACCTGCTCTCACTGTTAGGACTCCCACAGAAACACCAAACTAACAGCCATAACATATACGCAGGGAGCCTGGCACAGAACCATGCAAGCCCCATGCTCGCTGCTTCAGTCTCTGTGAGCCCATGTGAGCCCTGTTTAGTTGATTAGATGGACCACATTCTCCTGGGGTCTTCTATCCCAAGGACACAGAGCAGCCCATGAAGTACAAGATAGAGATAGGCAGCAGCCTGCAGAAGATATAGCTGCACTCTGAGACAAACGAAGGGTTCCTTGTGGAGGCAGAGCCCAAGTTCCCAGACAGAAATGGAGAGCTAGCGAGCCTCAAGATCAAAACAAATAACAAGACTCGAACCAGTACCCATGATGTCTGCAAGCTAAATCCTTGTCCTTAGACTTATAAGTGGAATCCAAAGTGAGGGTGTGGCCCAGAGACAGCCCTGTGACCCAGGAAACAAAAAGATCTTGTCCGGGTCTTAGGAAAGCAGATTTTTATGCACATATTTATTGGCTTCTTGGCAACATCAGTAGAAAATGTTCCTCGGATACTGAGACTAATCAAAAGCCTGTTCAGAACCCATTACTGCAGGTACCTCGCATAACCACATACATCAGTTTCTTATAGTTTTATATTCAACTCAACAAAAATTTATTGATCACAGGCTTCATGTAAGACTCTGTGCCAGTTGCTTTGGGCTGCTTGACAGATAATACACAGTCCCTGTCTGTCCCCAGTCCTCAACTTGAAGTCTTCAGCAGGCATCTTCAAGTTCAAGGTGAATATGAGAAGTGACTAACTCCCATGGGTGACTTTACTGAAAGAATCCCATTGCTAAGTACCACAGTGGAGACAGAAACAGGAAAATGAGAGAGATGTGTTTAATTCTTCCTGGATGGTTTAATGTGGGTCGAATTTTTCCTCTGATCTCATCCTCACAGGAATCAAATAAGATAAGCACTATTGTACCCATTTAATGGTCCAGGAAACTGAGGCCCAAGGCAGCAGAGTAGACTGCCCAATGATAGAAGAACAGCCAGATCAGATTTGTTTGGCTACAACACTTGGACTCTTTGGCTGATACCAGAAATTCTTGCTAGAGGTACATGCCAGTATAAAACATGTGTGCTTGCATCCCACCTCTGACCTACTGAATTAATCGCTAGGGGTAGGTTCTGGACATGAGTTTGGGAAATCTCACCCAGGGAGGCCAGATGCACTTTGATCTATGTTCCACCAGGAAAGGCTGGGGGAGACATCAACAGATGAAGGCAGGGAATAAAAACTCATTCCTTCGGAGGGATAGAGCCAGGTAGGTGAAAGTGCAAAGCCAAAGGACTCCCACGGGAAATGGGGATTGCCCCCCAAGAAGAGGAAGGACTGGCAGTTTAAAAATGAACCAAGCATCCCAGATCACCTTCCCTGCCTACTCAACCCCACACTCAGCTCTCAGCCCAAGCTGCCCTTCCTTGGAAGGTGGCATCAACCTGTACCACAACTAAATGGTGCCTGTGTCTGCTCACAGGGAGATGAAGGTCCGAATGGCGTTATTGAGCACCTATTAATTGCAAAGCACTGCACTGAGCCCTTTTGCATTCATCAGTTCATTGATCGTTCCTGATAACTGTGAAACGTATATATTTATCTTCATTGTTGAAAAGATTAATGCGGCTTGGAGAATAATTGGCCCCAGATCACATAGTCAATATGGGACCTAACCATGATTCCACCTCTCATCTGTCTGGCTTCAATGCTACCCTCTCATCTCTAGCATCGAGTACTTCCCAAGGGTTTTCAGACGGTGTTCAGACAAGAGGAAGTTGATGTTGGATCATGTGGACAACAAGAGATCAATAGAAATTATTCCAAGATCAAAGCTGAAAGAAGTTGTTTAGATTTTGCCCAGTCAAAAGCAGAGCCCGTGACAAGGATTTGGGTATGTTTGGTTTATTTGTAGGGGTGGGGGGCGTGATTTGAAGACATACCAGGAAGGAGTGAGGGACTGAGACTGGCAAGAGAAAGAAGGAAGCCAATGAAAGGTGTAACTAACCCACCATAGATAACTATAGTTCATTCTGCTAGAGACACTGTCAGACTGTGCAGAACACACTGTGGGGGTATTATTGAAGTTGGAGGTCAAAGTCTGTACCACAAGTCAGACCTGGCTGTTAGGAGCTATTAAGACAACAATATTGTCCTGATCTCTGAATTGGGCCTCTCCCCCCGGAAGAAAAGGGGGTCAAAAGCGGGCCACCGACGCACCGCTCCGAGAACAACCACAGATTGTTCCAGCCCTAAGTCAGCACCGGATGTCCTGACCTCAAGATGTACCCTGATACCGCCAAGTTCCTGCTTCCCCGTGTAACTGCCTAAAGAATGTGCAATTCTATTGCCCCACCCTTCCCGCTGATAAGTACCTGTACTTCCCCTTTTGCTTGTGCAATTTCACTGCCCCATCCTTCCTGCTGAAAGGCACTTCCCCTTTTGCTTGTGCATTTAAGCCTTGGGCCTTGCTCAATACATTGGAACCTTGATGTTACTCAGACTGCTTCCGTGTGTCGTTCTTTACACAAGGTCTCTCTCTATCCCCCCATTTGGTTCTTAGGAGAAGGTCCCCTTGAGACCCTCGAATAACTGGACCTGCTGGACGGGTCACTTGGCCACCCATCTCAATAAGCCAATGAAAAGAGCCAAATTAATAGTGGAAAATAGAAAAGGGAGAAAGATTCAAAGTGGCTCCAGTGAATCCCCACCCCCACTCCTCTGCCCAAGTCTTCAGCATCGTGTGATTAAAGTTTAAATAGAGAAACAAGGATGCGCACATCTGAGCAAACTGTTCAAGGTGTGGTCCCACCCACCACTGATACAGCATTGTCTGGCTTCAGGTGGTCTGAGGAGTTGTTAGAACTCAAGTAGGAGATTCTTGGAGAAATCCCCAGTTCTTTGAGGTCCATTGTTTCAAGAGTCTGATAGTCAGGTTGAGAGGCAAGAGTATTTCTTTAGAATATCTTCATTTTTGCTGGCCAGTTCCAGGGCTGCCCCACAGAGGAACAAGACTGAGAGCTTCATTCTATTCCAACAACATAAATTCCCACCACTTCCACCCTATCCTGCTTGAAAGCTAACCTGTTAAAGTAGAGAGGCACTTGGAGGTCATTGGTGCCCAAGAGCCCTGTCTATAGGTATCTCTAGAGGTGACTAACTGAACAAGTGTGTGATGTTAACCACAGGACTGGGCTGAATATTTGGTGACTATACCAAAACATCTCTTGAGAACCTGGAAAGGAGGAAACTAAGCTCTCTCTGTATGAAATTAAACTTAGAAACTTAACAGGAACTGAGCCAAGGACTTGGACAGAGAGATAATAGAAACAAGACAGCTGTCAGACCTGAAGGCCAAGTCCGTAACCTCATCTGATGTATCAAGACCTCTAAAGAAGCAGCTATGGAGCTGAAGAGTGTGTACCAACTAAAGAAACACAGACTGTGATGCCCTAGAGCAGGAGGTTGCCTGGGCCTATCTCAGGCTGGTCCACAGTAAAGAATCCATGGTCAGTAGAAGAGAAAGACTTCCAGTCCTACTAACAAAATGATCCCTATTCTAAAATGGACATACCTCAGCCTGGAGCCCTTGGATATCATAGGTCAGCCTCTCCTAATCTGAAATGAAATATCCTCATGTGAATCTAGCTCCAGAGACAACTCACATAATGAAGGTTTTGTACAAAGAAAAATTATAGCTCAATATGCTCATAAACTGCCCAAGAGGTACCCCTGCTCATCTAAACTGAAATAGACATCTAAATTTGCAGGACCATAGTCCAAATTCCAAACCAAAGCTTACTCTGGAACACCAGGAGGCAGAGTTCCCAGCTCACCAATCTTTGCCAGGCCACACATCCAATAACAGCCTTACAATGTCTTTGTATATGTGTCTATAGTAAGCAATGTAAAGAAACTGAAGGAGATGATAGCTTAGAAACTCAGGCTTAGGGTCATTAACAGCCTCGATCACGTGCCCGTTACTAACCATTCTTGACTATATGTGCATACACATGTGAATGCATACATCTGTCTGAACCTTTTTGCACATGTATATCTGTAGGCACATACATATGTACATCTGCATAGATATAAGTATGGGAGCAGAAACCATGAGCTGTACTCTGGTCCTATGATCTTGAACAAATCCTTGACAAATCTTTCCCGGCTTTGGGAGTCCTTGTTTGTAGAATGGGCACAGCAGTAGTTCTCACATCTCAGAACAGGTTGTAGAGATCATGCAATACAAACCTGGAAGAAAATTGAGTGAATGCTAACACTTAGTATTTCAGGATATCATACAGGTGTTTCTGTGAACATGTGTTGGTGTACTTGGAGGGGGGGGTGTTATTTTATTGGGTTCTATTATCTACCACCCTTCCAAATTTTATTCTACCATAATCCCTTCCAATACCCCAATACAAGGTAAGAGAAAGAAAGTTAGAGGGAAAAGGCACTGTAGACCTCTTTATATTACTTCCTGCTGATTAGAGGTGTGAGGTTCCTTGGGACAAGTCCAAACTCCAGCATCAGGATATCTCCAAAGAGCAATCCAGCAAAACAGCAATCCAGTCATAGCAAAAGCAATAGCAGGGACCAGCAGCAGGGGGAGTAGCAGTCGCCACAGGCCCTCTTGGGCTTCTCCAATTTATACCCTCTCAGGAGGCCCCAGAATGCCAAACATAAACTATCTGCAGCTGGCAAAAAAATAAAAAAATTAAAAAATAAAAAATCACGTCCCTCCTAAAGCACGAGACAATCATAGCTAGCAGCTGTGAACAATCTGAAGCAGCCCCATATCCCACACCTGAGATTAAAACAAAACATATTCATATAACATAACTAGGAGGTTAGCAGAACCAAAATTCTCACTATAGGCCTGTGCGCAGAGTGGATCCTTAGGGTTCTGGTGCTAGTGATCCATTTGTGACTTTTGTTTCATAAGCACTGTATCAGGAGCTTGCTCACCAGCAGGGGTAGAAACAAAGTCAAAGACAAACCTTGATGTTCTCTGAGGGAATGGTGCCACAGAATAGAAGAACAACCAGAAAGGGCCCGAGAGTCAAAAGGACGGGGAAGAGGAGCGGATGGCCAAGTCACGGAGAAATGCAGCCTGGAAGTGCACCCTGGCCGAGGTTGATTGGCAAGCATGCTCAGTGATTTTACTCACCGCCTTCCCCAGGCAGACCAGATGCCTTAGCCAGCCGTGTTTTGTGGGTACAGAATCCAAGCCTCTGTCCCAGGTCTACACAAACTGGTGCTTTGCACTTGTTTGAGTTTAGACAGTAACGTGTCTCCCACTCCCGTCTTAATATATCTAGGAAAAGGGATTTTAGTAAAACACTTCTTACCACATAGCGAGACTGTGGATTTGGCTGTTTATCTGCAGTCTCGGCCCCAGATGATTATTCTGATAAACTGGAATGAATCTTGCAGCAGAAGGAGAGCTAGCAACGGTCCTGCTGATTTATCGCTCTTCTCAACCCAGTTGGGTTCCAAGAGAATAAATCTTGCTTGCCTCTGGCTAGGTACCCACAATCATGCCACGGACCGTGACTTTCATATCCCATTAAATCTGAATTACTCAGTCTGGGGCTGAGCTGAGAGGTAATTTAAAATGGCAAAAGGGGGAAAATGTTCTGATTTAGATCTGATAGAGACTGGATTAAGTCTTCCCATTTTTCAGGGCTTAAATGTGAGCTTTTTGAGGGCAAGCACCTGCAGGTTAGATGGCCCTCCTGTGAAGGGCCTGAGCCACAGAATAAACTAAAGGAGTTGAACCAAACACACATTCCAAAGGTCTGCAGCCCCACCTCCTCTTCCTGGACCACAAGCAGAAGCTGGGTTTTTGATTTTTGGGGTTTTTTTTGTTTTGTTTTGTTTTGTTTTTTCTCAGGGAAACCTGTCTATTAAAAGCCACCCTGCTCTAGGGTATAAATTATGGCAACTGTTTTGAGTAGCAGTTTGGCAGTTCCTGTTGAAATGAAAAGGGCTACACCCTCAAACCTAGACCCTGTCCTACAGACATATTTTGGCCATGCACTCAAGGGTATGTACACATGGGTGCTCAGGATGCCCTCATTTACGATCCTGAACTAGGATACTAGTTACTAGGACAATAACAAAATATCCTTAGCGGGGTGTGCCTTAAGAAAGGATGGGACACCCATTCTAGAAGAAAATTAACACTCATTTAAGAAAGTGAAGTAGAGGGATATCTACTGGTACAGAACCAACATGAAGAATACACGTATATGTAAAGTGTCCCCTGTTTTTCAAAAGTTGTGTAAGATGAAGCTAAAACCAGTCTTGTTTTCCTCTGTCCTCTCTCAGCAATCACTCAAAAGCTGCAGTATAATCCATCTCAAAATAAGTTCCACATCCAACCTGACCTCACAGGCAAGTCGCTCTGACCAGATCTTGCCAGGACCATATCTGGAACCATGCTAACAGGCTGTGACCACCACAAAGATCACTGAGGCAGGAAAAAAAAAGGGGGGGGGAGAAGAGAAGGCTTTTCTCTGCAGGACTCTGCCAGGTTCTCCTCTCCTATGTGTGTGCATGGAGAGCCGAGCAGAATCCAAGCTCCTGCCACAATTGTAGGATAAGCTCTCAGGCTTCCTCACGACCTGAGTCTGCTCTGGCTGAGCAGAGAGGACGCCTGCTTGTAACAGGCTTGGAGCATATTGCTCTTCGAGAGCTGAATGCTATTAACATAATAATAACCAGATCTAGGAATCAGGGCATACACTAGTGAAGATAGGGAAAAATGGTGTTATAATAACAAATGAATGCCCAGCTCTTTGTACCATATCCTAAACATATCCATGCCTCCTCAAGGAATCTGATTTCAACTGACTCCCCATGCAGAGTGGGACTTAGAGACCTGGGCTGCTACCATCCTGAGACACGGTCATCTTAGCCTGCAACCTCCATGGTTGCTACAACAAAGCATGAGAATGACAGTTTGTATCTGTATCTGCAGAAGAATTGCCCCCAACTTGCTCCAGTGGTCAGAACTGTCATGAAGATGCAGCTCATTGTCAAGGAAACTAGGTCACAGGGTTGACCCACATATCCAGGAATCAGAAAGACTCCACTCATAGCAGTGTCTCATCCCGACCTCGCCAGCTTTATCGCACACATGCTTACCCTCCCGTTTCTTCCTCTCTGCCCTCCCCAGCAGGAAGGCAGCCCTCTAGATGGGTGGGACCTTACCCATGCTAGAGCCTCTGTGCTCTAGCTACTGGTGTGCTTGCCCTCATGCATTCATTCAACAAAGACACAGTACAATGATGGTGATGCTTGTGCTAAGTCCCAGGAGACAGGGAAGAGAATTACAGATGCAGCCTATCCCCATGCAGGTTACAGCCCAAGGGCCTGCTTCCACCATCTCTGCCCTCTACATGCTAATGGGTTCCGTTCAGCTAATACCCTACTCCCTGCTTCTCTGGAGCAGTCAGGAGGACTGGGTGAGAAATGCTTACATTACCCAGAGGTGCTCACAAGGCAGAATGTAACAGGCACAGACTGGTGTAGTGGTTTGAATGTGTTTGGCCCAGGGAGTGCCACTATTTGGAGGTGTGGCCTTGTTGGAGTAGGTGTGTCACTGTGGGTGTGGGCTTTAAAACTCTCTTCCTAGCTGCCTGGAAGTCAGTATTCTGCTAGCAGCCTTCAGATGAAGATCCTCCTACACCATACCTGAATGCTGCCATGCTTCCTGCCTTGATTATGGACTGAACCTCTGAACCTACCTGTAAGCCAGCCCCAATTAAATGTTGTCATTTATAAGACTTGCCTTGGTCGTGATGCCCGTTCACAGCAGTAAAACCTTAACTAAGACAGCTGGGAAGATGGCTCTGTGGGTAAAGGCATTCACCATGCGAGTCTGGTGACCTAGAACCCACAGAAGGGTGGAAGGAGAGAACAGACTTCAAAATAATTCTCCATCTCTGGGGCACATGCCCTTTCCTCTCCCCATTTCATATTTTCATATTTCCTCTCTCTCTCTCTCTCTCTCTCTCTCTCTCTCTCTCTCTCTCTCTCTCTCTCTTTCTCTCTCTGTGTGTGTGTGTGTGTGTGTGTATGTGTCTGTCTGTCTCTTTCTCTGTGTGTGTCTCTGTGTGTGTGTGTCTGTCTGTCTGTCTGTCTGTCTCTGTGTGTGTGTGTGTCTGTTTGTCTGTGTGTGTGTCTGTCTGTCTCTCTCTGTGTGTCTGTCTGTCTGTCTGTCTCTTTCTCTGTGTGTGTCTCTCTCCCCTTATGTGCGCACAGGCACACATGCACACATCATGCACATAACTTTTTACTTATAAAAAAAAACTCAGTAGATGTGATTGTCAGTAACTTATCTCACTTAGCAGCAACTGTCACCTCAAAGTCTACTCTGGCCCTTCCTCTAGCCTCTTCTCCTTGGTGGAATTCTAACCGCCCTCATTTCCTCACAAGTGAGAACCCTGTGTAAAAATGTAGATTAAGAAATCAACAGGTTACTCATGAAGTTCTTGTAGTTTCCCTTTGGACTTTGAGAGAAAACTGGCCTCTTCCTGTGGTGAGATCTGGGCCCAGGACTTTCTACCAAATAGCTTTAAACAAGGAATCAACAGCCAAGAAGAATGCTGGCCCCGCTGTGCAGTCCTGTGATCCATGCCACTTGAGAGGCTGAGCTAAGAAGGCCTGCAACTTCAAGGCTTGCGTAGGTAAAAGTGAGTCCAAGGCCAGTCTGGATAACTTAGTAAGACTGTCTCAAAAGAAAAAGTTAAAAGCAGTTGGGGAAATCATAGCTCAGTGGCAGATGCTCACCTAGCCTGGGTGAGGCTCTGGGACCAGTTTCTAGGTCTGAACAAACTAATTAAAGATGAAAGGTATTATAACTCTCTGCTCATTGTCACCTTCCCAGAGTAGCCTTCCCAGACTCACCTATTAACAACATCTCTACCAGCTCTATCCCTCTACTTTGTTACAGGTCTCCTAAAGCCATTCGTCACAATGAGCAAGCCTGGACTGAGGTCAGCCTGACACCAGAGCACCAGATCACTGCCCTGGTTAGGAATGCAGAGCACAGTGGGGCTGTCCTTGCACCCTTCCCTGGTCCCCGAATCAGGAAGCACACATTGTTCCCTAACCGTGCTCCTCGACTGAATGAGCTTTCTACAAAACGGGATGGAAGGGACATGATTATGAAGCATGTTGCTGCGCCTCAACTTTTTAAATTATGTTAAACTTCAGAATTTTCTGTAGGCGCCTGTTTATAAATAAAATTAGATTCATCAGAAATTGAGTTATTCTTCATGGTCGGTTAGTTATTACTGGGAATTTAAAAGCACTTATTTGGATAATATCCAGGTCATTTGGAGTCGGCGTCTTATAAAAGTTGGACCCGTTTCAGATAAACACCCATGCTGGGCTCCAGGCACTGGAAGAGGCAAAATGGTTCATTTCCTAGCATATTGAATGAACAGACCCCCTCCTCCCCCACCCTCTAAATATAGTCTTTCTCTAAACAAAATATGCAGTACATAGCATGAGGCTGCATTTGTGTCCCAACATGGGTTTCTGTTAACATACCTCATGCTGCTTTCCAAACTCAGATAGATTGGTTAAATCCTTTTAAGAAAATTAGGCAAGCGAAGATGCCATCAATTCTAGGAACCTATCACACGCATAGCAGAAGCACAGTGATTATTTTTAAGGCCATTCTTTTTTATAATGCTTGTCACTTTTGAGCATTAGCTCAAACAGCCAGAACTCGGAGTCTTTTTAGGAGATGGCCTTAGTAACAAAGATAATGTAACTTATCACAGGGCTTGCTGGCGGTTTTTGATCTTCCTTTCAATTTCTTTGTCAGTTATATGCAGAATGACAATATAATCTACTTCTCAAAGACACTTAGTGGGGTGAAAAGGGCTCGATTAATCTGAACAATGATGTCAGAACAACAGCCAGGCCCACAGTACAAAGTCAACTTTATAGTCATTGAGTGGTTTTTTTGTTTTTAGGGTTTGTTTGTTTGTTTTTATTTTTTCTCACAAGCAAGGAACTGAGCCAGACTCTGGAAGGTAAATATGCTAAAATCCTGGGAGTTAATCATGAAAAGAAACATCAGAGCTGGGTTAAGGATGAATAAACGTTCTTAAAAGAGCAAATAATATACATTTAGGATCTATAAGCCAAGAGATAAAAAATAAGGTTGCTATGTAGGTATTTATGTAGTTATTTAATATTTAACCACTCAAGAGGCTGGAGAAATAGCTCAGTGGTTAAGAGCACTTCATGTTCCTGCAGAGGATTCAAGTTCAGTTCCCAGCACCCACATTGGGCAGCCTACAACCTCCTGTCACTCCAGCTCCAGAGGTTCTGTTGACTTCTTCCAGGTCTCCATGGGCAACTGCACTCGTGTGCATATACACAGACAATCTACACACCTGTACCTAAAAATAAAAATAAATCCTTAAGATGCAAACTACTCAAAGCTAGAAGCCAGTTTAGTCCAGAAAATGCTTGTTCCACAGGCACAGGAACCTGAGTTCACGTCCTAGCTTCCACATTAAAAAAAAGCCAGGCATGCGGGCATAGGCTTGTCATCTCAGTGCTGGGGAAACAGAGATGGGAGAATGGCTGGGAATCATGGGTAAGCGGGAGAGATTTTGTCTCAAGAAACAAAGTGAAAACAGAGGCTTGAAGTTGGGAGGCATCCAGGAGAAACAGGGGGTGGGGGGCAGTGAGGGGGATGTGATCAAGTACACTGTATACAGTTATGAAATTCTCAAAGAATAAATGAAAACTTTTTTGGAGGATTTTATTTTTGTTGTTGTTGTTATTTTAAAAGAGGGAAAAAGAAAGAATATAAAGTTGACTAGGTAAAGAGGCGAGGGGATCTAGGAGGAGTTGAAAATGATCATAATATATCCCAGGTTGCCTTCTGGCTTCCACATGCATGTACCACACACACACGCACGCACACACACACACACACACACACACACACACGCACACATGCACACAAGAAACCACTTAAACATGGTGTGAACCTGGGGTGAACCAGGTTCATGGGCTTATGTTGGCCAAAGTCAGAGTTGAGCATTGAAAACATTAAATGCTAAAGTAAGAAATTCAGGTTTAGTTCGGTAGCCATTCATTTCCAGAAGTATTCTTTACTTTAGGAGTGGAGACTTGTCCACAAATGAAACCTTATGCAGAAAGCCCAATATATATGCAAAGCAGACGAGAATGGGGATGAAAGAAGACAGAAACACAACCTTTCTCACCCTAGCTGCACTCCCGGAAGCCCAGAGGGGTCCTGCCAATCAGGACTTTAAAACCAAAGTCACTGACAGTGGGATGCGATTAAAGACTTCTGAGGACTGGCAGAAGTGATCACAGCGTACAACCATCGCTCTGGGCATAGTGTGCAAGATGCAAAGAGATCAGAATGCCTGGAGTCGAGGAGCCAGCGAGGAGGCCCACAGTGAGCGGCAGTACATGCTTCTGCGGTTAATAGCAGGGGCACTGACTGGTACAGGCTTGGCAGGAATAAGGGGTTCAGACAGGCCTGGATCCACCAGCTCAAGACCAGTGCAGCCCCATGGGGCTCTGTACACAAAAGGGCTTGCACTTTGGTCTGAGCTACCATCCAGAAAGTCTTTGCATTTTTCATTTTGCACTGGATCCACACATTACAGATTGTACAGCCGATCCTCCATCCAGAGATATTTGAATACATAGGGGCCAGAGCACATGTTCTGGCCACACCATCCACCCACTGTCTTCCCAGACATTGTGTAATCCCTAATGTAGCTTTCTTCCAACAGGTCAAGTGTTTCTACCTTTCTTTCAGAGTCTCAGATCCTGTCTCCCGCATGCTGCTTTGCCCCGTCACAAGCACCCAGCATGCCTACCCATCCTCCCTCCGCCTTCTAAACTGTAGGAACAGTAGTGTAAACTCTGACACCCTCAAGTTCAAACCTCTGCAATTCAACTCAAGGACAAGGGCTGGCAAGACACTCACTGGTCGGCAGATCCCTCCTGCAGACCCGTGACTGGGCCATACATATGAGATACTGAGTCCCCTTAGCTAGGGCGATTCCAGAGCACAGCCTGGGCCAAGGATTCAGGAACCAGGTATTTGGATGTGATTGGAGCAAACCTAGACTCTGCAGGATGCTGCAGAACACTGATCACCAACTCCCAACCCTGGGTTACTCAGCAATCCCTGCCCCCCCCCCCAAGAAATTCAGGCTGCACAAATGTCAAACTCTTTTCTGTGACCAGAGAGGACTCTAAGCAGATACAATGTTTCAGAACTATCCACAGACAGGGCCAGGACTGGGATAGGCTGAGGTGGGCGGATCTGAATGTGACATGGCCATATTTGTTCCATTCTCAGAGATGTTATAAGGGACAACAAAGATCTGAGCAGAGAGCTAACTTAAACCATCATCATCCCAAATTTGAGAGTACACCTGCCACCATTAATACAGTCTCTCATTCAAAATATCTCAACTCATGGCCTCTCCTGTGCCAGAGTATGACTTTAGCGTACTGTTCTCCATGCTGTAGAAGACAGTGGATGCAGGCTTGGTCATCTGGAAGAATCACATTGCGGAGTTAGGTTAGAGTTGCTCACTAGACCCTACTTAGACACAGCAAATCACAGACTTATACACCTGCAAGTTTCCTCAACTCCTTTGATATCTGTCTATGTTCAGTGGAGGACAGAGATCATTGGCAACATTTAGAGAAGGAACAAGATGACTGCTCACCAAGAGACAAGATGGCGTGTCTTTGAATGATGTCACTTTTATCCAGCGAAATGTCTCAAGTCTCTTTGTCGGTTAAGGTTTTAGTCCTTAAAGCATGTACTATGGCTGTCATGGACTGATGTCAGCATTAAAATGATGGAGTCACCATGGAAAAGACTGTCAGCTCCTTTGAGGTGCAGCAAGGTTACCTGAGGTTTTCTATATGAAAAAGTTTGGAATTTTGTTCTGTAACCCAATTAGCTTCCTTACTGGAAATATTACATAAGCCTTGTCACCATTAATCAGTCTCTTTGTTTTAAATGTGTAGATAAGGATGAGATATAATTGAAAATACATGTTCATAAAAATACTTGAATATTCGTCTTCTTAATAGTATTCTCTGTAACCATGCAAAGGAAAATAACCCAATGTCCATCAACTAATGAACTAATAAGTGAAATATTTGTAACGGAATATTATTCAGCCATAAACAATAAAAGCACTTATTATGTACTTAAAATGGATAAACTAAGAAAATATATTGTGTGATACTATTTACGGGAAATGTCCAAAGAAACAAATTTATAGAGGCATAAAATTGACTAACGGCTTCCTAGGACCCAGGAGGAATTAAAAAAAGAAATTAAATGGGTGTAGGTTTTATTGTGAGGGTAGTGAAATGTTCTAAAACTGATTAGTGGGGGTAGTTGCATAATGCTGTGCACAGTAAAACACTACAATTATGCACTCTAGGTGAACTACATGTGTGTGAATTAGACTCCAACAAATCTGTTCTACCATGAGATTCGATTGGGGACCCATTCATATTTTTCATTGGCACTTAGGGTCCACCAATGAATAAAATGTACAATATCATTTTCCTCTTGGAGTTCACATTCCTAGGAGGAAAGAGACCAGTGAATCCTAAACATGCCAGACAAATTGCTATGTCATTGTGAAACATGATCACAAATGGTGGTGGAAGGCAGGGTGGGAGGCAGTTGGGAAAGCCATGGCTTTAAATGTGCTGGTGCAGAAGCTAAATGCCACTAAGGAGAGGAAATTTGGGTGAGTTTGCAGCAGCTTGTTTTGCGAGACAGACAGAAGGTGCTCCCAGGGCAAAGGCAAATACTGGAGAGGTGGCAGGGAGGTCATGTCAGAAGACAATGAAGGCAGCAGGACACTGAGGCTCCCTGTGAGGCTGGTCAGGTGGAGTGGTGCCACTGAAGGTTCAGCTCGGAGCACAGCTCCAAGTGGAAGCCCTGTCATGTCTCTCCTCTTCTTAGTGGTTCACTAGCTGGGCCCCAGGGCTCTAGGCAGAAGAACTAGGAGGCCAACACCCACCCAGGCAAAGGTGCAGGTGCCTCATGGGGATTTGCTGAGCTCCAGCTGGGAAACAGACCCTGATGGAAAATGGCAATTTCACCATCTAATAACCCAGTGTGTTTGTGATCTTCAAGTTCCAATTCTGGTATTGTCACGGTCAATTACAGCTCACAAATGACTTCCAAAGTGGGCTGCCTGGGACACCGTTGTGCAAATCCATTTACACCCAGTCATCCCATCGACTCGAACTGCTCAAGCCCTAAGATGTGTTCTGGAGCAGATCAGACCCCACAGAGTGAGGGAGAATACAGACTTCTGGAATGAGAGGTAGGAAACAGATCTGTCCTGGGGCCTGAATGGAGGTTCTACCTGCCACACTTTGTGCGTAACCTCAGCCCAGTCATCTCCCCTCTCAGTCCTTCTCCTGTGGAGATGTCTAGACCTGTCTGACTTTAGAAGGAATTTTGTGTGCTACCCTACCACAGAGATCATGAGCATGCCAAAGCCTGGCTGTCTCTGGAGCTGAGTGAGCACCCTCAGTTCTTCACAGAGTTAATTTGTAGACTGTAAGAATGATCTCATTTCTTAGGACACGAGTTGAGTTTTTGTGAATTTCAAGTTATGCAAATGTCACAATTCAATTAGAATATTTCCATCATCCCAAGAAAGAAATTTCCAGAACAATTCTTTGAGGTTGCAGGTCTATACATAATGACATCAGCTCAATGTTATTATAAAAGCAAAAAAAAAAAAAAAAAAAGGAAAGAAAAGAAAAATGATAATGCATGAGCCTGGACTGCATGAAATTGCCATTTTTATAAGTTAAAACTGTCCAAATATTGGCAATTTTAAATAGCTTACCCATTTAAAAAATTCGGCAAATATGCCACTCTAAAAATATTGTTTCTATATTAATGCATGTACTACTTATGAATCACTTATGTTATGAATCTATACAGTATATTTTTATGCAGAAAACCATGCGCATTGATCTTAGAGAATGATGGGAGGAATCTATAATTTTTCAAGGGAGAACTTTTGACTATGCACATTTTCCACATTAGGCTCTGTCTTCACAGAGGAACCTCCACAGAGCTGGTCTAACTTGAGCCTCCTCTAGCCAAGGCACTCAGTTCAGAGATGAGAAAAGCAAAGTTTGCACAGGGCAGGTAATGAATCTGTGCAGTATCAGCCATACCACATTGTCTCGGGAAAGGTGAACAAAGCATTGAAGTGAAAAGACCTCAAGTCTAGGGCTTAAAAGCACCACAGTTTGCTCTGATTTATTATTATTATTATTAATGTTATTATTTTGCATGCTTGCCTTTTTAAAATATCCATTCTCCTCTAGAGTATAAGACCCATGAAGAAACATGCCAGGTCCTTTCTATGTCTATGTCTCTATAACCCTAGCACTTATCCACCTATCATTGCGTATATGTTTGATATGTACATAAATGTTTGATAAATGAATCTGATGGAAGAAAGAGACTGATTCATGCCTGTAAACACATCCCTCTTGGATGGACACACACACACACGGTCATTTTCACTAACAGTAATAGTTTCTGGGGAATGATCACATGTAGGTAGATCCAAGAGGCTTTAGATCTATTTCCAACTTGTGGTAAATCCACTTTGAGCCAGCTTGGCCTAGTAGAAGTTCTTCGAGCTCAAGAACACAGAACAACCTACCTTCCAGGGCCCAAAAACAGGAATCCCCACCCCCAAATATGTAGAGAAAAAGAAAACCAAAAAGAAGGTTAAAATGAGTGCTATCCCCAGGTATCTGAACACCTGAGGTCTTCAAGGGTTAGAGGACAGGCTGGGGCAGGGTCTTTAAGGGTCAGGGATCAGATCTTGGTGAGGGCAGGGTCTAGAATATACCACCAACAGATTAGATACTAAAACAACAGCAAATTCACCTGCTAGGGATGCTCAGAGCTTTCAGGAGAGAAAGAGAGAGAGAGAGAGAGAGAGAGAGAGAGAGAGAGAGAGAGAGAGAGCGAGAGAGAGAGAGAGAGAGAGAGAGAGATACAGGTAGGCTGCAGGATAGACTTGGGACACAAGGGCTAAAACATGTTCAAGGTTTAGCATGGCATATACAATCCCACAGGGAAAGATCCTGTGTTTTCTGTGTCTATGTCTCTGTCTGTCTCTGTCTCTGTCTCTGTCTTTCTTTCTCTCTCTCTCACATACACACACACACACACACACACACACACATACACACATCCCCATAGCTGATATAGACTCTTCGAAGTAGGAAGTAGACCAAGCCTCCACCTCGGTCCCATTTTACTCAATGCCCTATGCAGGAGTTCAGCTCTGTACTCGGTACCCACTCCACACCTGCAGAACAAGCTCTCGTGCAAACATCTCTGATTAAGAGACATAGGCACCACCATTTACCCAGAGAGCATGTATGAACAGCTGTGCTGATGCTAACGCTGTTTCTAGTTTTATGGATAGAATTGGAGGAAGTTTATGGATGGGTTAGACCCTTGGTCCAAAGTGGATGAAGAGAAAGTTAGAGAAAGAGGGGAAAGATGAACCTACCAGAGGACAAGCGATATTTTCCTTCATTTCAAGTCAAGTTGTGGGGCAGGGTTTGGATGCCATTTTGATGGATAGGTCTGACTGCTGCCTATTGTCAAAAACTGAAAATTTTGTATCCTTTGTTGTTTTGTTTTGTTTTTTCACTTCCATGGTAACCAGAAAACTGAGACTCATCAAATTTCTCATCAAAGTAACAATAATCTCTGATCTAGAAGCATCTATTCCTTCTCCCCTGCTCCCAAAGACCTATTTTCTGCTCTCTGCCCTCCAGTCCTTGCCTTAACCCTAAAAGAGCCTAGAAGATTACAGGCAGTGGATTAACTGAGTGCTCTCTGAGTCCTTACACATTCCAATAGCACTACCCTGATCATGGGAGTAATATCTACTGTAATTAGGCATCATAAGGACAATGATTTCATTAGAGATTCTGTAATAACCCTGAACATGCACGAGGCAACGTGTTATACAACATGGTCCAACACTTTATCACCTTGTGATAATTGGAGTTGCTGAATTACAGTAAGAGAGCAACGGAAGGTAATTTCCTATTTGGCCAAAGTCATCTGACCTCCCCTCAGGCCTCCAATTATCATATTTCTTCTTGGAAATCAGATCTCCCTTCCACTCAGAAGCTGCTGAGAGCTCCGAGCTGTTACCACAGACAGTAAACTTGCATGGGAGCCCTGAAGTCGTAATTTTCTCATTACACAGCCTCGTCTGTCAACTATTTCCCGGTGAGCCAGCCCTGTTTTCCAGTTCAGGTGATAAGTAGGCATGAAGAGCTTAGTGAGCAGAGAAGCAAATAAACATTGAAAATGATCAGGCCTGGAGAATCTTCTATCTGATAGTATTATAGGCTAGAGAAAACCAGAGCAAGCTGAAGAAAAAGAAACTACACTGGCTTCCCTTCCTTCCTTTAGCACCCTTGGGACAGAAGAAGGCAATTGCTTCTGCTGTGTGCATGCTCTCAGATGGTTTTTAGATAACACTATTAAACTCAGCAAGTGAAGTTGATCAAATGGCAAGCATTGCTATTTTCTGAGCACCTAGTAGGTGTGTTCTAGTAGGTAAAGGCTTTAAGATATACTGAGCCCCTGGGCCAAGAAAATGGTTCAGTGGGTAACAGCATTTGCTACACAAGCATGAGAACATGAGTTTGAAAGCCCAGGACCTTTTGCCAACCATTAACTCGCCCTCATTTAAATGAGATAAAAACCCTGGAATGTTATAAACACAGCAGAAGAGTCAGCAACCAGCTTCTTTTCCTGCACTTGAGCATCATCTTCATTGCGCCAAGCACCATGCTAACCTGCAGAAGGTCAATTTTGAATAGTGTTGACACAATTGCTGGGCTCCCGGTGCTTATAGACTTGTCTAGACATTGAGCCATCAGCGTACAAATACCAGGGTACTTCTAACCCAATAAATGCACTGGGGGCATACAAGAGCCAGAAGCAGAGTGAGTGAGCTGACACAGTCTAGGGAGGGAGGAGAGATCAGCAGCGAGGAGATCTTGAGGTGAAGATTCAGGGGTGAGTCTGTGAAGAGGAAGGCAAGATGGTCCAGTAGATAAAGTACAAATTAGGCCAAAAAAAAAAAAAAGACATGAAATTGAGAGATACATTGTGGTGGCGATATGGGAGAAATGGAGGTGGGGCCATACTTTGCTGTATATGGAGATGAAATCCTCAAGAACAAATTATAATAAAAATATAACATTACATTTATTTTTAAATTTTAGGAAGTCAACAGATTATAAAGACTGTCTCTGAGAACCGTAATAGTTCCCAATTCTGGTTAAAATGAATCTTCCAAAACAACATTTTTCAAGTAGAGATAAAGTTTCAGGGTAAAAAATATATATATATCATGCAACTAAAAACAACGAGGCATAAGAATTAAACACATAAAGCAAAGTGGAAGAAGTAATACCCAGTGGTTTTAATGGCAAATGCCAACAGGCAAAATTCCACAAGTAAAAGGCAGCCACTCCCAATTTAAGTCCAAGAAACAATCCAATTATAGAGCATTTGAGACTCAAGCAAAGTGTCTTTTCTGTGGACCATAAAGAGGAAATGTGTATTAGATAAACTCAGCCTTTAAAGGCATGATCACATTCACATCCGACAAGGAAATTGAAAGCAACAAGAAGCATTAAACGGGACAGTAAGGATTAAAAATGCGCCAATAAAAAGCCACACTTCCCCAATGAAATTTCAACTGCCATGTCTTACATTCTCCCAGATGAGGAGGAGACAGAGCCCTAACTACAAGAACACATGGAACATTCGTTATAAAAAGTGACCATATACGGCAAGGAAAGCATGAGTCAGCACATTGCAAAGGACTGAAACCATGCAAACTGAACTCTGACTGCCACGAGACAAGGCTTGCAATCAGGAATAAATAATGGGAAGAAACGCTCCATATGTTTAGAGATTTTAAAAGAAAATCACACCTCAAAATAACTCACCATCAAGGAAGTCACCATGGAAATGAGAAATATTTTCATTTGGATCCTAGTGAAAATAAAATATATCAACATTTACAGGCCATAACTGAAGCCTATAAACATGGGCTAAAGATCAATGACAAAGGCAGTTAATCTGGGGAATTTAAAGAATGGAATAATTTGAACATGAAAAAAAAATGTAAAGCAAACAAGGAAAATTGAGATCACAGCTACTGAAGTAGAAAGTGGGATGCAGTTCATTAAGGAAGAGAAAGTGGTTGTTGTTGTTGTTGAGGGTGTTGCTGTTGTTATTTTCTGAATTTTCAAACAAAACAGGAATATAATGAAGTCTTTGTACTGTTAACCCCAAAGATGCAAGGAGAAAGACTACTGACCCAAATCATCATGGCCAAATTAATTAAAACAAGCAATTAATTAAAGTGAGGTTTGTTTTTTATTCATGTACACAGGCTGCCTCCCCCTAAGGTTGAGTTCAAGAAAGCAGCAGCATCAGACATGGGGAAGATTAAGGATTTTATAGCTCAGGGGTAGTGGAGTTTCCAAATGAGGAATTTAGCCAGCAAATAGGCAGGTTATAGAAGCAGAATATATCAAGGTGGTCATAACAAGGTAGTCATAAAATCAAATAATCATTACAACCTTTTGAAACAGGGTTGCAAAAAATGGTTATAACATCTTGTTGAAGCAAAGACATGTGAAGTGGAAATTTCTGGATATGTCAGGTTATACAGACTCACGTCATGTTTTGCTAAGGCAAGACCCATGCTGAGGCCCTGCCTTAGTGTAAGGAGTGTCCTGAGGAAGGTGGGGATGGGAACGGTGCTGATTCAATAATGACTCAGAGTCAGTTGTAGATGCAAGCTGCTAGTTCAGGTACTCTCTCTGTTCCCTGACAATTCTTTGTTCTTTATTCTTCATCTTAATCCTAATCAATTACTACTTCCTTGATTTCTAATTCCTAATTTCTAATTCCTCCAGAAAGAGCCTGAACACGGTCTTTTATTTACTAAAGCTATGTCATCAAGGCTTTGATCATTGTTAATAATTATCAAGAATTCTTAGATTTACCTAAGCTCTGTAAGTCCTGGATCAACAGTATCAGCCCCCATTTCCTTCGAGCAGAACCAAGCACAAAGCAAAGCACATTTCCTTACAGGTTTACACAGCCTGTTCTTTAAGGGTAGCTGGCCACATCTCCTCTAGTTTTCTGGTTACAGCAAACAGCAGGCTTTAGTAACTGCTTCCATGTTAGGATAGAAAATTTCAAACTATTAAATACAAAATACAAAAATTAAAATAGCTCCTCACAAAGTTTTAAATTTATGTAAGTAAAACAGTAAAAAAGCTCTTTCTAATATCCTTCCAGGCATTATTAGCTTCAATTCTTCAATCAGCGAGAAAAAGAGTACTAACTTTCTTTATGCTTCTACATCATCTCTTAATTCTTTAATCTTCATATCCTTATCTTAGCAATTCCATAGCCTCATGCACTCTTCTAACACTATTTATTCCTAACCATATATTGTTATTAGACGCGTTCTCACGACCGGCCAGGAAGAACACCACAGACCAGAATCTTCTGCGGCAAAGCTTTATTTCTTACATCTTCAGGAGCAAGCGTGTAAGAAGCAAGAGAGCAAGAAGCAAGAGAGCGAAAAAACGAAACCCCGTCCCTCTTAAGGAGCATTCTCCTTCGCCTCGGACGTGTCACTCCCTGATTGGCTGCAGCCCATCGGCCGAGTTGACGTCACGGGGAAGGCAGAGCACAAGTAGTCATAAGATACCCTTGGCACATGCGCAGATTATTTGTTTACCACTTAGAACACAGGATGTCAGCGCCATCTTGTAACGGCGAATGTGGGGGCGGCTCCCAACATCTCCCCCTTTTTCTTTTAATAAGAGCAAATAGGCCACCCATATTAATGAGAGTGGAGATAGAGGTCAAATCCCCAGTGTGTAGGTAAAGGAGCCATGTACAGGATTAGCTCTTAGGCTTACAGGCTTTTACCCAGAGCAACCCTGACCTGCTCCCGTGTCGTTTTGCCTGGGGGAAGGGAACTAGGACACTGAACCTTCATGAAAGATGACATGTCTCCCTAGAATAGGCTCATATATGCCGCAGAGCCTTTCCATTGCAGTGCTTAGCCTTGCAACTCTCTCGGGCTGCTGAAGCACACTCACTCTATCCCGTGCAATGAGTCTAGCCTCATGGGATATAAGAGCTGAGTGGCCAGCGACCTATTGCCTAAGCATAGATATATCAGGGGAAGCTCCATGTTCTAGTCCTGCAAGCGCCTGGGCAATAACCACCTTGTCTCTCCTAGTTTAGGCCTTAAGCTTACAGACCAATCAAAGAAGCAACACTAATCCACAGCAAAGTGTATCTCCAAATAATATTAATCCCACCCATTTTTTTAAAGAAAGAAAATGCTGAGGAGATCCAATTGGGTAATCCTTTGGTCAGCGACAGGTCCAAGCGCGTGGAGTTGACCTGAAGTCTCAATTCCCGAAGGATCTGTTCAAATTCAGCCATCCAATTCTGTAACATATACTGAAAAAGACTTTTTGACAAATTAGCTGCCCTAGTAAATTTAACATACTGAATGGAAGTAACACACAATCCCGGAAACTTTTGTTCACATCCCAGCTGAGTTATTTGTCATAATACATCTAGTTGTATCTGGACAAGATCTATGAGTTGATTAACCAGCATGAGACCTCTCTGTATCTTGACATTAGCTGAGGCCTGTTCATCTATGACTGTAGTCACTGAGGCTGACAAAGTGTTAATGGTGTCAGTTGTCTGGACCTGTCCAGACAGAGCCAAGGCTGTCTGAATTAAGGCTAAACCCAGTTCCCAGTTAGTGGTAAAAAAGCAGGAGAATACTTGAGCATTATACATCACCGTCATTGGGAGTGGAAATGTCGACATTATCCCCCAACGCTGCTCTCTCTTTATTATTGACGCCCTGGACATCACCAAGACGAGGGACATTAGTATTCCCTTGGTCAGTCTGGATTTTTCGGGTGAGTCTTTCTGGTACCCAAAATGGGTTATCTTCATTCTGTGGGAAAACACAGATAGCTCCCCTGGATCTTATCAAAATAGGATCCGGGCCATACCATTTATTATCAAGGACATTTTTCCATTTAACCATCTCATTGGGCCTATCTGGCTCTGAACAATGACGTTCAGCCGCAGTATGGCCATGAACATCAATATTTAAAAAATTGAGTGTAAAGAGTGCCAAAGACACCGACACTCTTGGTGCTCGGGGTACAGTCTCCTCAAAAGTTCCCCTCTTCTGTTTTATAAGATAGGCTTTGAGGGTGCGATGCGCACGCTCAACAATACCCTGTCCTTGAGGGTTGTATGGAAGTCCAGTCAGGTGGGTTACGTCCATCTGACGGCAGAACTGCTGGAATTTTTGAGACGTATAAGCTGGTCCATTATCAGTCTTAAGGAGTCTGGGTTTCCCCCAAGCACTCCATGCCTCAAGACAATGTTGAATCACATGTGAGGCTTTTTCTCCGGTTAACGGAGAAGCAAACATGATGCCAGAACATGTGTCAATGGACACATGGAGATATTGAAGTTTTCCAAAGGAAGAAACATGTGTAACATCCATTTGCCAGACCTGTAGAGGTCGAATACCGCGTGGGTTAATTCCCACATGAGGAACTGGCAAGAACTCACAGCAGCTTTGACATTGAGTAACAATGTCACGGGCTTCTTTTCTTGTCAAGGAGAAACGACTGCGTAATGTTTCAGCCGTCACATGAAAATTGTTATGAAAGTTTCTTGCAGCCTCTACCGGGGATGATAGGGCAGCAGCCACCACTTTAGTGGCCTTATCTGCCAAATCATTTTTTAGAGCCATGGGGCCAGGTAGGCCTGAATGGGCTCTAACATGAGTAATATAAACAGGAGATCTTCTAGATAACAAAACTAATTGTATCTGCTGAAAAATATTGGCAACTCTACTGGAAGGCTTAATCACTCCAGCCACTTCTAAAAGATTTACTGCATTTACCACATAACAGGAATCTGACACAATATTAAGGGGTTCTAAAAAGGTTTTTAAAACTTCTAAGACCACTAAACATTCTACTACTTGCGGTGAATTTTCATTATATTGTTTGGATACCACTTTACCATTAGCCACATAGGCACCTATGCCAGTTTTTGATCCATCAGTATATACCACAATCCCATTTTTAAGTGGGTTTCTTACTGTTACTTGTGGAAACACAACAGATTGATTTTGGGCAAACTGTAAGATTGGATGTTTTGGATAATGGTTATCTATTTTTCCTGAAAAGGAGGTAACTAAAACTGCCCAATCATTAGATGCGGCTGCCAAGGTTTGAACCTGTGCAGCGGTATAAGGTACAATTAAAAGATATGGACTTTGCCCAAAGTGGGTGATTGCTGCTTTTAGGCCTTTAAGGGCAAGCTGTGCAATTGCATCAGGATACCAATCTATTATTTTAGCTGGGGATACGTTTGGATGGATCCACAACAATGGCCCATTCTGCCACAAAACTGCAGTTGGCAATTGTGCTGTCTTAAAGACACACAAACTGAAAGGTTGCGAATCCTCAATACGTTGTAATTGTGCATTCTGTAAGGCCTTTTCCACTTTTTGTAAGGCCTGGTTAGCAGCTAGAGTAAGAGTCCTAGGGGAGGAGATATGAGGATCTCCTTCTAAAATACTAAACAAAGGCCTTAACTCAGCGGAAGGAATCTTTAAAAAAGGTCTAAGCCAATTAATATCTCCCAACAGCTTTTGAAAATCATTTAAGGTATGGAGGTGATCTCTTCTTATCTCTACCTTTTGGGGCACAATCTTATCTGGGGACACCACAGAGCCCAAGAATTGTCCTGTATCAGAAATTTGGACCTTTTCTGTGGCTATCTGTAAACCCCACTGACTTAAAGTTTTAAGTAGAAAAGGATATGCCTTTTGTAGCATGGTAAGGTCTTTATGGCACAGGAGGATGTCATCCATGTAAAGGAGCAAAATTAAAGAGGGGAATTGTTCCCTCACTGGCAAAAGAGCTTCTTGCACATAAAGTTGGCACATTGTAGGACTATTGGACATTCCCTGTGGTAAGACCTTCCATTGATACCTCTTATCAGGTTCCATGTGATTAATAGAGGGGATGGTAAAGGCAAATCTGGGCCTATCCCTTGGACACAAAGGTATAGAAAAGAAACAATCTTTAATATCTATAATAATTAAATTCCAGCCACGTGGTAAGGCGGAAAGTACAGGGAGACCCCTCTGTACTGGGCCAAATAAGTTCATTTGCTCATTAATGGCTCTGAGGTCATGGAGCAGTCTCCACTTTCCTGACTTTTTCTTAATTACAAAAATTGGAGTATTCCAAGGTGAGGTAGAGGGTTCAATATGGCCTAATTTTAATTGTTCCTCTACCAGTTGAATCACAGCTTCTAGTTTTTTAGAGGATAGGTGCCATTGAGGAACCCACACTGGGTCCCCTGTTTTCCATGGTATGGGTCGTGCTGCCCCAATGGCCGCTAAGGAAAACCCAGACCCTGTCTGTCTTGGTTTCCATTAGGTGAGATGGGCTCTATCCTTCCCTGTTCTTGATGTCTTAACCCTTTTCCTTCTTTATAACCCATCTTTGCCATGATATTTTTTGCTTTAGCTGAATACCCTCCTGATGGGGCGTTTTCATTGGACAAAATAAGGCCCAAATGCTGCATAATATCCCTTCCCCAGAGGTTAACCGGGAGTGGGAGCACATAAGGTATGAATTTCCCTTGCTGCCCTTCAGAGGATTCCCACGTCAAGGCAATGGAGCTTATAGTGGGACATGATTGATATCCTAGGCCCTGTAATGAATGAGATGACTCTGTGGTGGGCCATGCTTTGGGCCACCAATGTGTAGAGATTATACTTTTATCTGCTCCGGTATCAAGGATGCCTTCAAACTCTTTTCCATTAATCTTAAGGCGGAGCTTAGGTCTATCATTTAAAGATACAACCAAATAGGCAGAATCATTTCCTGAGGAGCCCATTTTCTTTATCTCAGGTCCTGCAGATTTTTCCCTGGTATTATCAGGGAGGAGCAGCAGCTGAGCTATCCTATCTCCTTTACTAATAGAAAAAACGCCCTTAGGGCTTGAGCACAGGACCTGTATTTCAGGGGAATGTTGACAATCCATAACTCCAGGGTGGACTACTAAGCCCTGCAAGGTGAGTGAACCTCGGCCGAGAATAAGGCCCATGGTTCCCGGGGGCAAGGATGGTATAGGCTCCACCGGCACCGGCTGAATACTCATTTGAGGCATTAGTAGGAAGTCGGAGGCGGCACGCAGGTCCACCCTTGTGGGTCTTCCTGGGTCGCCTCTCTGACTGCTTCCTGGGTCCTGATAAACCGGTTCCCATATCTTTGAGGGCCCTGGGACCGAGGGCCCGATGACCCGTTTTTTGGCACATCAGTTGATTGACTATCAGGTGGGGGAAGGACTCTGCCCTTTATATCCCTCACAGAGCGACACTGGTCAGCTCTATGATAACCCTTGCCACACTTAGAGCAAAGAGTGAGAGTCCCTCCCTGTTTATCTGGAGCTCTGCAATCTTTCTTAAAATGCCCAGGCTTTCCGCAATTAAAACATGTCCTCTGATCATTTCCGCTCATGGAGCGGTTCTGAGATTGGAGGATGGCGGCCGCTAAGCCTGCATTGGTGAGAGGTCCCCCAAGCTCTCGACAGACCCTGAGCCAGTCTTGTAAGCCTTTGTTCTTTCTTGGGGCTATGGCCGCTCGGCACTCCTTTGTGGCTTGCTCGTAGATTAGCTGTTCTATGAGAGGCGCAGCTTGTTCTGACTCTCCAAAAATACGCTCTGCTGCCTCTGTCATTCTGGCCACAAAATCTGAGAAGGATTCCTGAGGTCCCTGGATTATCTTTGTTAACTGCCCAGTGGTTTCACCTGCTCGAGAGAGCGCCTTCCAGGCCCTAATAGCCGTGGAAGAAATCTGGGCATAAGCTCCCCAATGGTAGTTTGTCTGATCAGCAGAATAAGCTCCCTGACCCGTTAACAAGTCAAAAGTCCAATCTCTCTGCTCTGGAGTCAAAGCAGCTGCGTTTGTTCGGGCCTGCGCTTGTGCAGCTTCATGCCAAAGCGCTCTCCATTTCATATATTTGCCCATACTAGGGAGAGCGGCTTTTACAACCGTTTGCCAGTCGGCAGGAGTTAGTGCCATGCCAGCGAGCCTGTCTAACTGCACCAAGGTAAAATTAGCATTGGTTCCGTATTTACGAACCGACTCGGCAATTTCCTTAATTTGTAAGTATTCTACCGGAGCGTGGACACGCCCACCCTCGGCTCCTTCAAAGACCGGAAATGCCTGTTGTATTTTCCTTTGTTCCTCTCTGGGAATGAATGAGTCTGCGCACTGCCTCTCTGCGCACTGCCTCTCTGCGCATTGCTGACGCACTACGCAGGGCGGGGACTCCGCATAGGGCGGACCTTGAAGCCGACTGCCCTGAGGCCAATCAGCAAACTGGCCTTCGCCAGCCGCTTTTGGCTTTTTTCTTGACCAATTAGCTGGCTGGTAATGGGCTGCTTCTTCCTCCCAGTCTGTTTCCTCAGAGGAGGATTCTTCACCTGCTTCAGAGCTACTAAGAGCTGGCTCCCTGAGCTCATCTAGTGACGAGTATCTCCTAGAGACCTCCGCTAATTGATCTTTCTTCTTTTCCCTTTTTCCTCTTTTTCTTCTAATCTCTCTCTAGGTATTCCTACCTAACCTTAACTTTTTCTCGGGTTCAAGACCCTTGGAAAGGCCTGTATACTTATTTTGTGTACCATATTTCCTCTTTGTTCCTACTCTCTCTCCCCGCTTTACTTCTGATAGCTTGTCCTGAATTTCCTCTAGAATTTTTAGCCCTATCTTAATCACTTGATAACATGTGAAAAGGAACAAAAGGGCTCCTAACACCAGAAAAAATTCAAGGCCAAACATATTCCACTTTACTTCTGATAGACTGTCTTGAATTTCGTTAGAAAGTTCAAGATCGGGCTTACCTCGTAAAGCTGTACTCACTGGTACTCTCGTTCCCCAGCTGAAAAGTTCTGAATTCATACAGTTGAATCCTTCTTAACAGTCTGCTTTACGGGAACCTTTATCACCGTCGTTCCCCAGCTGATGAGTTTTGAATTCGGCAGTTGAATCCTTCTCAACAGTCTGTGTTACGGGAACCTTTATCACCGTCGTTCCCCAGCTGATGAGTTCTGAATTCGGCAGTTGAATCCTTCTCAACAGTCTGTGTTACGGGAACCTTTATAAACGTGATCCGCAGTTCTGGTTCTGAAATGAAGTATCCCTCCTGCGCCAGTCCCGAGTTTTTTTCTCGTCCCGGAATTCGGCACCAATTGTTATTAGACGCGTTCTCACGACCGGCCAGGAAGAACACCACAGACCAGAATCTTCTGCGGCAAAGCTTTATTTCTTACATCTTCAGGAGCAAGCGTGTAAGAAGCAAGAGAGCAAGAAGCAAGAGAGCGAAAAAACGAAACCCCGTCCCTCTTAAGGAGCATTCTCCTTCGCCTCGGACGTGTCACTCCCTGATTGGCTGCAGCCCATCGGCCGAGTTGACGTCACGGGGAAGGCAGAGCACAAGTAGTCATAAGATACCCTTGGCACATGCGCAGATTATTTGTTTACCACTTAGAACACAGGATGTCAGCGCCATCTTGTAACGGCGAATGTGGGGGCGGCTCCCAACAATATATGAACTCTTATTTTTCTATCCATACCTTGAAATCGCTCTCTCTATTCTTAATATCTCTTAATTAATCCTGGCTAATCAATGGAGCTGTCATTGAACCAGAGGGTACACATGCTTCCTCGTGATTCCAAATTCAAGGCCAAGTCTGGCAATGAACCATTTCCAAAAACGACGGTGTAGGCTTTTATGGCCTTGGGATTATATTGTCTAGATTCCTTCCCCATGGCCCTGAAGGTCAAGCAGAGGGCCTGCTCCTCATCCTCCACAGCCTCATGGCAATCTCCATTTCTCATTCCTGAAAACTGCATCTATTTCATTTGCTATGGCTTGATTAGCTCTGCGTAATGGGGGAAGACTATTCCCCAGAAAGAAAGATTGAAGGCTGAGTAGTAAAGACAGCAAATCAACTTTGGGGCAACAGCAATCATCAGCACACGTGGGGGTCATGGGATCAATGGCCTGGTGGTGCTCCAGGGACAGGGACAGACCTGGCAAGAATACATGATGTTTGGAAATGGTATTAATAGGGGACAGACAGTGATAGTGTGCTTACATACCTAGCATTGTAACACTTTGTTGATCTTGCATCTTTGTCTTAGCTGATCTTTACTTCATTGAGAGAGGCACAGCTAAGAACTTTTCCTGGTATCTCCATTGGTCCTGGTTATTCCCTTTAACTCATGCTGATTTGGAGGGGACCTGGCTGCTTTTGCTGAATTGTGCCACTGCTGCTGATTCCTGTTTGTTACCCTGACACTACTAAACTGGACTACTAGTATCCTGACAAATGGCTATTGGAATCGCCCCAAGGAACTACTGCTAAACAGGTTCACATCCCCTTGTCCTATTTACCATCTTTTCTCCCCTATCTTTGGATGGTGGAATAGAAGTGGGGTCAAAGTGTTTGGTTTTAGAAAATCTAAACCTACAGACATGGTTGCTGTTTCCTGAGACAAATCATACAAAACCATTAGTAGATAAGTTACAGGTGGTATATAGCCCAATCTTTGATAAACAGATTATAAACAGGAATAAATGAGTCTAGCTTATCTTTACTATAAGATAGCTTTCAAGCCCTAAGGTGGAGGCAGGCTGGTTGGTTCATCAGTACCCATAAAGAGTAAAACATAAATGTATGAATAAATGAATAGTGTAAAATTTACTGAAAGTATAGAGACATTACAACAAAACATAACCAATTAAAAGAACCTAAATAACTCAATTAAACAAAACCTTAATGACCAATCAAAAATTGGGTAGGAGACTTCACTATGTATTTTCCAAACAGGAAAAAAAAATCCAAATGGGATTTTATAAAAGCAGGAAAAATGATCCACCTTACTAGTGATCAAATAAATACAAATTTGAACAGTGAGCTACCACTCCACATCATCTACCAGCATGGCTAAGGTAAAAGGTCAGACCGTGGAATGGTGTTGTCTTCACTGGAGACCCTCCTGTGCCACTGGTGGTCATGCGCATGAGCTTAGACAACCTGAAGACATGTACTATGCTGCTAAATTTGAGCACTGCCCCTCTTCAAAGGATATTATTTATTCCTTAACACGTACATCAAGAAGCACATAAAGAATGTTTATGACAGCATTATTCATAAGTATAAAAAACTGGAAATGAACCATTTAATCCTACTTCACCATTTATCCATTCTCAGTTCATTAATCCCCAAGCCTGAACAACCCATTAGTAGTCAAATGAACAAATAAATGGTTGACTATCCCTGAAATAGAACCAAAAATAAATTGCACTGTAGTCATACAAGGAAATAAAGAACGATTAAAACGAGAGACCTATAGCTGCACATCAAAAAGGAATCTCACAAAGTTATGAAGTCAAAGAAGCTAGATAGACAATAGTAGACTGTATCGGGCCTTTTCTATAAAGCTCAGACACCTGACAAAGCTTGCTGCTGCGGTGTTTCCATTGTGGTCAACTTAAAGGGAAAGCAAAGAAACCACTAACAGAAAAATCAGCAATGTGGTTTCTCTTCTAGGGGAGAGAAGAGCAGCAACAGGAGATATTCCAAAGATATATCCAGAGGCCAGAGCCAGGGACAATTTATATAATTAAGAAAATGCTTTGCTCATAAACCAGAAGGATTATGAAGTAGTTGGTAAGCCCAAAACTTAAGTCTTAAGTATCAAGCATGAACTTCAGACACTAGAAAAACCATGCAATTATTTATTCAATAACTACAAATGAACCCATTTTAAAAATGCCAACAAACCACAATGATTCAGGGGAAAAAAAAAAGAGTGAAAATGGCCCCTACATCTTGGAAAAAATGTAACATGCCAATGAAATGAAACAAATTCACGTCTTGCTAGTTTAAATATAATTACATGCTTAACCCACATACTCTTTGGGGTAGGATTTTTGCCATAAACCAGATGAAATTCTTGATTAGTTGTAGATGCCATTTACAGTCCTAAGAATCGCAACACAATTTTCAGTAGGTGCAGACTACAAACATGCTTAAAATGTCCAGCCCCTTGTCATACATATAAACCTTATAAATGGACTTTCACGCTCCTGCCATTCGGCATTTGAGCCTATGTTGACTTGATTCTAACCTTAAGAATGTAGCTGGCCTTGTGCAATTCCAAACCTACATCCCCCAAAGCCATAGCTGTTTCTCCTCACTGTCTCTTGGAATGGCGCCATCATCACATGAGCAAGCATAGACCAGCCTTCCAGGAAATGAAAGGGTACACTGAGCACATAGAGATAAGTCAATTGAGATGATGCCACCCATTGATCAATCATCCCCAGCCAGCCTAGCAGCTGATTGCCCAACTCAATCCAAAAGAACCTCCCAGATGAACTTGCACAAATGGCTACCCAACAAATCATGTTGGTTCCTAAGTCATTGCATTTTGAAGAGGTTTATTATGTAGCAAAAGCTGACTAAGACAGAGTATGGGAGCTACCATGGATTCAAAATGTCATAATCTAGAGTCTGTAAAACAGGAAGAACAAGACCTCTTGTTCAACCAGTTAAAAATCATCATAGGAACATATACATCTATTTCTCATCAGTATTATGATTTTTTTTTTTTTTTGCTGTTCATTCTTGTAAGTTGTGTGTCGATCAAAAAGTACATAGACTTCCAAAGTGACAGGAGGAGAATGAGAAGACAGGGACATGAGGACATGTCCGTTTGTTTCTGTCATCATTGACTAACTTTTCATTTGTAGCTTGCAATAACAAAATACATAGACATAAATAAAAATAAACTTTTATTGCTCTTATTTCTGTAGGAAAAAATAACTCTGTGTGAGTTCTGAAGTCTTTAACTCTTATTAATGTTTGCTTTTTTATCCAAATAACTTTTTATAACTTTTAAATGTGATGTTTCCAAAATACGATTTTTTTTTAAACCAGAAAATACTGTTAGAAAAAGGACTTGGCTAAATCTATCTGTGGGCTCTCCTTCTTCATTTATGGAGCACGTCCTTTTTCACGGAGAAGACATTAGGTTTCAATTTCATGTTAAAATTTTTGAAACCCTCAGCAAAATAAATTTTGGTAATTTAGATTTTACTAATGAATGGCTAGGAAGTTGGAAAGCTGGAGCTAACTACTAGTCATATAAAGAGCATCTTTAAAAGAAATGTGTCATGATTTGAGTACCATGCTGTTACGGTCCGAGGAGCTCTCTTAGGATGCTGAAAACTTTGGAGAGTAAGAGGTGGAGTGAGGATCTGAAGCTTATACTCAGCCCTTCTGTCTTACATTCTGTCTCTATTTTCTGGTCTACTGTGGTGTGAACGGTGTCCTCTCTACACCTCTGCCATCATTAACTGAGCTTCTCTCCCTTCTCTCCCTTCTCTCCCTTCTCTCCCTTCTCTCCCTTCTCTCCCTTCTCTCCCTTCTCTCCCTTCTCTCCCTTCTCTCCCTTCTCTCCCTTCTCAATGAGCCCTGGCAGGCTGACACCTGTAGACGTTCATTGACCTGTGCAGATCTTGTCTTCAGCATGTGGGATCTGAAGACCTGGAAGAATGAGGCAGTCTACAGTCTGAGGCTGTAGAAAAACCTTTCTTCAGTTTCAGTGTACTTTTAAATGGATCAAAGAAAGCAATGCTTTGAGGAAGGTTGTTTGATTTCAGGAAAAACAAAACAAAACAAAACAAAACATGGAAATAAATGCCGGTAAGCACTGTTAATAATAAATATTAACAGAGCAGTCCTTCCCCAGAACTTTCTCAGGACAGACCAATTCAAACACAATCACCTGGAACATACTATAGATTATATCTGAGAAAGCACAAAGGCAAGGCAGAAGGCCACGTGAAGATTCAGGGTACACTGAGACCAGACTGATCCTGTGAGCAGACTGGATTCTACAGAAATGATCTTTTCCCCTAAAGCCCCTCTCAGCTCCCGGAGACCTTGCTCACCACATTCTCTCGATACCCTGTGAAATCATCAGTCTAAATAAGTGCTTCCTCTCTTAAGCTGTTTCTGCTAAGACTCATTGTCACAGAATGAGAAGCGAGCAGGTAGAAAATATAAGGGGTTGGTTTGATTTTAAAGAAAGAGAGCCCATGTTCTTAGGAGTGGACATGTCAGGAACATAGTGCTGGAGAAATGGCCCCGCAGTTAAGAGCGCTCAGTGTCTGGAAGAAGATCTGGGTGAGTTCCCAGAACCCACATCAGGTGGCTCACAACCACCTGTAACCCCAGTACCAGAAGCTCTGATACCCTTTTTCCAGCCTCTGTAGATACCCACATGTGCATGGTACACACGCGCTCACACAGTCACATATGCATAAATAATAAATAAACATTAAGAAAAATATCAGAAACAAACTTAAACTCAGCCTATAACTAACTGGAAAGATACTGGAAAAAACCTCTTGGAATTATGGGAATGAGAGACATTCTGCAGAGTTAGGGAGGTTGTTGGTTGTTGACATTGGGGCCATTCTCACCATTATGGTGGGGTTACTTTTTTGTTGTTTGTTTGTTTGTTTGTTTGTTTAGCATGGTAATTCATTCTTCCCTTCATGCAGCAAAAATATATATTTAAAAAAACAGGCAAATAAATGAATAAATAAAAAGACTTCCTTCAGTTTCCTTACTTTCAAATTTAAAAACAAAATGAAACAAAGCCAAAAAAAAAAAAAAGCAAGTTTCCATGGGACATCAGGATCAGGATAAAATGGTCCTACAGACAGAATGAATTGCCTGCATGAAAAGAGAAAAGGCTAAGCAATTTTACAGAGCACTTCTTTTAATTTTTCAAATAGCAAATAATTGGCACAGTAAATAAATTCTTCCAGACCACAAAAAAAAACTTAATAATGTTTAAAAAAAAAAACTATTCTTCCAAGTTAGCAGAATTGAACACAAATACACACACACATATATTAAATTAAAAACATATGACTTCATGAGCATGTGTGCACATAGGTCTATGCTGCAAGTACACACACTTATGTTTAAGGAGGCTAAAGGGAGGATGGTGGCCACCTCAGTCATAGTTACAGGTATTTGCAGAATACCTGGCTTCTTACGGATCCAGCCTTTGGTCCTCATAATTTTATAGGGAAGTCACTTTACTTTGATCCATCTCTCTAGCCCCTTCTGCTGACAACTTTGTAAATGCGCCCCTGGTTGAATCTCCTGTTGGCCCAGTATGAATGGATCTTTGCTTCACACTTGGTCCCCAACTGTGACCATTTCACAGTGCTCTGCCTCCATGGGAAGATGCCTAGAAGGAAGATGCCAACAAGCAACAAAAATAATTTTGTTGAGCTTGTAAGATGTGGCTTAGTCACAAGCAGTAGGAAACTATCTTGGCTCATTTGAGCAGAAAAAGATCGCATTGGTGGGCTATTAAATATAACTGATAAGATAATTTGGAAGGCAGAGAACAGAGCAGCAGACACTGTAAGAACTCTAGACATAATGCGTTTCTGGCTACTGCTGCTAAGTGTGTCCCTCACTGTATCTGCATCTCGACCTTGCTTCCTCGGGGCTCTGAATTTTACTTGAAGCACCTGTCTGACTGGTGCATAGTTACAAGGTCGCATATAGCATCCCAGTAGCGGGAAGGGCCAACAGGTAAGGGTTGTCTTCGTATCTTGCCCTTCTTTTCCCCATCCCTACCTTACAGAGAGCTATCTCTGGTTTCTCCAGGGCTGGGGTTGAGAGGCGGGGAGGGTTTTCTTGGCTGTTACTATCATAAATTGGTCTCGCTCCTCTTAAGACTTGGCAGCTAATCAAGCTGTGTCTTTCTCTCCTTGTCTGAATCAGTCTTTTTGGCTGGCCATCTGGTGGTATTCCATCCCTTATGTTGGAGCTCCATCCCATCTTCCAGCCTCCACTCATTCTTGGGAAAAGTCCAAAATGACCCAGGAATGGCATCCCTCCAAACAATGCTTGAAAATCCATTCTCCCAGTCTTTGAAGAAGGCCAGAGAGTGTGTAATTTTAATAATTTTGTGTAGTCTGGCTGTGTGTTAAATGCAGCTCAGCTGGTTTTAAAATGTAGGCTGGCTGCAACCTAGGGGCTTGACTCTTGGGCACAGCTACATGGTAGCTGGTCTGGGTTCCACGCAGACTGTCTTAGAACCCATTCCAATTTCCTGGAAGTTGTGAAGGTACAGAGAGAGGACCACAAAGAAAGCAACAGAGTTCGTTGACAGTGTTTGCAGAAAGGCTTCTAAGATGGTCCTGAGTTCTGCGGAGCTCCTGCTCTTCTGCTGGTATTTAATACTTCTAACTTTCCACTTTGCTAAGAACATCTGTGTCTTGCTGGCCATGTTTTACATTCTGGCTTATGAGGTTGTGTTCTGTTCCAGATGTCTCATTGGCCCTGTTGAATAAGCACTTTTTCTTTGTTGTGCATAGGCATCAATCTATGAGCTCCAAACTTCCAGTTAGTCTAGAGCCCCCTTTTCCCAATAAAATATATGCAAATGTAAATGAGGTAAATTCTAGCAGCTTAGGGCTCTGGTCTGACATAGCTCTCACTTGCCTTTAAAGGGAAGACACTCTTACATTCTTCTTATTTTCCTCCTTATTTTCTGAGCTATAAATGGACAAAACAAAGTCTGTGAGAAGGGTGGAGGTCTATGGAGGAGCTTACCCGCTCATTGTGATTATTTTAGAGAAATAGAAACCAATTTTTATTTCTCTGTGAAGCTAAATTTTCAGTGAGATTTGTAGGATATAGAAAGAATGGACATGTGAAATTGGGAATTTTATTATTATTATTATTATTCAAACAAATTTTGAAATATGTGTCACAGATTTTGGGGACCTTTGCTTACTAGGCAGGATATTTCTTTTCCTATTTAGTCATTTAAGGTCACATATTATGAGACTGCAAGGAATCAAATTCTTCATATTTGAAAGAACTGGTGCATGTTATCTCAGGTGCTTATTACCCCCATCATCTTCATGAAGTACCGTCAGCATCTTCATTAGGTACCACCATCATCTTCATGAAGTACCATCATCATCTTTATTAGTACCACCATCATCTTCATCAGGTACCGCATCATCTACATCATCACCATGACCTTTGCTTTAATTCCTTTTTTCCAATCCTGTGGTGAAATACTCTGACAAAAGCAACTTAACAAAGAAAGGTTTACTCTGGCTCACAGTTCAAAGGTCCAGTCCATCAGGGTGTTTGGAGCTTGAAGTCGCTGATCATGTTATATCCACAGTCAGGATATGGAGAACATGAATTCATGCTACTGATTAGCTTTCTCTCTTTACTCCTACCACCTGGGATTCCAGCTGGAGCATGGTGCCACCCACTGCAGGTGCTTACTCCCACCTCAATTAGTACCATCAAGGAAAGCTCCTACAGGCATATTCAGAGGTGGTCCATCTCATAGGTTGATTCAATGTGAAGTTGACAATTATCTATAACAATCATCATTGTCGTCATCATCATGACGTATCATTTTAGCATCCATCGTCTCTTCATTATGCACATTCTTCATGGTCTTCTCTGGATTAAAAGTGTATAAATTTATGATTCCCAATAAAAGACGTCAGAGGATTAGGGGGATAGCATAGTCAGTAGCATGCTTGCTACCCACACCTTAGGACTGTTCACTCTAAAGAATTTGTATACAAAAGCTGGTCATGGTGGCATCTGCTTGTTTGCCCAGTCCTGTGGAGAGGGAGGCAGGCAGATTCCATGAGCTCTTGCCAGCCACTCTTGCCTTATCATCAAGCTCCATGCTACATGCTAAGAGAAACACCTTGTCTCAAAAAAAAAAAAAAAAAAGGTGGATGGCTCCTAAGGAATGATTCTTGAGTTAACCGCTGGCTTACGTGTGCACGCACACATACGTACATATGCACTTGCACACACATGAGTGCATATGCATGCGTACACAGTTTCAGACATATTATGAAACTGTAATAAGATCTGAATGTTTCAAAAGCTTCCCATGTGCAGCTCCCGGTGCCTTGTTTTGCCAACTCACAGAGTGATAAGTGATGTCACATTGGTGCTTTAGTTTTCATGGACTTAACCACTGAGGAGAGCAAACTCTTACGTATTTGTTGGTCATCTGTTCTGTTTCACAGGTGTTCATACCACACATCCCACCCAATCTTCTACTTGCCATTCCTTCTCTGTGAAAGCTTCTGAGAGGTCTTTAAATATTAAGGAAATTAACCCTTTGTCTGGCAAGCACAATGCAATCATTTTTCTCATTTGTCTTTTTGACTTCCAATTTTTTTGTAGTATTCGGTGACACAGTGAAACATTACATTTTTGTCGAGTCAGATCAGTCACTTTCTCACTGATAGATTTTCTTTTTTGTTACTGCTTGCCTAAAACTCAAACTAGCATCTATCATCTGTCAATCATCTATGTAACAATCATCTATCAGTCTCTATCATCTATCAAACCTCCATCAATCATGTGTGTATGTATGCATGCATTATATATCTCTACGTATTTATCTATCTATATCTATCTACATGTCATCCATATCTATAAATAATCTATCAAGTATATATCAATTATGTATGTATGTATGTATGTGTGTATCTCTACAATTTATCTGTCTGTGTATATCTACCCACTAATATTATATCTACATATCGTCTGCCTGTGTCAAGCTTAATATTTATATAGTTTCATTGTACATATTTTATGTTTGGGATTTATTTTGGTATGTAGATAGTACAAGTGATATTTTCTTTTCAGTAGTTAAATAATTTGAGCAGTGCTTATTAAATACAGTTTTTTCTTATTGATTTTAAAACGCTGCTGTTATCTTATACTAAATACTTTTCATAAGGTTTTGTATTGTGCTTATTGATTTATCTGTCTAATCTTGTACAGCACTTAGGTGGTTTCATAATTGAAGTTGTATATAATTAGTTTCTGATACTTTTTTCTTATCTTCTGGGTAACTCTTTTACCTAATGTTTTCTTTTTTACCAAATATTTGTGGGTTTTCCCAGATGTTTTCATAGCCAATTAAACTTTAGGATTGGTTTTAGAACTTTTTCATTTGTTTAAAACTTTAGGACACTTTTTATTTTGGTGATATTGAGTTTAGCCATCGAAAGCATTATATATCACTCTCCCTTCTGTGAAGGGATAGGAGGGATCTGTGTCGCTCCAGGAAGACTATAGTGTGTGTGTGTGTGTGTGTGTGTGTGTGTACACATATGCATATGCATGTGTATACAAGTGCTTGAGAGAACAGAGGATAGCCTCGGGCATCATTCCTCAGGGGCCATCCATCATCTTTTTTTTTTTTTTTTTTTTTTTTATATAGGATACATATGGTCCATTGATCAATTAGGCTAGGCTAGCTGTCCAGTAAACACCAGGGATCCACCTGTCTCTGCCTCCCCAGAGCTGGGATTAGAAGTTTACCCCATCATTCCTGGGTCTCATGCTTTTTAAAATTTATTTTATGTATATGAGTACACTGCAGCTGCTTTTAGACACCAGAAGAAAGCATCAGATCCTATCACAGATGGCTGTGAGCCACTATGTGGTTGCTGGGAATTGAACTCATGACCTCTGGAAGAGCAGTCAGTTCTCTTAACAACTGAGTCATCTCTCCAGCCTTCATACTTTTACTTAAATAAGCACATTACCGACTGAGCTATACCACTAGTCCCTTGATTTTAATTATCAACAAATAAACTTGTTCTTAAATAATTTACATTTTTTGTTGTAATTGTGAATGTAATTTCTCTTTTTCTGTTTTCTCCTTAGTCATTATGGCTTACATATAAGACACTACTCACTTAATATTTATTTTATGTTTTGAGGCAGTGCCTTATGTAGCCCAGGCTAACCTCAAATTCACTTTGTAGCCCAGGATGACCTTGAGTTGCTAATCCTCTTGCCAGCTCCTCCCAAATTGTGGGATCACAGGAGTGTGCTAACACACCTGTCTCTGTATTTATTTAAAAATCACCAAGCTGAATGTTTTTTTTATTGTTCTTATACTTTGTAATTAATTCCTATAGATATTCACAATGGGAACTGATATTGCTTGCTTGCAATTATTGAAATTTTGTGTGTTCTTCAATATTCTCTCTCTCTCTCTCTTCCTTTTATTATCAACCTTTCTAGAACAACATTAAAATTAATCATGAGCAGCCTTGCTGTGAGGATGAATAGAGATACCTCCCATCTTTTTACTTTAAACATACATCATAATTGATAACATTTTATTAGTTATTTTGCATATACTACTATGTGAAATTAACCTGAAATTTTAATTTTTATACACACACAGCATTAATTGAATCTTTTTTATACGTATGGACAGGGTATAGGGAAACCATGAGTGGCCTTATTTGCATATTCATTGCTGGACTATATCGATTTCTGGGATCAGTAACAGCATGGCTATTGTTCTTTCTAACTCCCCTAGTGAGGAAGAGACCAGCTACTAAAGGTAGAGAGTAACCCAAGGGGCAGCCTGGGGAGGAATTCTGACATTCAGTTAAGGGCACAGCCATGTCAAGGCAGTGCAGCCCAAGGACCACATCCTCCTTCCTCTTTACTTCAAAACCATCTTAATAGTGTGTATTCATTGTACAAAGTGACAGACTCCATAATGACACTTTCATTCATGTATCCCATGTGCTCTGACCACTCATTTCCATCACCTTCTCCTGTCATCCATCCCTCCTGCTCTCCTTCCCCATCTGAAATAGTCCTTGTGTTTTCATGGAGGGAGGGAGGGAGGGAGGGAGGGAGGGAGGGAGGGAGGGAGGGAGGGAGGGAGGGAGGGAGAGGAGGGAGGGAGGGAGAGGGGGGAGGGAGGGAGAGGGGGGAGGGAGAGGGGGGGAGAGAGAGAGAGAGAGCAGCGCTGGGTTACTCACATAAGAGAATACATGTTATATTTATCTTTGTAAGACTAGTGTATTTTACCTAATATGGTCACATCTGGTTCCATTCATTTTCCTGAAAATGGCCAATTTTGTTCTGCTTTGTGCCTGAATAAAATTCCATAATACCCTACTTACTGGGCATCTACAGTTACCATGGATTGTGTCTAATACTTCCCATTCACACATCTGCATCACTATTGAGTAGACAAGGACTTTTAGTATACCTATTTGATAGACAGGACAGGAATGTCAACTAGCAAGTGTATATGAAACTAATAACACATGTTTAGAACTAAGAAAATGGCTCAGGAGGACTTTGAATTCAGATCCCCCACAGCCATGTAAAACACCAAAACTAGTGGCACAGTGCAGTTTATTTATCCATTCGTTGCTGTCAAGGGATACTAAGGCTATTGTGACTAGAGCAGCATTGAGCATGGCTGAGCAGATGTCTCTGTGGTAGCTCAGATTCCCTTGAGCCACATTCTCAGGGGTGCTGTAGCTACAGCCAATGGCAGCTCTGTTTTAGTTTTCTGACCAATTTCCATTGTAGCTACACAAGTTTACATTTTCACCAGCAGGTTTGTGAAAGGGGTTCTCTCTCTCTTTCTCTGTCTTTCTCTCTCCTCTGTCTCTCTCTGTATGTCTCTGTCTCTTCTCTGTCTCTCTCTCCTCTGTCTCTCTCTGTCTCTGTCCCTCCCTCCCTCTCTCCTACCAACTGACCAGAGTTTGCCATTGTTTTTTTTTATTAGTGACAGCCATTCTGACTGGGCTGAGATGACATCTCAGTATAGTTCTGATGTACATTCTCCTGATGTCTGAGAAGGTTGAATGTGTAAGTGTGTGTGTGCACATAGTTATTGACTATTTGTACTTCATTGAGAAGTATCTGTTCACTTTATTTGCCCACTCATTGACTGAATTATTTGTTCTTTGGGAGTGTTTATAGTGTTTTGAACTTTTAAAATACTTTAGACGTTAATCCCACATCAGATGAGTAGTTACAAAATATTTTCACTCATTGTGAAGCTGACTCTTCACTCTGCTCATTATTCCCTTGGCTCTCAAGAAGCTTTTTAAATTTATGCAGTCCTATTTGTCAATTCTTGGGGTTACTTCCTGTGCTATTAGAGTCCTGCCTGTATCTATATGGAGAAATGTTTCCTATACTTTTTCCTCAAGCAGTTTCAGAGTTTCAGGCCTCACACTAAGGTCTTTGATCCATTTTTAATTGATCCCTCCCCCACACTCATCTCTTGCCATGGCCCTGCTTAGACGAACTGACATGGCAGAAGCTAGAAGTTCAGACTCCTGATGTAGAACACCTACGCGCCTGCTTCCTTCAAGGACACTGGACTGGAGAGGGGAGAGAAGATCTGGGCAGCAAAGAAGCTCCTGAAAGTCATTTGTTCAAACACCGGCAGTAGGGACAGCTTGACTTGTTCCCTGCATGCAAATAGGAGTCTCAGCTTAACTCAGATTCCATCAAAACAGAGGAAGATGCCAACAAGCTGTTGGGGTGTTTCCGTTGGATCCCTCCATCTACCCAAGGACTGCTTGCTTGAGTTCCAACTAATATTGGTCACCTCTAGTCTCTGCTATCTTCCCACTGCCATAGTTCCTTCCTTTCCTCCACAGTATGAAAGCTCTTGCAGAGCCAGCTGAGGGATTTTTTTTTTCCCAGTTAAAGTCAAGTCTAGAAATTACTGTTTCTTCCAAACAGCCAAGGGCAATCAAACCACAGTGGGACCCAGAGGAAGTCAAGAGACACGAGAGTCTCAGATCACAGGACACTCAGATCCTGGAAAGAAAATGCAGGTAAATTGTCTGTAGGCAGTTTTCTAAGAAATCTAGAGGAACATGGAGCTGCTTAAAACATAGTTCAGAAAGTCTGTACTTGACCATGTAAAGAGCAGAAGCAATTACAAATAGAGAGAATTCTCTGAAGCAGCAAAAGTATAGGAGGCTTTGATACAGAAATGCAACCCTTGTATATACTACCAAGAGAGGCAGAAGCCTATCATTAAAGCCACTGGATGGCCTATGACTCATCTATTTGACTGTCCACTGATACTCAGTGATCATTTATTGTATTCTGCCCATCAGGGTAGGATTATAGAGAAAAGAAGAAGGAAGTGGAACAGAACTTTTGCCTTGAATCTAAGACATTTAGCCTGGCATGGTGGTGCAAACCTTTAATCTCAGCACTTGGAAGGCAGAGGCAGGTAGATCTCTGAGTTTGAGGCCAACCTGGTTTACAGAGTGAATTCCAAAACAGCCAGTGCTACACAGAGAAATACTGTCTCAGAAAGAAAACAAAAAACAAACAAACAAACAAACAAACAAAAACTCCAAAAAACAAAAATGACCTGTCACCAGTTACCCAGGGAGAAAGGATTGGAAAAACAATACAGGGAGTATACAACATGCCAGAGTTCCCATTGACAATATCCCAATTGTTTCCCATTCACACTTCTGTAACTCTCATAGGTAAACCATGACTATTCTCACCCCCCCCCCCCTTTTACAGCAGAGACAGAAAGATTAACAAGTCACATAGAGAGATGAGACATAAAAGCAATGTCAGAATCAGAAGTGTGGGGTGTGGTATGTCACGGATTTATAACACTTCACACACTGTGGCATGTAGATGGGATTAGCACAGGTACATGCTGAATGGAAGAGAAATACATATGGTCCATGGATGCTCAAACAAACGTGCCATCTAACCAAGTCCCTCCCTCCAAAGCTGTTTCCTTCCTTATGCAGTTCTCCACCAAAAGACCCTATACTACAATGCTTTGTCAGAGAACATCGCTACCTAGACATTTAAATCATAATTAATGAATCCATGGCAATTGCCTCTTCATCTGTCAGGAACAACATGGTTTTTTGTTTTGGTTTTGGTTTTGGCTGGTTTTTTGAGACAGGGTTTCTCTGTGTAGCCCTGGCTGTCCTGGAACTCACTCTGTAGACCAGGCTGGCCTCGAACTCAGAAATCCGCCTGCCTCTGCCTCCCGAGTGCTGGGATTAAAGGCGTGCACCATCATGCCCAGCTAGGAACAACATGTTTTCTTGACAAAGTAAACACAGAAAGAAAAGGCAAGAGTGGAAAGTAAAGAAGAATAAACCGTGGGCAGTTATAATTATATTTTTAAAAAGGAGGCATTTATACTTCTTCAGGATTAAATGACTGGGAGGGAGCTGGAAATACTGCTCTTAAAGAGGACCAGAGTTTGGTTCCCAGTGCCTCACAGAGGTCTGTAACTATAGTTCTGGGGGGGACCTAATGCCCTCTTCTGACCTCCACAGGCACCAGGCATACACACGGTGCACATACATATGTGCACACAAATCACTCATACTCCTAAAATAAAATTTAAAAAGAAATTGAAACACCAAATGCAATGTTATCTATTTTCTAACCCAAAGAGCCAGCAAGAGTAGATAGTATGGGGGTCAGGATTCAGCTTACTCGCATGTAGCCTCCAGAAACAGTTCTTCCCAACTAAGTATAGTCCTGAATCTAGTTTAACTTTGTAGAGTTAAATACTATGGGCTAAGAGTTTAACATCATCTGGTCTCCCTATAAGACACTGGTAAGCATTTTCTGCACTAATGTGCTTAGGACCAGTAATTTGCTCCAGTATACTCATTCATTTCTGCATGTTAAAGATTTGTTTTTGTTCTTTGTATGTGTACATACACACCCGAACATGCTGCATTGTTTTAGGTACTAATAAAGCCCTGAAGAGGGTTGTCAGATCTCCTGGAGCTAGAGTTATGGGTGATTGAGAGTTGCTTGACATGGGTCCTGGGAACTAAACTTGAATCCTCTGGAAGAGCAGCCAGTGCTCTTATACACGAAGCCATCTCTCCAGCCCCTGCACCTCCTTTTCACAGTTGAGCTATTTATTTTTATATTGCTCTAAGTTTGCTTCCAGCTTTTACTTTTGTTAGACCACTCACAAGTCTCATGAAATACTACTTGGGAGAGTCAATATGTCTAAACACTGAGTTTGAATGTTTTGTGCAAAGCAAATTGCTTTTTTTAATAAATATAAATATAAAAATTCTAGAATTTTTGTAATAAAATAAAAGTTCGGAGGAAAATTCTAGGCAGAGTCTAGACGCCTCATATTGTTTCCATTTTAAATTCTTGCCAACTTGAAAGAAAGCCAAATGAAGTGTCATAACATACATACATATATGTAAACTTAAACTAGTAAAAAGAGAAATGGTCTTGACCCTTCCATAAACAAAATATCAATGAATTCACATACAACTATGTGTTTAGTTTAAAATAAATGCCCAAGGTATGTATACTTTGTATGATTTCCCGCCTTAATCAGCTCCAAAACCATCTGGTCAACCCTCCATACTACACAGGAAGACTCGTCTATATCTACTTCATAGGAATATGTGAGAATTAAATAAAGAATTCTTGGGGCCAATGCTGGGCACACACAGTAGGCTCTCCTTAAATGACAGTAGCTCTAAGGCAGTGACCTTAGTAGACACACAATAAATGTTTGCTATTAAGTTAGTTGGAGTCATGACAGTTATGTTCTGCCACTAAATAACAGGACACCCATCAAGTCATTTTGCCTCTTGTCAACAATGAGCAAAAGCATTCCAACCGGAACCTGTTCCAGCCCCATTTCAACAGTCATACTGGGCTCTGGTTTAGAGAGTCTGGGTGTGGTCTGAAGAGGTTGCCTTGGAAACAAGTTCCTACATGATGTTCACGCTGTGAAACATATCAAGGGCCTTTCCTGTAATTCTTAAACTCAAGTGTGGACCAAAATCACCAGGAATGACTTGTTGAAACACAGATGGCTACGTTAAAATGAATTTTGGAAGTTTCTAATTCAGCCAGTCAGGTGGACACCAAGAATTTGTGTCTCTCATAAGCATACCTTGAGAATTACTCTTTCCAATGATGTCTAAGAATTCTTGCCACTTGACATAGACTCAGAGTATACTTAACCCTCTTGAGCAAAACAAAGCCCTGTTTCTTTGTTAAAAATGGAGACCAGAAAGACCCAAGTGTAAAGTCTAGCTCTCACATCCTTGAGAGGCTCACTTTACCTCTAAACCTTAACTTTCACACCAGCCTGTAGGGCTCCATTTCCTACTTCCCTTTCCTTCTGTTCAATTCCTTCCTTTTTCACCAAAAGAGAAAAAAGAAAGCCTTGTTATACAGTGGTTACATAAATTCAGCTCTAATCCTGGTGTCTTGACAAGTCCAGAGATGCGAACGTCACTTAATGTGACAAGCAAACTGTACTAACTGTAGAGAGAAAACACTGTTAGTCAGGAAAAGAGATAATTCGCACATAACATGCCGAGCAAATAACAGCGCTTTGTGTGTCAGCATTAGCATAATTACTGAACATCAGTAATTGCTGAAATTATTCGCAGCAGCAGCATCTATAACTCAAAGCCAGAGGCTTCTACCATGAATTCTCCCAGCAGGGCGCTGAAGGTAGTTCATCAGCTGATGCCAGACACTCAAAAGAGCACTAGCCATCTCTCAAGGGCACCTGGAGAACAGACTCTAAATGGATTGACATCATGACATGGGCTCCAAATTCACCAGGGATTTTATTATCTCTGTCCCACTGTATTTTTAATCTAGAACTTCACCCCCTCTCACAGCAGTTCATAAGGTGTCACCGGGTCAACAAGACACAGTTATGTAGTAGAATAAGGGAGGCATTTGGATCTGGGCACTAAAGACAAATTCAACCAGGGAGCTGCCATGTGCCACCAAATACAGGTTGGAATTCCACATTTCACATTCCAGTGAAGAGCAATGAGTTTAGCATTGTGCTCTCTCATCAGCACCACCACCATGCAGAACATTGCAAGGCAGAAGACTTCTTTTGTGTGTCAGGGGCTGGATATGTATGTGGGTGCATGTGCACATGTATAAAGAAGCCAACTTTAGATGTCATTTCTCAAGTGTCATCCACCTTGATTTTCTGAGACAGAGACTCTCACTGACCTGGGTTGATTAGACTTGGCTAGTCAACAAGCCCTAAGGATTTGTCTGTCTCTGCACACCCCGTGCTGCTATGACAAGCATGTGACACCTCATTTGGCTTTTTACATAGATTCTAGAGATTGGACTCTGGTCTTCATGCTTGTGCAGAATGGATTTTACCAACTGAGCTGTCTCCCCAACCCAAATCACCTTCTGAAACCCTAGCACCATGTAAATCTACATGAGCAATTACAAAGAAAAAAAAAACTATAAAAATAAGCTCTGGGCCCCTTAATACAGACACATTGAGAATCCATCCCCCCTTAATCCCACCAGTCCCACGTAGAGGGAAGCAATTGATGGAACACAGAATGTACATGGAAAGAAAGTCCAGAAGAGGACCTCAGGCCTGACAAAGGATGAGAAGGAAGAGGAGAAGGAAAAGGAGGAGGGGGAGGGGGAGGGAGAGGAGGCGGAGGAGGAGATGATCAGGGATCATCAAGGCAAGACCTTAGTAACTTGTGACTAAGAGTCTCAAAATTGCATGGTGAGTCAAGTGTACTGTCCCCTCAGGCAGGAACCCGAGAACTGTCCTCATTAGTCATCGTCCCCTGCCTTCCACTCCCCACCAGTTTCCTGTTACGGTCCCCCAAGACTAAGACGCAGGAATTAGTGAACCAATAACTAAATCTATGTATCCTGCCAGTTCTACCTCCACCTCAAGAAGCCCACGTGCCTTTGCCCATTGCACTAACACCCTAGCCCTGCTCCCTGTCACTCCTCAGTTGGCCAATGCACAAGCCCTACCTTGCATCTGTGTCTCAACTCTGAGCCCCTTGGAACTATACTTCTAACTAGAGGCCAAGGATTTACTAACAGCTAGATCATTTAGCACACCTCATTCTAGGAAGTTGGATGGTTCCCCAAGTGTAGAATTCCCTTGCTAAATCCAGGCCTGTGCCAATCTCCACCTTCGTCATTGTCCTGCGTTTCCAGGCAGTGTTTTGTGGGCTCTCCAAGGCCTGCTGCTTCCAAAAGGCCAATTCCATCCTCTTGTTTCTAAGGGGCTTTTGATGACAATCCCTGCCCAACACATCCCTCTCTGTGCTGATACTTTCTTTGCCCTGCACATTTGGCATTAGCATTTTCCACTCAGTATCATGGAATGACCTTTTGTGGATATGATAAAAATTTAACAGCTTGTTCAGAGTGCATTACTAGCACAACGTGGTTTTCTAACAAAAAAAAATGCAAAGAAGTTTGTTTGTCAATTATTGTGATTTTCATCCCTGTCTTCAGGGTGAAACTGAGTCACAGGGAAAGTACCTAAATCATGACGCTGAAGAGGGCAGACCTGAGACTCCAGCCTCCAGAGTATTCTAAGTATCCATTTCTCTGTCTACCTAGTGTACACCTTGCTTCTCCCAGACAGAAAATGCACTCCACCCCACACCCGTGCCTAGACAAGTGATCAGTGGTTAAGACATGGATAATTTTTATTGTGTACTTGCAACAGTTTTCATGTTTTATAAATAATTACATAGGTTGTTGTTTAAATCTTACAGCCCTAAAAAGTATATTTATTATGCTTCTGCCTAAAGTTCAAGATGAGATTTAGAAAGCTCAGAGATGTTAAACAACTTCCCCAAGGCCACCCAGCTATCAATACTAGAACCAAGATTAAAAAACATAAATAAAAGAAGTCCAGTGCCTGAGCGACTTGGCCACTGAGCTGCTCCATCTCCCTAATAGGCCCCATGAGGAAGCTTGGAGGTTGGTTGGTGACCCCATAGAGCCAGGAGAAGGGCCTTGGTGATATCAAACATCTACAGTATCCAATAAAATATCTGTCCTGCTGTGACAGCTGGCTGTTGATAAGGTCTGACATTTTCAAATCAATTTCTATCGACTACATTCTCAAAAAAAAAAAAAAAAAAAAAAAAGACACAGGTTTGATGGATAAAGCCAAAACTCTGTGTGCTTGGGAGCCAAGGGGGAAAGTAGGCCACAAGCTAGCTCTGCAGAGGACAGCAAGAAAATCAGCTCCCTGGCAACAGCTGCTACTGAGAAGCCTGGTGTGGCTGAGGCTGGCTTTCAGGTGTCAGCACAGTGTCAGGACAAGAACACAAGCTGCATCCCGGCCCTGCTGGAGCTTTCTCCTGGCAGAAACAGAAAAGGGGTGGGCACTTGGGCACAGCCCGGAAGTCATGAATATTGATGTGGTCGACACATGAGGTCTCAGTGTAACTGTGCCTTTAACTAAGGAGTTAATCTCAGTGATTTCCATATCCTGGTGGATGCCTGCAAGAGACCAGAGGATCATTTCTGTAAAGTCTCCCGAGTAAGAAAACATCTGAAGCAGATGTGGACTGAAATCCGCATTTATCTGGTAAACACATTACTTCGTGTTTCAGCCTTGAGTATGTGCGCTGACAATATCTGTTACTTCTTGGCGCTGACACCTTACCACCTCTCTATGAGATTCTATGACTTTGGAATCCTGTAAGCCTGAGAAACAGCCAGGATCTGGCGAGGTGTGCCTCGATAGGCAGAGCTTGACAATGAAGACAGGGAATGCAGGATTGAACACAGGCTGGTAAGGCTGGAGAGCTTGCCCCTCAGTGGCAGGCCAGTTTGAATAGGCTCAAGGTCCTGACACTCCCCACCCTCCCTGTGTCCTGACTTGCTGACCACTGAGGACTGCTGTTCCAATGGCCACCTTGCTCAACTTGGGCTTTTGACACAGGCCTCCCAATAAGTAACAGGACCACAGTTTCCACTTTGTAACAACGGAGAATCAAGTCCTGAGTGTTGAGGGGGTTATATCATGAGCTCGTGGTTAGGAAGCTCCCGTATATTTATGGACATGGTTATAGATCTCTTACACTCTGTCCCACGCACCCCTGCTCCTAAACCACAGAGCAGGTCCCAAGCAGAAGCTTTAAGCTTAAGCCTGCTCTGTGATGTACAACACCCAAAGCTATTCTACTTGCAGTAGACTCCTGACTCCAGTTCAGTTCTCCCGTTTAGAATGCAGCTTGAGTGCATTACTTTGCTTGTAGCTGTGACCAAAGACCGGACAAAAAGCAGTCTAAGGGAAGAAGGAAGCAGCTGGCCACAACGCATTGGCAATCAGGAAGCACAAAAGGGATAGGAGGTGGAGTGAGGCTATCCACCTTCAAGTCCAATCACCAGTGACTGACTCCCTCCCTCCAGTTATTGTCAGGGAGGCTCCAGGGGTCTCAAAACAAGACAATCTATTGCCACCATCCTTGGTTACTGTCTTAGTCAGGGTTTCTATTCCTGCACAAACATCCAGTGTCTGTGATCTACTTACTTTCTTCTGGGCTCCTCCAAGGGCTTGGCTCACTTCTCCAGCTCTGCCCTTTGTATCACACACCTTGTCTTCTAGGCTCCAGATGCCTGTACTCCACTGCTGCTGCTGTTCTTGGTGGTCATCTCATGGTACTGGCATCTCTAAAACACTGCTGCCTTCCACTGTAACTAGGCTTCACCAATAGCCTCTCATAGGCTCTCTTCATGGTGCCAAGCCTCAACTCTTTTGCATGACTCCTTCAGTCCTGAGCCATCAATTGCTACCGAGGCTGCACCTTCACCAATGACCTTCCATGGCCTCTCACAATGCCAAGCTTCAGCTGCTCTTCCTGACTCCTTCATGCCTTCAAAACCAGTACCACCTGGGTGACTCTTACACATTATCAAGTCCAGCCACAGCACAAGGTACAACCTTGGCTATCTCTGGAACACTCTTGGGGCTATCAGAAAACACTTCCCAGAAGATTTCATCTCAATGATGCTGGTCTCTTCTTAATCATAGCTAATTTCTTAGCTCCAGTTAACCAGCATCAATAGTCCCAGTAATGCAAAGGTTTCACTTGAGTAGTTCTGGTATCTTGTTAATCACAGCTGATTCTTCAGCCCCAGCTAACCAGAACCACAGAATCTTCACAATCAAAATAGTAATAGCCCTAATAAGAGTCTTTAATCTTCCCTCTGAAATTTCACAAGCCAGGCCTCCATCTTTTGCACTGTTCTCAACATTATCTTCTAAGCTCCTACAGAACATCCCACAGAGCTCTTAACATCTCAATGGATCTTCAAGCCCAAAGTTCTAAAGCCCTTCCACAGTCCTCCCCATAACATGCTCAGGTTGTTGCAGGAATACCCCACTATGCTGGTACCAATTTGTCTTAGTCAGGGTTTCTATTCCTGCACAAACATCATCACCAAGAAGCAAGTTGGGGAGGAAAGGGTTTATTCGTCTTACACTTCCATGTTGCTGTTCATCACCAAAGGAAGTCAGGACTGGAACTCAAGCAGGGCAGGAAGCAGGAGCTGATGCAGAGGCCATGGAGGGATGTTCCTTACTGGCTTGTTTTCCTTGGCTTGCTCAGCTTGCTTTCTTATAGAACCCAAGACTGCCGGCCCGGAATGGCACCACCCACCATGGGCCCTTCCCCTTTAATCACTAATTGAGAAAATGCCTTACAGCTGGATCTCATGGAGGCATTTCCTCAAGGGAGGCTCCTTTGAGATAACTCCAGCTTGTGTCAAATTGACACACAAAACCAACCAGTACAGTTACCTACCATGTCTTAGTGGTGGTGCAGGACAAAGAGAAACTGATCCCACACTTACCAGGAAACTCCTTCCCTGCTGACAAGCTTCCATCGTGCTGAAAAGTTCTAAGTAGCCTGCAGGGAAGAAAAGCTATCAGTAGTCTTACCCAGCATCAGACCTTTGCATGGTGCAATACTGACATGCCAAACAAGATGTGTACCTGGGTGTAATTGTAGCCTGACTGTGACAGAGTAACTCATTTCCTGATTGGGTTTGAGACCTGTACCGTTTGATGGAATTCATGTCTGGTACAGTAAAGCTGGTCAAAAGCCCAAAACTGAGGACATCACAGGCCCTAGGGTAGAACCTGCTATTGATAGTCGGCTAAATATGTTGGGAGCTATTAAGGCAACACTATTGTCCTGATCTCTGAATTGGGCCTCTCCCCCCAGAAGAAAAGAGGGTCAAAAGCAGGCCACCGACACACCGCTCTGAGAACAACCACAGATTGTTCCAGCCCTAAGTCAGCACCAGATGTCCTGACCTCAAGATGTATCCTGATACCGCCAAGTTCCTGCTTCCCCTTGTAGTCGCCAAAAGAAAAATTTCCGCTGCCCCATCCCGCCTGCTGAGAAGTACTTCCTCTTTTTCCGCTGCCCCATCCCTCCTGCTAAGGTGCATTTCCTCTGCCCCATTCCTCCTGCTGAAAGGCACTTCCCCTTTTGCTTGTGCATTTAAACCTCGGGCCTGGCTAATACATTTGGGGTCTTGATGCAATCCAGAATGGTTTCCGTGTCATTATTCGCACAAGACCCTCATCTCTCTCTACCCCCCCCCCAATTTGGTTATTAGGAGAAGGTCCCCTCGAGACCCTCGAATAACTGGGCCTGCTGGATGGGTCATAAATGGTCATGATCACAGGAGCCTTCTAAATATTTATGTTTGTACATATATATCCAGGCTGCCCTCAGGCTAGGTCAAAGAAGCTTCTTTTTACAGTAGGCAAACAGTCAATGTAGATGCAAGGCTGAGACTAAGATACTGAGTAGCCAGTCCTATGAAGGACATCTGTATCAAGCCATACCTCAGGGAACATTGAGGAAGAGGCAGGAAGAAGGTAAGAGCTGGAGAATGGAGAGGAGTGCTGTGAATTTCTGTCTTCTAGAGATGACATCGTTAGCACACTCACAAGCTCACGATAGCTGTGGTTATTGCAGAAAACCTGCACGAGATCAAGGAGCCAGAAATCCAGCCTTGATGGGGTGGATGGTCTCAGGCCACATCCCTTACTAAGGAGCTATTGGCAGCTCACAGTTTCTTGGGAAGACTGAATCATTCTCCTCTGATGGTGGAACCACGGGTTTCCAATGCTCCACTGAATGGCCCCATATCCATGTATATATGAATAGCACTAACTGCACTTAGTGGAGTGGTTTTATAAATAAATAAACAAAAAGAGATAAGAAGCTTGGAGAAGCACATATTGGGGAGTATGAGGGCACTTAGAAGGAGTAAATGGAGGTAAAAAAAAATATATATATATACATGTATATATATATATATATTGAGGTAAATATGATATTTCATTGAATATATGTTCATATATATGGGCAAAGTATATATATATGTAAATATATGTATATTATATGTATGTATACATATACAATGGGCAAACAGTATATTTTACCATAGCAATAGAAAATAAACCAGGTCAAAAGGCAACAGAGAGTTGTGGGAAGTGTTAGAGTGGGGGCTAAGTATCAGATAAAAGAATGTATAGGGCCAAGACAGGAGCTAAGGACCCCATATGTCCTCGTATGGGAGGTTGTAATACCAATACTGAACACATTAGCAAAGACTTGACATCTGACAGATCACTATAGGAGTGGCTACAGCAGAAGTCTCCAGCTTATTCCAATTTAAATGCACATTATTCCCTCGGTTTCTGAGTTATTCCTGCCTCTCTGTCGCTTGGGGGTTGCGGGACTCTCCCTGCCATAGGTCCCATCATTCTAGAAGAACATTAGCAAAAGCTATCCATTCACCTGCTGACTCCACAGAAATCTGTGAGCCCCAGATCCAGGGACAGGAGGGAGGGGACAATCCTGATTTCAATATTTTATCCTCAAGTATGCTCCACCATCCATCAAATTTGCTAACATGGCAAAAATGGTGGAGCTGAATTGTAAAGAAAGGAAGGAAAGTCTTGTCCCCAAAATGACCTAATATAACTCCCTGAGAAGCCTGTGGTCTGGGGGAGGAGACTGGGAAAGGAGAGCCAGAAATAGGGACCTGGGTGCCTAGGGTACCATGATGGAGGACAGCAGGGAGGGGCTGCAAAGGCAGCAGACCGACTCCAGATTCATTTATTTTAATAATCGCTCAAAGACACAGTACATATTTTAAATAGGGAAAGTCAGAATAAATTACATACAGGCTCATAATTCTAGGGCACTGTCCTTCTCTCTCCAAGAAGAGGAACAATTCCCTCTGTGCCCACCTCAGCCCTAGGGTCTCCTCTCCTTCCCTCCTCTCCAGCCTTTTGCTTTCTGTAGACCAGGACCATGTCTGACTTTATGCCTTTTCTTTGGCACCTCCCTCGGGACTATAACAGCACAATGCTCAGAGATGCATACTAAGAGCTAGCAGAAGCAGGCATGGCCAGCTGGCCTCCCCAGAGCTGCCTTTAGCCTGCACAGCAAAGAGATGTGCGATGCCAGAACCCAGTCCCATGGCCTCCTTCTGGGCTATTCAGTACCATCTGGCCCTCTGCTCTTCTGAACACTTTGCACAACTGGCTCTCCAGCTTCCTATAACAGAGACCAAGATATACCTTACATCTATACACCATGGATGTCACACACATACAGCCACTTAGCCCCACACACATTATATGTACCACATGCACATATCATATCCATGTGCCACATTTCACATAATCGTACACATATCATGTGCATGTATGTGGAGTGTACATGTGTGCTATGTATGCATACCTTACACATATATGTAAACCCAGCATATATGACATATATATGTGCATAGCATGTACATTCAAAACATGTTTATGCATATACATACCCTATCGCTATACTGCACACATAGGTGTCATACCGTGTGCCTCACATACATGCACAAACAGCATTCATTGTGAATATCATTCCCTCTGGGTGGCCAGTTCTGGTCCAGCACAATCAAAGACAATCTCTGTAAACTTGGTGTTCTGGTCCTTTTAAAACCAAACCCAAGGCATTTTTATAGTTGTGGGTGTGTCTCAACTTCCTGATTAAAGAAGAAGCCATGGCGAGAGTTTGGCCTGCGTAAAGGTGGCTGGGAGGCAGTGGAGATGAAGGATCACTCAGGGGCTGAGCCCTGCACTCAGCAGTTACAAGAGTTCTAACTCTCTTCCCACCACAGCTGGGCAACCATGGGAGAAGGCAACCGCCCCAGAACCACATGTCTGAACCAGGTGAGTGGAGGTCAAGAGGCCGAGTAACACATGGACAGAGCCCAGCATCTGTGGCCAGAGACAAGATCCCGGTCCCTGTCCTGGAAGAGGGCCTAGTGTGCAAACAGAGCCGGAGCAATCAATGATAGAATAGGAAGAACAGATGCAGCAAAGCCCACCTTCCTGACCCTGCGAGGAGCTGTGGTCGAGAAATATCCAAAGTACCAGGTGGAGCAAACAGGGAACAACCATGGAAAGCAGAGATCACTGAAGCACACTCTGGGAAATATGACATTGGGTGACACACTACGCTGCAAAGTCATAGAATGCACTTCTAAGAACCAAAGGCCATATTGGCTCATCTGCCGTATCCTATATGCTTGGAGCACTATGATGGACAGAATACAGATAGATTAAACCCAGCACAAGAGAACTGAAACTTCAGCCGAATGGTAATCACATGATGGGGGGGCGCTGCTGCTGGGTTAGGACACCACAGTGATGGCTGGTTTTAAATGTCAGTTCTCCACAACCAAAAATCATCAGAGCAGGGCACCTCAACTGAGGAGCTGTCTCTATCAGGTTGGCCCATGGGTGGGTGGGTCTGTTAGAGGTTATTATCTTGGGTTCCTGATATGGGAGGCCCCACCCCAAATGTAAGCAGCACTTCCTGGTGGCAGAAGGAAGGCTATTCACCCCCTCCCCTCACCCAGCTTAGCCTTCCTTCTCTCTTTCCCACTGAATTAATTTACCCTGATGATGGTTCAGACTGGTGGCTGAACCAGTGTTTCAAGGTGGCTCTCCAGGAAACCTCCTAGCTTTTATTGCAGGATCGGATCTACTGAGGCATCTGGCCTCATGGCCTGAGCAACTACTGGCTTCTAAGCCCTCTCAGTGTGAGACACCTGTTGTTGGACCCTTTCCACCATGAAACATAGCTGGTTTAATAAATCCTTTTTAAATGCACCGTTTTCACCCTCTCAGTTCTTGTCTTCTGGGGGACCCTAATATTTTACCGGACAACAAAGGCGAATATGATAGACAGCATGATACACAAGTGTAATTGAGCAACCCTGTCGTTATTATCATGATCAGGTGCTGCTCACACACCGCACTTACATGACTAGCGGTGCAGTAGACCTATTTATACTGGTGTCGCCATGAGCTTGTGTGTCCTGTGTTGTTTAGGATGTTACACCAGCCACACTGTCATGAGGTCATGGGAATCGTTCGACTCTATTATCCCCTTACAGGACCACAATTGCAAATACGGGCTGTCGTTGGGCCAAATGCCACTTCGGGGCACATGGCAGTCCTTAAAAACAGACTTGAGAGCTGACAAAGTGCTCAATCCTGCCACATGACGGCCCTGGCAAGAGCTACTCTTAACCTCTAAGCCTAACATATTCTGAGGTTAATTTTTCAGAGGTACCACGCGCAAATCCCCAAGTTTCCCTCTAACGCACGCCGTCTCTTACACTCGCTCTTTTTTTTTCCCACCAGCATGCCAATCTTGTTCCTAATTTAGCCCTTAGACTAAGCCAGGTTGTCAGTTTGCTATTCCCTAATCCCTTCTCACCATGGCAATTGAAACTGATGATTGCAACATTGCTGAGTTCCTTGTTCCGGGGCCTATTGTGCAGAGTGTAATCACCGCCCGCCGGCCCGCCCGCCGCAGACAGCTTGTGGAGCTGGCAGAACCAACATCAAACAAACAGCACCTCCTGCCTCTATCCAGGACCTGACTGCTTCAACAAGAACCCACTGGTCCTGCTGAGAGCAGACAGAGCTGGTCCCTGCCCACACGGTTGAATGTGGGGAAGGCCAACCCTGAAAGCTTATGCAAATAGGACTGAGGGTGGAGCCTAAAGTGGACTGGCCAAGGCAACAAGTGAGCCAAACAACAGGAAGAAGCAAGTGGAAGAGATACAGGAGGACCGGAGTCATACTAGCGGCAGTGAAGGCAGGAGGCCAGAGCATCATACTGAGCCAGGGCTTCTGGAATCCACTCAAGACGCTAAGTGTGGCAGGAGATGAAGCTGTAAGAGATGCTGGGGCCAGCCCTCAGAGAGCCTTGCCAGCCAAGCAAGAGAGCCTGAGTTGATTCCAGAGCTGATAGAATGTCGCCAAGGGACACTTTACAGGGAAGGGGGCAATTGCCCCAGTTCAGGAGGAGCTGAGAGAAAGGATTTAGGTCACCCACATGCAACTGGTGAGCCCGTCCAACGGTGCATAGAATTGGGATATTTGTTGGCAGGCCCCAGTTCCCACCTCTATACCTTTTTAATAGGCCACTTCTAGTCTTTGAGTTTAAGGGCCTCTGAACCAGACAAAGCAATCCATATAAAAGGGCTAGCCAGCATGCCATGTGGCTCCTAAAGCTGGGCTTTATACTCATATGCTTTGGTCTATTCTTAAGGGAACCATCGAGAGAGACATTGAAGATTAAACTCTCAGGCCTCCCAGCACAGGACAGACTTCCCCAGCAAAGTCCTGTTCCCTCTCCAGTCCTAGCATGGTGACCAGTGCACTATCCCATATGCAGAGCTCTCACCCGTGTATGCCTATCGATCCAATCAGTTTAGGGAGAGAGGGAATAGAGGGCAGAATTTAAGGATGGTAGAACAGACCCATGCCACTCCCAAACTCTGCCGCGTACCGGCCATGTATTCAGGAAAGTTGCTATGCTTCTTAGACTCAAGTTTGAAGTTACCAGTTCATTGTGATTTGCCTGAAACTTTCTGGGGTTTAGCACTGACAGTCCTGTGTCTCAGTAGACATTTCACACCTGGTCCGTTGGGAACTGACTGGTCACCATGCACGGGTTTGGTTACTTCATGTGTAAAAATCTGTGTCACCATATGCCTTGATGCCACCGTGAGGATTTCAGATTGGCGGAGTCTTCCACTGCATCAGAAACATAGCACATGGTTCAAAAATATGTTTATGCAAATTCCCCGATTTGTAATCTGTCGCTCAGGATTCCCCCTCCAGGGTGGGGATCAAAGCATCACTATAGTTCATCTGATTGGGGTGCAGCTCAGCTCGCCCGACCCATCTCAAGTGAGTTTTCTCTTGTTCCCCAACACTTCTACATAGGAAGCAGGCAGAAAGCGGGTGCTTACTTGACAGATGGAGAAACATCTGCCCAGGCCCTGTGGGCAAGGAAACTGTGACCCACGCTTCACCTGCCTCTAGAGGAGCAATGGATGATAGCACCATTAGACAGTAGCATTAACCAGGTGACATTTCACTGCTGGGGTGTCCTGTGCATCCCTATTAACTAAGTTGTTTCTTTTCTCCATAGAGTTACAGATTTGTTTCCTGAAGACAAGCTCAGATTTAAGCAGAAGTGACTTCATAAGAGGATAGTTAAGGCCAGCAGCTGGGTAACTGCCACCCTTACTTCTCCCATGGGGTCTGGATGTAGACTTAGTACACTTGTTTACCCCTCCTTAAAGCTGGAGCTTTGTGCCCCATTTAGTTATCGAGCTTTGGCCCAGATCCCAGGATAAAAGGGGGTGGGGTGACAGAAAAGTTTTATACAGACTTAGCAACCTGGCTTCCAGGTTGCTACCACTCAACTAGCCCTGGGTAACCTAAGGACTCAGCTGCAGAGCAACACTTGCACCCATGGCAACCGCCTCTAGGTCCACGGCACTCTCCCTTTCACTGGCCCACAGCACCCTGGAAACCACACCTCAGAGGAACTCGATCAATTCTTGTTAACACTCGCCCAAGACAAGCAGCTTTGAAAAAAGCTGTTTTAGGCAACAGGATCAGCCTTTTGCTGTCGTTCATTAAGGGCTTAGCAGCTCCGTATCGATTTCCTTGCAGCTGCCTCTAAACCTTAATTCCAGGAGCAGAAAAACAAGGCTTTGTCTGCGACATTTCCTGTCCAAGTGGCGGGTAACAACCATTCCTAGGACGCTGATTTCCCTGGTGGTGCTGCAAACCACAGGATGCAGGGATGCCAGCAGCAAGTCCTTTGTCTACTCCAGAGAGTGATTTCTGTAGCTGCAGGAGGCCCCTTCCAACGGGAGATGCGGCCCCACCTCCATCCGCAGCCAGCATTGTCTTCAAACCCCAGCTGTTGAAAATCCAATAACCACCACCCCCCCTTATCCTCCCACAGATTCGCAGCCACAGGATTCATGAAGGCACCACCTTTTGTTCATATTATGTGTGTTGCTGCTTCCTTCTAGAAGTTAATTCTTAGCATTGGACAGGCCCTCATCCAACAATTTCCTTTTCCAAGAGTCTGAAATGTTAATCTCTTCTACAATATCCCCACCAAGTGGCCGTTCTGTCTTTGCTTGAACACCTCTAAGGACAAGAAACTCATCCCTCCCACTCCTAGCCCCGCCCTAGAGGGAATCAACTGCAGCTCAGGAAATGCTGGAAGAAAACTTCACAGTAAAATAAAATCAGAATCTAACTTCCTGAATACCAGTCTCCCTAGTAGGCTCCCAGCACACTGAAACCCCTGATAGTTCCATTTCTTCTTCAACATCTCCCAGCAAGTAAGGCCAAGGGTTCCGTTGAGCGCTACTGAAGAGCACATTAGCTAATACATTGTAAGTGCCCAGTGTTTCTTCAGTGAAAAAAAGAGACTGTATAAACCTCGCTGAACAGGACAATGCACTGTACTAGAGCATGTCAGATGGGAACAAATGCTGGTGTTAAGCAGTAGTGTGAGTAGTAATCGTTTATCTGTTTTTGCTCCCATCACATTCTAATCTCATGGATCTGAATAACATACATCATACTAGCTCCAGGTATGTCTGAAAGAATACTTAACTCAAGCTCTATAAAAAAAACATTCAGGGGCTGGCTGCTGTGAAATGGATGTTTCAAACAGCAGAGGTATCCCAGACATGGAGCTACGGGATGTGGTGTTTTGCCCTGCTGGGTTTCTCACATTGGCGCAATATTTCTTCATTTTGCCTCCATTGCTCCCTGTTGAAAAGGAAAATATACATTCTGTGTTATTGTTCGGTGAAAAGATGTAATTTGTTTTTGGTTTTACAGGAGGTTATAGTTGAGAGATCGCCTTGAGTCTCAGAAGAGACTTTGGACTTTTGAACAGTATTGAGGCTGAGGGGACTTTCTGAAATTGAACTCAATGCATTTTGCATTATGATATGAGCTTCTGGGGACCAGGAAGTAAAACTTGATGATTTGAGTGAGAAATGCCCCCCACAGACTCATGTAGTTCGAAACCTGATCCCTAATTGGTGGTACTGTTTGCGGAAGACACGGAACCTTCAGGAGTAGAACCTTGCTAGAGGAAGTACACCACTCAGGACAGGCTTTGAGCATGCACAGCCTCCTCTTCCTTACAGTCCACATCCTGTGCTTTGTGTCTGTGTTGGAGGATGTGGTCCCTGAGATTCTGTCCCTACGGCCACAACTCCCACCACTGATGAACCCTTATCCCTCTGGAGCCACAAGCCAACATAAACTCTTTCTTCCATGAGGCATTTTTGGTCATGGTGTTTTGTCACAGCAACAACAGTAAGTGCTACAAAGGGTAAGAGCTGAAGTATTCATGCCATCAAGGGGGTGGGGGTCAGTCACGGTCAGAAGAGAAATCACACCAGCAAATAGCTGAAGAGCATGGAGAAAAAGACTCATCCTGGGGTTTCCGGTGCCTCGTGTCTAAATTATGGTGGCAATGGTGATTCTCACCCCATAGGATGAGGGTTGAGTGCAGGTACTTGAGATAAGGAGCAGCTCTTGCTAGTCTTTATGCTCTGTGCTTCTCCAACGGCATCTGCCAAGAATAGGTAGGTGATGGTTTTTCCCTGCCAGACTTTATCACCCAGGGACTGGAGCAGATGCACAGCATCTGTGTGGGTGGAGAAAAGGCATCCATGGAGGACCCTCCACTGTGTACTGTGTGCTCTCCGTATGTCTTAACCAAAACAAACGAGTTTGTATCCCTGCAATAGAATAGGTATATCCGTGAGAGTTTTCTCTTATCTTTATCATGAGATTATCATCCCTACTCGTCCCATTTTGCAGACCAAGAAGCTGAGGCTCAGAGAGGGTCAGTAGCTTCCCAAGGGTACCCAGCGAATCAGGGACAGGTCTAGGATCTAATCCTTAGAGTTGCCTTCTCCAGATCCTGTGTTGGCTCCGCTATTCTGGGCTTTGTAAAAAGTCAGGCAGCCTTTACATTACAGAGGAGATAAGATCTGACAAGGTAGGTCCCCCTGCCCTCAGAGCTGCAGATTTCTCAGAGATGAAGCTCCTGGCAGATAGTTCTCTCTGCAGCTGGAAAGCAGTGAAGGAAACAGTGCCCATGCCAGTGGATCTTGAGACTCGGTGACCCAAGTGGTAATAGCAACGATTAATAAATAGTACTGGTGGAGCAAGGCCCAGGCTGACAAGAGTGTCCAGACCTGATTCAGAAGTACAGCACAGGACTGTCACTCTAAGAATGCATGCTGGGTCACACGTTTCAGGGAGAGCACCTGACCTACCCCTTTCTACTCTGGGATTAGCAATGCTCTTTTCTACTCACTAACCTTCTTAGACACTGTCAAATACCTACCCCTCACTATACCTGCCAGGACTCACCCTTGCCACCTCCAACAGACTGCTGGGGCTCAGTATTGACCTGGATAATAATCACTCTGCAAAAGAATGGGTCTGGAACTAGACTCCTTGTTTACTGTATACCCACCCTTACCATCCATTCCCACCTCAGCCGTAAAGCCAGAGACAAGATATAGATGGGGAAAGGAAGGCAGAAATAAGGTGGACAACCTAGAAGTCTATTGCCTCTGGCCAGGTAAAAAGGCCCAACAAATCAGGGAAAGACCAGAAGGTTAGAGAAGAAAGAACAGCAGAAATATGCAGGGTAGAACACAGTCCTCTGAATCACAAACCCCCTTTTACTATATTCCCAGTCTTCCATCACCTATTCTGATGGAAGACAGGTGCTGTGATATCAGCAGCCTATGAAGAGGCTCGTGTGACAAAGAACTGAGAGAGACCTCTAGCCAATGCCCTGTGAGGAAGAGAATCCTATTTTATGAGTTACCTTTTTATTGCTGTGATAAACACCGTGACCAAAAGCAACTTGAGGAAGAAAGAGTTTATTTCAGCTTTCAAGTTTCAGTCAGTCATCAAGGAAAGCCAGAGCAGGAACTCAAGGCAGGAGCTTGAAGCCAAAACCAAAGGGAAACACTGGTTTGTTGGTTCCCTACATAGTCCAGGCATACCTGCCTAGGGATGGTGCTGCCCACAGTGGAATGGGCCCTCCTACATCAATCAGCAATCAAGAAAAACGCCTCACATACATGATCCCATGCCAATTTGATCTAGGCAAGATCCCAACTGAGGCTCCTTCAGATAACTCTGAGCTGTTTAAGTTGATAGCTGAAACTAACTTGGATACCTACCAACAACTATGCAAAATGGTGTGTTGGGAATGGTCCTTCTCTGGTCAACTCCTGAGATGACTTATAGTCCTAGTTGGTTCCTTGATGGAAGATGTGAGAGACACTGAACCAGGGGACTTAGCTCCAGTATCCCTTTCCAATAGAAACTTAGGTAATGTTTTCCTTTTAAGATATTAGCTCTGTGTGTGTGTGTGTGTGTGTGTGTGTGTGTGTGTGTGTGTACAGTATACATACACTTGTACATGTGTGTTCTAAGTTGCACTTGAATGAAGACCAGAAGGAAACATTGGGTGTCTTGCTTTCTCACTCTCCACATGATTTTTTGAGGCAGGGTCTCACATTGAACCTGATTTTACCATCTTAGTTAAACTGACCACCAAGTGACCTTCCATATCTACCTGTCTCCACAAGCCCAGTACTGGGGTCTCAGGTACCTGTCACCATACCTGGCGGTCCCAGGCTGCTGGGAATCTGATGGCCTCAAGCTTGCTCAGCAAACACTTTACTCGCTGAGACATTTCTCCAGCCCTTCAAGCTACTCAATTTGAAGGTAATTTGTTACACAGCTACAGATAACTGGCTCAAACATATTCGCAAAAAAGGTGTACTTTTTTTCCATATTTACAAAGCTTATAGTGACTGGATATTGAAGATGAAAAGGGGTGGGAAAAGATACTATGATAGTGCCTCTTCGATTTGAAGAAAATCCCATCAAAATTTGGGAACCCTGCCTGATTGAGAAATGACCAAAATGGCAGAGCAGCTGTTTCAGATAACCTTTAACACGGGTAACCACAGGTAATAAAACCACTCCTGTGGTGGCACATGAAGCAAGAGCAGGCAAATTTCTGAGTTCGAGGCCAGCCTGGTCTACAACGTGAGTGCCAGGACAGCTAGGGCTATACAGAGAAACCCTGTCTCAAAAAACAAAAAACAGAAAAACAAAACAAAAAACAAAAACAAAAAACAAAAACAAACAACAAAAAAACCCACTCCCAAAACATAGGAATTGAAAGATTTCAGTGATCAATAGAGCTTGATCCAAAGCCTGGAATTGTCTTCACAATCACACTTTGCTATTGATGTTGAACCTGTCTATAGATGTGATTCCATCTATCAGCAGATCCAGGGCACTGTCTGTCTGTTCTCCTCACTATAGTCTCACTATTACAGAAAAAAAAAAAAAAAAGGCCTTAATGTAATGGTGTTAGCTAAGAAAGTACAATATTGGCAGTTGTACGTTAGGTGTTAGCTTTCGGTGTTCCTGGGAGCTGAGATGGTAGTAAGACAGAGTGCATAGTGGGTATTTCAAACCTATCTGAACATGACAGAAAGGTTTTTATTTTTATTTTAAGCAAGGAAGAAATTTCTAAGGAGTAAGGATGCAAAGTTACAGCTAAGAGTTCACGGTCCATTCTGGTGCAAGCCAGTCTCCAAGAGGGCAGCCAATAATGCCCCACCTCCTAGTAGTTAGACTTTTAGCAGTGAAAGACAGCATGACCAATAACATTGATCAGAAATAATGGTGTGTCAACCTCTGAAACTAAGTTTAAGAGGCTGTGTCTTCTGTCCCAGACCCCCATCTCTCCTTCCCCTCTTGCTCAGCCTTGGGAAAGCCAGCGACCATGTGATGAAGAGACAGAGGCACTCAATAGAGAAGCTCAGGAGGAGAGCGATGGGAGACACATGAACAAACTTGTGACTGAGGCTGAGAGTGGACCTAACCAAGCCTCAACGTCACTGCAACCCTTAGAGTCTGATGGAGATAGAGCCAGCAGAGCTGTTCCCAGATCCTGGACCCACAGACACTACAAACAATGAACACCTGATGCTTTTGGAAAGCTGATACTTTTGGGAGGCAGCACACTATAGCATATAGCTTTGTGACTTGTTTAGTTACACGATGGAGTAGGGAAACAAGAAAAAGAGGCAACAACATACATTACACTCTGGGCTCAGGTCCCAAATGAGTAAGGCTCCCTTAATCTCTTCAAAATAGGGATAAATATTCATTGACATATGAAACAAAAAAAACATGAAAATACATGTAGATTATATTCAAAATACTAGCCCTAGTATTCTAAGGTAAAGGAAGATAATCTGCCATGCATGAAAAATCGTGTACACAGATGCTCCTCACAGTATTCCCTTCAGTGGTTTTTAAAGTGAAATACTTAGTGTTTAGGTTGCTCTTCCAGAGGACCTGGGTTCAATTCCCAGCATCCATATGATGGCTCGCAACTGTCTGTAGCTTCAGTTCCAGAGGATCAGATGCCTTGTTTTGGCCTCTTCAGGCACTACATGTATGTGGTGCACAGACATACATGCAGGCAAAATACTCATGTGCATAAAATAAATAAGTAAATAAATGAAATAGTATGACTTCTACAACAGGAAAATTGTGGATATCTTCAAGGCCTCAGGCATATGACACTGTATCTTATTTACTGTCCTGATAACTATTTTAACCCTAACTTTTAGCTGCAGAGATGAAGACTTGAGACTCAGGGAAGCTGAATCATATTACATAGATTATGCAATGATGAATTAAATGATAACAACAACAACAATAATCACTAGACTTCACCCTTATATAACTATGTAGGGCACTATTCTGTGTGTTTTGCATACAATAAGTGGTTTAAATCCTGAGTCATCTATGTCACTGGTACTTAAAATGATTAAAAACAGCTGTGTGCATCAGGCACTGCACTAAGGACTTTGGCTGCAATGCTTCATTTGTAGACTGAAATGTTATTATTAGATCCACTAAAAAGATAACTGAAATTTGGGAAATAAGTTAGCCATTTATTATATTGCACCTCTCTAGAGAATGTAAAAACACATACTGGATTAACTAAAATAGAATAGAATAAAAGCCTGGAATCATCTTGACTACAGTCTTTTTTCAACATGGTACTAGCGATAAACTTTTTTTTCACAACTTGAGTAATAGCTGCAGATAAAGAAAGGCCCTTTAGACAGACATCTACTGTGAACAGGAAGTGGTCCACCAGTGTGGCTCCAGTGGACTCATCTACACACTCCTTCTCTGTAGTGACAGATGAAGACAGAATGGTAGGTCCCCTCAGCAGACACCGGCTTTTCAGACTCAGAGGGAAGTGGCAAGCATCCAGGATTCAGCACCATACCTGGGGTGGCAGAGATCACTGTGGCAGGGACAAAGCTATTCAGCCATCATCAGGAAGAGAAGCAAACAGGGCTTACCAGCTCATGATTAACCAGGAAGGCGGGGTTTAGACTGGAGTTGAGCCAAAGAGGTGTTAACTGTTGCCATGGCAACCTCCCTGGCTCCTCTGGTCCACAGGATGACCCAAGATGGAAAAGTACTGATAAGGAGGCATGAGAAAATCTTGGTAATTTAAGGAGGAAAGAAAGGAGGAGGAGGAAAGAAAAAGAACTCAGGATGATATTATATGTAGCACGAGGGCTATATGAAAGGAAGGTGAAGTTTCAGAAGTAAAGACAGTAACGAAAGAGCAAGCTCTAAAGCACTGTCAGTAAAGAAGCTCTTGATTTGTGAGTCTGGGTGTTGGTGTTGTTGTTGTTGTTGTTGTTGTTGTTGTTGGTGGTGGTGGTGGTGGTGGTGGTGGTGGTGGTGGTGTTTTTCTATTTTGTAACTTTCAGTGAAGTACTTAGAGAGTTTCATATAATATAAAGGAAAAAAATCAAAAGAATAATAATTCCAGCCTTTCTCTCAGAGTTGTTATAAAGATTATAAGGACTAATATTTGAATAGCTGACAAAGCACTCCGCATACACATAATCTCATTTAATCTCCACAGGCAATATGCCTTCCCTTGACGCTTTGTATGAGCCTGCATCACTGCACTTAGCAAGCTGTGTTGCAATGATGTGTTTATGATCTTTTTCATACCGCAGACGGACGTGTCCTCAAGCGAGAGCCATTCTTCTGATTCTTCCCCTTGACAAGTGGCGTAGGCCCTGGCACACGGCAGGAGCTCTGGGGGCTGGTTGGACACGTGTGCATAACAGCTGAAGAGATGAATGGGGAGTTGGATTGAGTAACTACTGCTTTCGCCAAGAAGCAGGAAACTATGAGCCAAGTTTTAAACAAGTAATATCCATAATGACAAGACATTCCTACAGACATGAACAGCTAGTTGAATCTGGAACTAAGAAAAGAGCTCTACACTGGATTGCTAATTTAGAAATCACCAGCCTGTAGTTGGTGTTAACTTTTCAAAGACCACAAAGTCCCATGATAACCTACAGACTGAGGCACCTACCACTCCTTACATATCCAACTAAATATTTTAAAAATCATAATACATTAGCTCTCCCTATATCTTAAATTTCTGGTAACTTTGGTGAGTCTCTCTCTTAGCTCTCATCTTCCATAGTGCTGTTTGCTGCTCACTACCTGATTCTAGATCTATGCTGGTCCTACCTTGTCCAACCTTCCCATTCTGTAGTCAGAACTCTCTGAATGCAAGTGGAAATGTGTCCCCAGCCTCCAATTTTCAGCTTCTGTACCAAGCAAATCTAACTCTCACTTATGAGTCCCAAAAAAGGGCATGAGTCCCATGTTCTGACTAGCTCCTTCTTGGGAAACTTCTTATTTTTAACCTGGTATTGCTTGATCTGTCAATGCTATGACAGAATGCCTGAGAGAAGCAATGTTAGTGAGAAGAGACTTATTTTGACTCACGGTTTCAGAGTGTTCAGTCCAGTTCATGCTCTTAGCTTTAGTTGAGTCAAAACAGCATGGCAGCAGGAGCATATTTGCAAAAGATGTTCTCCTGTTGCAGACTTAAAGCAGAGACCAGTACAGGGAGGAACCATGGGAAAATAGAGCCCTCAGAACACACCTACATCACCCAGCTAGACCCTATCTCCTAAGGTTTCTAGTTCCTCCCAAAATAGTATCACCATCTGGTGTTACATATAAGCATATAGGGAATATTTTCAAATCAAGCCATAGCATACTCCATTTCTAGTCCATCTTTCTATGACTTCCCAGTGGTGCCTATTCTGTGATGTTCTAGTATAGTGCTGTGGAATGAATATGCAAATGAATTGTCTCTTTATTTTGCATTTTCCTTCATGTAGCCAAAACTCACAAAAGCAGATTGTCTGTGTAGATTTCTCCATCATGTTAATATGTGGAAAGATTTTTATGGCTGGATATTTTCAAGAAGTATGACACACTCTGCATATGCATCAGGACAATCTCCTTTTTGCATTTTATTTTATTTTTTATTAGATATATTCTTTATTTACATTTCAGATGTTATCCCCATTCCTGGTTTCCCCTCTGAAAACCCCTTATCCTCTCCCTCATGCCCCTACTCACCAACCCACCCACTCCAGCTTCCTGGCCCTGGCATTCCCCTATACTGGGGCATAGAACCTTCACAGGACCAAGGGCCTCTCCTCCCATTGATGACCAACTAGGCCATCCTCTGCTACATATGCAGCTAGAGCCATGAGTCCCACCATGTGGTTTCTTTAGATGGTTTAGTCCCAGGTAGCTCTGGGGTACTGGTTAGTTCATATTGTTGTTCCTCCTGTGGAGCTACAAACTCCTTCAGCTCCTTGGGTACTTTCTCTAGCTCCTTCATTGGGGACCCACATCAGGACAATCTTAATTACAAAGAACAAGAAGCCAGTTCAAGGTGGTTAAAGTTAAAATAATGGACTATATTGGCCCATGCAATTTAGGAAGCCCAGCAATGATTCTGGGATCAAGTCATCAGGGCCTCATCATTCTCAGATAAGCTCCTACTTTGTGGTAACCAATAGCAACCTCAACCTCATCTACATCTATAGTCAAAGCATCTAATCTATCAATCACACAGAAGAACCCTGATTGGCTCTGAATTATACCATACTTATCATGTCTTTACAAATATAGCATTGTAACTAAGAGCCCAGAAGGGGAACATGGAGTTTAAAAGGGCATGAAAATATATGAGACTCTAGCTATGATATATACACGTGGCATGAAAACTAGGTCTACACTTTCTTCTAATAAGTCATTAGTGGATTCATCATTCAGTTGTAACATAGTATTTTCAACTTGCTAAGAATTTACAACATCAAATAGAACATGCCAGGAAAGCTATGAGATTTTGTTGTCTATCAGAAATTTACACATTAAATGATTTATCATGATTTTCAATGGGGAGAAAGATAGGGGTAGGAAGGGCTGGCATTAGAAAGAAAGATGAGTATTGATTTGGGTGTGGTTATTCATCCTCTACATATTTTTAAGTATTGCTCTGTGCCTTCACAAGAAATATGAATGAATTCACCAGCTTCCCACTAAGGAAAGAGAACTGAAGATTGAGGAGTTAGGTTCAAAGAGAGACTTTGGAGAGAGTAGGAGAAGAATGGAAATGTCTTAGAAAATGTACCGAGAGCTTTGGGGCTCTTTTCATGCCCCCTTTCCTGTGAAAGTTAAACCAAGCTTGAAAACAAACAATAGCAACATCTGTAGCTCCCTTTCTAAAGCTGAGGAGCCGGCGTACAGCTGAGGGGAAATTGTTGTTTTTATTAGTGCTGTGTTTGTCTACTGTTTAAATCCACACTCCAGTGTATTAGGAATTAATTTGAACTTAGAAATTACATTCTTTTCCTTTGAACAGTATGTTGATAAACTGAAAGTTAACTTGGATCTAAAAGGTGTTTCACCCTTTACAAAAGTCACAGAAAACTGGACAACATTAAAATAGGAAAAGACCAAATTGGGATTTAATTTTTCCACTGATTTTGTAATTATTGAATTTCTGTGAGTGTAAGATCCAGTTGAATTGTCAACCTTGTCTGGAAAGAATGAAAATGATTTAAAAAAAAAAAAAAAAAAACAGCCTATAAGTCAAATTGGGTGAAAAAATGATATATACTGTTGGTATATTTTGGGCTGGGGGAAAAGTGAGTGATATATTTGAGCATCATTAAAGCTGTCATTGATGAGAAATGAGGTCACTAAATCTGACAGTGTGCTCATGATTTGAGAGCCAAATCGCCATGGAATATAAAATTGAGCGAGAAAGAAGCACAGCACAGCCAGCCTGGGTGGGGATTTGCTGCGTTTCAATGGGAACACAAGCCCATTACCTAGGAATTACTGTTCCCGAAGACCATCAGTGGTGTGCATTTTAGGATCATATTTAGTTTGGAAAAAGTACGGTTGAAGTAAGAGAATATAGTTTTATTGAAATCACCTGATGTTAAAGAATTCCACACTAATATGAGTGAATTTAACTTGACAAATACAGAGTGTTTGTTGCTGTGTTGAATCCTATGAATGTGGGAACTATAAGGCATACAAACAAGTGTTCAACACTCGTGACTAGACCAGGGTTGTGAGCATTATTCAATATGCAACTTCTTGAAGGTAAATCTACAGTGTCTTCCTAGCCAAAGAATAGGAATGTACACTCTCCCAACAGTTACACCCAGAGACTTGCCTCCTTTAGTTTGGGAATAGTAGGTTTATCCAAAGAGATTTTCATACTGAATTTTTTCAAGGTTCCAAGGAGAATTAGCGATATCCTGGGATTAAAGTCAAGAAAGATTCGTGCTGAGCGCATTAGTATAAGTCATGTGTTTAAAATACAGACCGTTTCTGGGCAGAGCACAAGGGCTGTCGGTCCCATATCCTGTATCAGTTAGCTATTTGTCTCGTTGCTACTACAAACACACCTGACAGATGCTGCCTTAAGAAGGAAGCGTTTGTCTTGGCTCACAATTCGAAGGGACACAGTCCATCGTGGCAAGTGAAGGTAAGGGCTACAGCCAGAGGTGTCTGGTCGCACTGCATTCTTCGTCCTGGAGCAGAGACTGATGGATGCTTCTCCTTTTCATTCAGTCTCATACCCTTGCCCATGGAATGGCACCACTCACATCTAGGCCAGGTTTTACCACCCCAATTAACCCAATCTACCTTACAGATCTGCCCTAAGATTTGTTTCCATGGTGATTCTAAATTTCATCAAGTTAACAATTAAAAAAAAAAAAACTGACACACATACAGACACACACACACTTTCTAAAAGACTCTAAACAATCCACTGCATTATCTTCAACTCATGGGTTATACATCCAGTTACTGAGCAAATGACAAATGTTTATCACACAGCCTTAATTGCTTTCAATGCACCATGAATTAATCCTCTAACTAAGCTGTGAAGAACATAATTATATCATGTCTTACTCTTTGGGTGCTAAAGTATTGTCAATTTGTTCATTGCAATCCTCTTTGAAGATCTATGAATTTTGAGCTTGAGTGAGCAGGCATGTATTGTTTGCTGATTTGTTTATCCCAGGCTCTAATACACAGAAAAGGAAAGTGAGAGATGGGGTAAAAAGACGAAGTTGAGAGAGGTTCCTGTTTTCCTTCCATCTCTGAAAAGCCATAATCACCACCTAAAATGAATAGGAAGACAGTTGATGTAATTTAAACAAATGAAATGAAGAAGAACAGAGTGGCTGAGACTGTAACAGAACAAAGACCTCATGCCCAGATGCTAGATGACAAGGAACAGTAGTTAGCCGCTACTAGCACGTTGCTTCCAAGTGTCAACTCAGATCTAGAGTCTAGTATTAGATCTTTCAGTTTTTAAGAGAGGCTATGAACTCAGATTTTCCATGAACTTTCTCAATTTTTAAAGGCTGTCTGAATTTTTTTTATAATACCCAATGCCAAACAAAACATATCTTCCACCCAGAGTTATCTTGTGCAGTGCCCATTTGGACCTTAATTCAACTAAGATAAATGGAATTTTGGTCATCCAAAGGACCTCACAATTAAGATACGGTCCGTGTGCTCTTGGAAAAATGAGAGCCTGGACTCATTCACACTCGTGAGCTGTTTAAAGCCAGTGTTTTAGCACAAACAGGAGCTCCTATAACTGGACCATAAGTGCTGTGTGATAATTGGGCCTTGTGCCATTTTAAATGCTTAGTTCTAGAACAGATTTTTTCACATAAATCAGAAGACGCTGCCTTTTGAAACCCATAAATTTTTAAAATCTAATATCAGAAAAGAACAAGCAACAAGTAGATTCTGAATTTTTAGCTGTTCTTAATGAATTGAGATGAATAAAAAACTTCAGTTTGGAAACCACAAAGCAGAACTGAAGAATAAATGAAATAATAACAGACAGAAGTTAGATTTAAAGAAATTTAACATATCCATTTATTAATGCAACCAGTACCATGAGTGGCATGTACACACATCGTGTTAACAACCACGCTTGTGTTATTTAATCTTTACAATAATCCTGGTCTTAGTTTGGGTTCCCACGGAAGCAAACTCTGGGACAAATATTTGAGCGTAATTATTCCTGTGGAATATGACTTCAGGCAAACTGTGAGGCAGAGAAGTGAAATAAACCATAAAGGGGCAGAGCAGCTCAGAGGAACCACCTTGAGCAATAGTGACATAGGGCACTCTAAGAAGGCAGCCATCACATGTAATATGCAGAGGAGCTGAGATGTTTATACACTCATCCATTCTAGTCATTGGCTGAAGACTACTCTCACAAACCTTCATTCCTTGGCATTTATAACTACCAGATTAAAACGGCAAGAGGGATGCTCCCAGGAAAGAAATGCAGGTTTGAGCAATGAAAAGTTAAGCCAATGTGCATAGAAATGGGAAGGGCCAAAAAGATGTGGGTGGAGTTAAAGACCTTCTACTACTGTCTTTATGGTAGAAACTCCTGGTAGCCCTGGTTTATAAAAAGACTATATATGGAATTCACTCTTCAAGTAAATGCTGGCAGATGTCAACCCCACCCTTGGAAGCATTCAAGCTGGAAGGAGCCTGCCAAGATTCCTTAGAAATAGAGGGATATAGAAGGGAAAACGTCTCAACTGCTTTGTCAGCTACAGGACAAAGTAGCAGCAGTCTAGACATTGGTTCCCCAGGTTCAAACATCAATAGCACATCAGTAATCACCAACAGGCAAAGCTCGTGATGTCTGCACTCTTTGGGAACCACCACTGATGAGAGACACCATGAACTAAGATAGACAAGGAGAAAAGCAACTGATACCCATGAGAGCCAAAAAGGCTGTTGTCAAGGACTAGAAAGATTCTCCCATAAACACTGTCTCATAGGAAGGGAAGGTACACAGATTTGCCTAGGCAAAGCGTACTGTGTGAAATTTTATAATGACCTAAAGTTGTAGCCACAAGCCTCAGAAGCACACATGAGGGCTTCGAGATGCTCCTTCCCATTCTCTATTGAAGACTGTGCCAACAATTTAAAATGATGCAGATCAATTACCAAACTAGTAAATGCCAGTTAATAACTTGAGAAGCTGAATACAAAATGAACTTGCTAACATCGGCTTGTTATAAGTCCATTGTGTATAAAAATCAGATTTAAATGCTTAATGAATGTATGAAAATATAATTACCAAGTTATTGTTCTTGTATGAGTGATTAATAATCGCATCATTGACTTTTTCGTGGTGCTTTTGGGTTATTGAGTGGAAATATTTCAAATGATCTCTCTTTCTAGCTTTAAAACTTAGTCCTTGTAAATAATTTCAAGTTCTTCCCCTATAAGACTCTATAATGCATATTATCTATGGAATGACATTCATTTCTAAGCCCTAAAAGAGTGCCTAGTACATCATAGGTACTTGTGAATAAATGACGTTTCCTACCCTTGTAAGTGAATATGCCTATTGGTTTTATTTTCAGCAGCAACAAACCTGAAAGATGTGGATCAAAATCTTGGGCCCATCAGTTCTTAGCTGAGCCACCACAGTCTGATGACTTGTCCTCTCTGAATTGTGTCAGTTTTATTAGTTATAAAGCAATGCTTTTCTTAGTTTGGTTCCTTAAAACTTAGTTTGGACCCCTGAGATAAGAACCTGGATGTGGGCAATTCTTTGCAGCAAGCAAAGAAACAACGAAAACTGGACAGAAAAGAAGGCAAAGCCAATGAAGCATATATGAATGTGTATACATGCACAGTCCCACTGGCAATGCCCTGGGAGATACTATCGAACCTGCCTCTGATGCTTCTTGTGGACAAGCAGACAAAGGGCAGGGTCTCTGCTCACTCCATTCTCCCCTGGTTAACAGCTACCTAATGGTTTTAACTATTTTTGCATCAAACTCCAACTGTGCAAAAGAGTAAGTTCCTATAGTCCCAGAGAAAGCCATCAGGTAAAGAAGAGAGATGGAGGCACCTGAGGTGAAGAAGAGATGTCACACCAACGGGCTCAGCTGCAAGTGACCTCAGAAGACCCATAGGGGAATGAGACAGCTTGTCACTAACAGCCACCAAGGATGACTCCTGGACCACAGAACCACCTTACTAGTTGAGAGTCTCACAGGAGAAAATGTACGGCGAGCAGAAACCATCCAGCGCAGAGTCGATAGGAAATTGCCTATAAATTGTTGTGGTGATTGGGGTGGTTGTTCTTGTTAAATGTGGTGGTGAAAATTGAAATTCATAAAGAGAATACTTGAATTTACAAGTCAATTCTGCGCTGTTGCCGCTTGCTCTGAAGCAAGGTCTTTTGCAAGTTCGTGAGTTATAGTGGGGAAGAAAATATGATCATTGCCCCCATGGAACTCACCGATTTAAGGGACAGCAACACTCCAAAGTGAATGTTGATTCCTGTTCTGCCTCTCTTCGGCATTTTAGATGGGTTTGATCTTTCTTGATGATACCAGGAGAAAACAGCACAATGCACACACATTTTATTGCTAACTGAATTAAAATACAAACTATGCCATCACCTCTGCACAACTCCGGCTCTCCACACATGCTCCGTATGCCACAGTCAGTGCCTTAGACTATAAATATGTTTATTATAATGTGACTTCCCCCTCCTCCCCACTATTACCCATCCACAAGATTTTCATTTGTGTTCCTCCGGCAATAAATGCTGAGAAGATTCAAGGGCAAGGAGTTTGTTTGAGAGGCAATCTGAGAAAACTCCAATAGGAAAGTGTGGAAATGAGACAGGACAAAGAAGGTTATCTGATTTAAGGTGTTACCAAGCAGTTATCACCGTGGGAAGCTGGATCTTAATCATACAGCGAGTTCTGGAAATCAATACAGTACATACGGTGTTATTCTACCTGAGGAATGGGGAACTGGGGTTCCTGGTACACCAACCCCCATAAAATGCTTGTTGAGAGCTTTGTTGGGGTTGTTACTTCTCTGGCACTCTGCTGTGTTCCATCAACAAAATGATATCTGATGGGTAGAGGAGGACTAAGGCAGTTGGAAGTCAGGCAACACACACAACCACAGACACAGTTTTGCATAAACCTATATTTCTGAGGATGCCGCTCCTTTAGCCTGGGGCGTGATAATGATGGTGTGTAGAACTGACAGGTTCTCTTCAAATACAATACCGTATGGAACAGTGACCACCACAATCAAGATGAAAGACGGATACAATGAGAGCGTAGAGGAGCCTCCGCTGAGAGCTCTTCAGAAGACAAAGCCACAGAGAAGAGACTCGTGCCACAGACTTCCCTTTGCATCAGGACTATATGGCAGTTTCTTTTCTGTTGCTGTGATAAAATACTCTGACCAAAGCAACTTAAGGGGAAAGGGTTTATTGCAGGTCACAGTTCAAAGTGACAATCCATCATTTCAAAGGGGGTCACAAGAGCGGCAGTGTGAAGCAACCTTATCCACAGTAAGGAAGCAGAGAGCAATGGATGCATGCATGCTTGCTGCTCACTTCCCAGCCTCCATCTTTGACAGTCTAGGGTCCTCCTACCTGGGGAATGATGCCATGTGCAGTGGACAGGTCTTCCTGCTTCAGTTAACATAATCAGGATAATCCCCCATGGCCATAGCACAGGGCCCATCTCTCAAGCAGACGATTCTAGATTCTATCCAGTTGGCAATTAGCACTAACCATCAGAGACCATCTCTTCTTTATTATGGGGCCCCTGCCTCCTGACACATTTTCTAGCACATGATGGACATTCAAGGAATAGTTTTAGATGCAAGAGTGTGTTTTGAAGGATAACCAGTTCACCAGGTACTCTAAATTTTAAAAATAAAAAATACTATCCTCAGTATCAGATTATATAAACAATGCAGTGCCAAGCTAGAAAGCTCACAGCACAACCTACTAGTTTATCTAAAATCTACAACCGCTTGCAAAGGGACCTCCTGGGACTTCTACGCTCTCATCCTACTTTTGCCTTTAGAACAAACATAACAGCAAAATTGATCACCTCCCCTTCAGGTCACAGCCCTTTTGATACAGGACAGCATGTCCTCTCAGATTTTTCACAAGTCTGCTTTCTTGTCAATAACACAGAATGAAGAGTGTGTCCTGGTTGTTTTTATATCAACTTGACACAAACTAGAACTTCCTAGGAAACTGAGAAAATGTCTCCATCAGATTGCGTGTAGGGAAGTCTGTAGGATGTTTTCTTCATTCATGATTCATGTAGGAGAGCCCAGCCCACTGTGCTGGGTACCATCCCTGGACAGGAGGTCCTAGGTATGCAAGGAAGCAAGGTAAGCCAGCCATAAGGAACAAGCCAGTAAACAGTGCTCCTCCATGGCTTATACTTCAGTTCCTACCTTCAGGCTCCTGCCGACTTTCCTCAGTGATGGAATCTGACCTGAGAGTTGTAAGCTGAAATAAACCCTATCTTCTCAAGTCAATTTTGGTCATGATGCTTTATCACAGCAACAGAAACACTAAATAACACAAATAGACCCATCCCAGTGTTTCTAACCATAGGGGTTACATTTTAGAACGTCCGGTCCAGGATATTGGTCTCTTCCAAATCTAAATTCAATAATTGATGGAGCCAGTCATGTGTTTTCAAGTAACTAACTTGGATTCCCTGTACCCCTCTATTTCATCTATGAAATGGAGGTAATAATAATGCTTATCTCACAGAAGACATGGTGGCCATTTTAGGAGGTTATTCTCTCCCACCAAACCTACGGACCTTTCATCCAGCAGGTTGCTGCTAACTCACTTCTCCTTGCGTGCCCTGGCCTTGTGAGCCTTCCATCCATAAGAAAAATGAGACTAGATAAATACTCACGTTACCCAGGCCACTGCCCAGAGGATTTAGTCCAAAGGAAGTCTTTTGGGCTCCTCCCTCCTCTCCATCAGCTCGGAGTTAAGTAGCTGCCCTTGTTCCTACAAAAGCAGGAATAAGTAGCGCCAGCGTGTTC